>NC_138906.1:137151258-137582642 GCF_965231255.1 Vanellus vanellus | reverse complement strand
ATTGACTAGATTGGCCACCTCTGGAAACTGATAAACAGAATAGTGTAAGTACCTAAATTGGCTGCTGCAGTATGAGTACCCCTCTAAATATTCAGACTAATGCTTAGAGGGAGCAAATGTTTGTCTAAACTTTGTAACAGTAAAACATTAGCTCTTTCAGAAGGCTGAACTGGCATTCAGTATAGTTTCATGAATCAGGTCTTTTCTGTAACACAGATGGACATTTTTTAGATTAATTCTAACCGTATATTATGAATAGTTCTCTTCATGAGTGAGCCTGGGTTTATTTCTACAGGGAAATAGTATCTTTTCTTTTTTGAACAAGATACTTCTAAGCATAAGGGGAGAGAACAATGAGACAATGTTGAAAAGAAAAAACAAAATGCAAAGTTAACCACAAATTTCCATAATGAGGAAACAAACCACAATCTACTCTGAGATGGTGCCAGCCAGTCCCTCATTGGTTTTCAATGCAAAATAGAGGGCAAAATAAGAAAAGTTAAGGGACTTTCACATGATCTACGTGTCCAGTTGATTATCGCTAAGACCCAACTTCTCTTGTCAAATATATGTATGCAATACTGTTGCATGCAATCCCACTCACTTGAATGAAATGACAACAAAATTATGTCCATCGCATACAGTATGCAGGGAAGCTACCTCTTGTGCCGGTATTCTGACTTTCAAGAGCCTGCTTAAAAACCTGAACACAGCAACTGACTGGAAAGATGGGTTTTATTTTTTGTATCTTCAGTAATCGTATTGCCAAATGTTAAGTTTATAGCACAGCCAATGTGCTTAAAAGCTTGGTATTTTTTATTTTTTGAGTCAGGTTTCTATCAGTATAACTACTTTTATTCTGGCTGTGTGTACAGGGGAAGAATTTAACCTATTCTTTCCTAAAAATAATTGTTCTAACTAAAAGTGTTTCAGATATGAAATACCCAAAGGAGGTTGGTGGCTGCAAACTCTCAGAGATCTGTCTTAGCCGCAAGCAGTCTTGGGTCATTATTTGACTACACCCACTGTCAACTCAGTGAATACATTCAAATTTGGAACAATTTCCTTCCAAACCAAGTAACACCATTTCTGAGTCAACTGCAGAACCTACAGACTTAAACAAAAGCAGGTCTTTGAGTTGATTTTGCCAGTCCACGCAAATGGTAGATCTAGGTAAGTATCAAAATGGACTGTATGTAACAGTGGGCTCTATCAGTGTTATCGAGACTCGATATACACAAACGAGGATTTCTAATGCATACTGTTGCAAGAGGGAAGTTCAGCAGGGGCTTCTATATTTCTACACTCAGACTTTGAATACCACATAGAACACTTATAAATAAAGAAACAAAGGAGAAGAATCAACAATTCCTTTGCTTTCCTAAAAACTTAAATATTCCTTTAATGGAAGAATGTTTCGTCTCAAATAATCCCTAGATATGCAGGAAATATACTTTTCAGTCAAGATCTGAATCTCATGAGATTTGCAATCAACAAAGCCAAAAATGTTGATAAATATTTAGCTACAGCAGGAATGGTTGTTGATCAATATTTTTATTGGAACTGTTAATCTGAAAGAAGCTGATATTTGGTGGAGACTTCCGCAATTTTCAGTGGTTGTCTAGGTCCAGTTGAACTTTGTCAAACTCTTTATGTATAGCCCTGAGTGTCACTGATTCTGTTCTATATTTGCATTTATTTGCTTAGCACCTTTTTTCTTATTTGCAGAAAACTGTAGGAAACATGTATCTGCTAATTAATTAGTGTATCCAATAGAGAGATGTTCTTGACTTGAACTTTATTTGAAGTATTTCCATGTCATTTTTTGACATCACTGAGCAAGGAAATCAATATTAGTATTACATAAATGTGCACAGTACACCACCTTTGAACTGTAATCCGAAGTGCAGCAAAGAACAGAAAAACTTCTGTATTTCTGCAATTTATGTGTACAAAGTTAAAGCTGGGGAGGAGAGTCTCAGCACCTTGCAAAATAGGGTACTGCATCTTTTAATGTCAATAGATTTCATACAGATTTATGTCGCTATAAATAAGTTAAGTGAGTTGAGTTATTGTTCAAAACACTGAAACAGAAAGTAGATGTACACATGAAAAAGAAATAGTAGTTTCTTTAATTTAGGAACATTTGATATAGAGTATTTACATTTTACTGGACTTTTTATAGAAATGCAACAGAACACCTATTACTTCCCATGGGAAATTATTCAGCAGAGTTGAAGTTCTAATGCTCAGCATGCTTTTTCTCTTAATTTTTCTTTTTCTTTATTTCATTCTATTAATTGTCACTGCAGAGGTACTGTATTAAATTATTCTTATATCCCTTTGATATTAACATCTGTTATGGTTTGAGGAACCCACAACAATTTATTGTCATTTAGACAATTATTCTGTCACCCAATGACCCCTCCCCACCTGGGAAGGGGAATCAGAAAAAAAAAAAGGAAACCTGGGGGTTGAAATATAGACAGATTTAATAGAATAAGACTAGGAAATTAACATTAATAACACTAAAGAACCAATATTGATACCGATACCAATATAAAATACACAAGGATTATACTCAGCGGATTCTATCAGTAGGAAGCTGTGCCCTCCCGGCAGTGGACAGCCAAATGTCGGACATCGTAAGCGCTACGGCTTCGGGAGGAAGGGAAGGCCTCAGGGGTCCAGCACCAGCACGAGTTCTCAGGATCAAAGCTATCAAGGGAGAGAGAGAACTCCTCAGCAAACTTTCTAATTTATATTGAATGTGACGTCCATGGTACGAAATAATCCTGTTGGCCAGCTTGGGTCAAGTGCCTGGGTGTTGCTCCTCCTTGTCCCCACACTTGGCAAGCTCAAAAACTTTGAGTCCTTGAAACCCATACATCATGGCTGGCTATAAAGTAAATATTGTCACTAATTCAGACACTAGAGTCTTCTAGAAGTACAGTTTTTCCAAGCATTAGAAGAGACTTTACTGAAAAGTAAAATTACTGAAAGAGAAATTAGTCCTGTGTTGCTCAAACCAGGACATTATTGATATTAATGCTGCCATGATTTTTGCTCTCTAGACTACTTCACAAGAAGCACCACATTGTATTCCTTTTTTGCAGCAGAGGATACAAGTACTCAAAGGTTAAAAACGCAGTTTAGGCTGCATATGCAACTTTTTGTTATCCACAACGTAGGTAGGATAAAGCGCTTAATGACATGATCACGTATATTTTTTCTAGACTTACAGTCAAACAGGGTCAATTTAAACATGTGATCAGGATTTTTTTTTTTGCTGGAATGGAGAGTTTAAGTTTAGGAATGTCTTATTCTTATGTCCTGGGGTGTATGAGGTACCCTGTATACGTACACATTGTTAGGCAGAGGTGTATGTCAGACCCTGGACATGAAAAGCTAATTAGAGTCACTGAGATCCTATCTGATTGCATGGGTGCAGGGGGAAGTTGATGCTTGTGGCCGCATTTGCATGATAGCCTAATAATTCAACTGTTTGCCAAAGGGCCTCTTTGATCTAGCTCCTTATTGTAAGGGGATTTTCACATCCAGCTTTTGTGTTCTAGAAGGGCATCTGTACCAACAGTCCCTGGAGTGATCTGACCATGGCTTAGCTTCTCTTCCTATTATCACTGAGATATATTACAGGCAGAAAGGGAAAGCTGATCAGGCCAGATAGTAGGAGCCTTGCCCTGTAAATAGTTGCACGGGCATTTGGCCAGGAAGGGTCAAACGGGTTCTAATCCTGCACAGTTTCTTTTTTTCTCATTTTCATCAAAGGCCAAATACTTAAACTACTGTGGGAGCGCAGGAAGTGATTTCAGGCACTCAGAACCTGGAACATGGACTGATGACCATGAAACAGGTGTTTAAATCCAAGCAAGACATTTTAGGCACACTGAAGGTGTCTGATAGAGTGGGATCATGCATCTTCACGTTCCATGTGCTGTCTGCTTTGAATCCCAGTTTAGGGACTTGTTTTTTCCTCCTGTCAATGTAGGAGAAAGTTGGATGTCTGACTCTGATTTGTGAATTCCTTTTTTTGAATACGCCCCGAGTCCATAACTTTTAGACATTGCAGCACAGAGCGTTATTATGTCAAAAGCCTTTTGTTGAATGATTACCATGGTGAACATCACTCTGAAGTTATGTTTCTAGAATGATAGAAAAGTATTTTCATTATTTGGCTTAATGCATGGCTCCAAGTCTCTCATTTTCTGCTCATTATTTGCACTTTTTACATCTAGGGACTCTGTGGTACAGGCAGAGAGACCAGACAGTTTCCCAGGTGGTAGTCCAGGTTACTCACACCCATCTTGTGTCCCCTCTTCTATTTTTTCCCAGTTTCCTTGTTTAATCACTTCTAGTTTCAGTATCTCTCTGTTATCCTTTGCCCTGATATTTCTTTGCTTTTATTTTACCGTTTCCTATTATAAGCCTGTAAACCAGTCTACTTGCTCAGCCAGCCCCAGAGTCTTTTACTAGGCCTGGCACTCTAATTCTGACCCAATATCACCCCCAGTTTCCAACTCTCATAAACTTCTAGCTTCAATTAACAGTCCACTCTTTGTCTTCCAGAACCTATTCTAATCTGTTACAGCCACATCTCCTTTTCTCTTTCCCATGTCTTTGGACACTGGGAGCACATGGCTTCTTTCTTTGTGTTGCCATGAGTGGAGAAAAACCTGATTTTGTGCTCGTGAAGAACACACGAAACAGAACAGACATGGCCTACAACTGGCTACAGGCTGTCTGCATTCTCAGTTTCATCCCTGGTGGAAGTGTGTCCAGTGTAGGGGAAGTTTTCAGGGTGTTTGTTCTCAAAATCAAAGCAGCATGAATCTAATACATGTGAACAGTAAATTTTTCAGTGGATTTCAAGGTTAGCAGTCAAGTCTCCAAAATGCCATTCAATGGCTTAATGATAAGACCTTGCTTTGTCTCCTCTTTGGTCTTCTTCCAGCTTTTGAAACAGTTGGATTATGGACATGCTATACCAAAACTGCCCTGTTATCTGGTGGTTGGCTATAATTCATTAGAACAATTCATCTCCTTTTATTTGAACACTCCACAACTCTACCACTCTTCCAGATATACATTCATGTATTACCAAAATGCAAACATTCCCTCCTGTTGTATACAATACATGAACAACATCTGACCATGGGATCTGATGTGTGATCCTCCTCCCCTCTGTCTCCCTGATGTTACAAAGTGTCTTGTGGTCACACAACAAAAAAATCCTTTCATTTTGTTTGAGTGACATAATGTGGGAGAGAAGGGATGTGGCATATGAAGCATATTGAGTGTCTCCGTAAGAGTCTATCTGCCTCCCTTCCGCTTCCAAAAGGCTGGGCATGGCTGCTGTACCGACAGCCGATGATTCCCCTGAGAATGATTCCCCTCACCTTGCAATCAGAAATAGCTGATGTCTTGTGCTCCTACTCGTCTAAAAAATAGTAGCTTGAATCTGACCTGTGAAATTAAGACCAAGTCACTGGAATTTCTCCAAGTTATAAATGTCAGAATCCAAAGACTTACACCAAGGAGGTAGTTTTAGTAGTGCATAGATGCTGACTATGATTTTGCTTTTTGGGCTTCCCTTATACGTGAATTCCTCTAAACCCAACATAAATAGCAAATGGAAACCGCTATTTTCTTGTTAAGGATATGACGACTATAAATATGCATATAAAATTTGTGATTTTTTTATTGCCGAAGCATAATGCATGGTGTTGTTTAACTATTTATTGAAAAATTCCACTGGAGTATGTGTGTATATGTCTGAATATTGAGAAGGCATCTGTGAATAATGCAAGATTGATACTTCCAGTGAAGTCTCTTTCTATCTTGATGCTATGAGCTATGTGCTGGAGGGGAGCTTCTTATGAGGCAAATGCTTTGCTTCTCTGCTGTCCAGTGTTGTTTGACAACCCCCTGGGAACATTTTAAGGAGTTGGAGAGGTGAATCAACCCTCTAGTTTGCTCTGGAAGTCTGGGGTCTGGTTAGGGGTTTGTAGATCACAAAAGATGATAGTCTCCCACTTTTCTTCTGCATTGTTTCCTTGACGTGCACTGTACTAAAAGTGAATATTTTTGCTCCAAAATGAAAAATCTGGTCTCCAGGTAACTAGGATATATCACTCCTATGGTCAATAATATATTCTAGAATTAAGGTTTCACTCTTGCTCACCAGGAAATGTTTCTTGCAGTATGTATAATATTCTCATCAAAACCTCCTGTTTACTTCCACTTTTTTTTTTTTCTAAATCTTTCTGAGCACATCCTTCTCGATTTTTATTCCAAATGTTCTTATATTTTAGATGAAACTGATTCAAACTCCTGAGCAAACAGCCTTGAAAAGCCCGCTGTAAATAATATGTACATACACAATACAATATAGCACTTACAGAAGCCATTTTGTTCTTCCCCATACAGCGCAGCTCCAAAAGGCAGTATACTGCCATCCGGGTGACTCGAGTACTGTTTAGAGAACTAGTAAGTGGCCCATCACAGCACCCTACAGCTCCAGCAGTTCCAGCCTTACCGTATCCCTATCAGATTTGTGCTGGCTTTTCTTGTTGTGGTACCAACTTAGATGGAAGCAACAGCCCACGGAGTTGTGGATGGACAGGCTGAATTAACCTCTCCGTTAAAATCGATGGAATTATTCCTCAGGAGATACACAGGAAGCAGAATTACAGGCGCTAGAGGGCTCTAGAGCTCTGTAGACACAATGTATTTTGTATGAACGTTTAGTAGAAAACTTAATTACCTTCGTAAGTGAAACACAGCTAGCTTAGGTAGTAGGCAGAGGTAGGATATTTTCTCTGGACTTCAGAGGAAACCATCCAATCCCTGCAGGAAAACAGGGATTACTTCATGGTAAGCAGCCCCAATTTTTAGCCGTCTTAAAGCTATTCCAGCTCTTAAACACATAAAAATTCAATTGTGTTGGAAATTCTGGAAAGTGCAAAAAAAAAAAAATCACTCAAAAAGCTAGAAATAACCTTATACATAAACTAATGACTCACTTTTTCTTGCCAATCAACTCCTTAAATGAGATTTTATCATTGAAAACAGTTCACCTAAAAATAATAAAATAAGAACAGCCTTATTGAAAAGTTCGCTCCCACACACCCTAACTTACAATTGACTATTTATTTTCTTCCAGTTGTATTATAAATTCCCATGGGAACATAGATCCCTTTTTGATTTCAGGCAGGAAATATCATTCTGTCAATATGCTTGTCTAACATACACTAAGTCATTTTTTTTCCAAATAGGTGACATTTTAACATCACATTTCATTTACACAAAGACTACAGTATTAAGAAAACTTAATGTAATCATTTTTCTTGTATGAGTAAGAATCCAGATACCAGTCTGGAATGAATTTTTCCAGCAGTGTTAAAGGTAATAATGGTTAGCTTCCTAACTGCTGATGCTTAAGTTTTGGCCTTTTCCACTTGTGGTCGTTCAGCTTCTCGAGTAGCTGTGAGTAGCTTTGTTTTTCTACTTGATATTGTAAGTTTAGTGAGGACTCAGTCCAACAAAGCTCATAAGTAAAATTTGAAGCAGTAAAAAGATCCAGCAAACCATTTACTTACACATATGCTTTACCCCTTTTTTGGCAGAGGGCCCATGTCCTTGTTGTGTGTCTTATTCGTCAGCTTCATTGGTGGGTCCCAGACTGTGAGAACTATGTATTTGAGAAAAAAGACAAACACTTGGGGCATTACTAAGCAAAAGCTAGGCACCAAAAAGACATGCTATGGTAGTCTGTTTCAGGATGCAGGTTTGTGCCTTAATATTTATGGCCAATGCAATCACTTGGTTATCCTTCTTATCAGACTATGCTGCAGTCACCATTTCCCAGGCATTAAAAAGGCATTATTAGAACATAGGGCAATATGAGAACATATAACATTAATATATGGTACATCTGAGACACAAATGATACAAGAAAAACAGGTTATATGCATCGTAGCTAGAGACTGGCATAACCTTTTGGTAAGTAAAGAGAGCAGTTTCTGTGCTGTGCTTTTGGGAGTTATTGTACACGTGGGTGCGTCTTGTGCCACACATATTCATTTGGTCCTTTTTTGTTTGTGATCATCTTAATGATCAAACTGCAAGCTCAGTGACTTCAAGTCCTGTTTTCATTATGGAATATGCCTAGTGTCAACAGTGTATTTTCTTCAGGAAAAAAGCCACTACTTTTTTAGTCCTACTCTCTAACTTTCCAGCTAGAGATGGAAGTAAACTCAAAGTTAAGAAGCCTACATTTAAATATCTTCATATAAGTTTCTGTAAGTATCTTCATATAAGTTTCTGTATGTGCACTGGGTGTCCAAGCTGCCACTGGAATCAGTGGAAATTTAGCCAACAGCACCAGCAGACCCTGAAGGTTCTTTCAGCTGACATTAAATCAGGTATCAGCATCCTGTCAGCTGAATAGTGCTGGACATTTCATTGGCGAGGAGCTCAGCTCAGCAGCCCTCAGCCCCAAAGGAGAGACCCAGCACGCTCCCAGCTCAGGGATTTGGACTCCCTCCTGTAACGAGCGAGCAGTCTGGCTTGCTCCCAAACCACTGCTCTACCACCAACTTCCCTTTCCGAAATCTTTGGGTGTTAAATTAGTTGTTATTTCAAGAGGAATGGAAGGAGGATTTCATATCATTTTTGTAACGTATATTTCAGCGCTACCCACAGCGGCCAGGAAGGATTTTCTTCCACCTTTCTGATGTTCAATACGGTTTGTGGGTTTTGTTTTCCACCTTTCTCTGGAGCACGAGGTGTTGCAACATGGGCAAGAAGTGCTTAAGGCCTTATTGGCATTTGAGAAGCTGTCAGAGCTCTGAGTGATATGTGTCATTGAAGGCTAAGCTGATCCCTAGATTTTGATTTAAGAATGTTTGCAAGGTCAAGTTCACGCAGACCTGTTCGATTTTGCCTCTCACTTTAACTGTGGGCCAGAGTACACTCGATGGGATTGCCTGGCCTGTTTCACTTAGCAGATTTTTCTACTACTGCAGTGAGTCAGGACATCGGTGATAACTGACCAATAAAGCTACAACAGCAGCATATTTACAATGTCTTAACTCTTGGAATGGCTTCTGCATGGATCATAGCATGTGTTACCAAAACATGCTGCACTTAAAATATGCTGTTTACAGCAAAGAGAGCTCTCGGTACTTTCTGAAATTCAATTCCCTCTATACTATAGCAATTTGAATCAACAAAATATTAAGTATTCAAAATTACTGTTTGCATTTGAAAATCTTGGGTCATAAGTAGTTTCCGTTTTCTATTTGATTCGCTCTCTTCCCACCCAAAGTAGCAAAATCTTGGAAAAATTTACCTTTGGTTTCAAATTTTTAAGTATTGGGATAGTGGTTTTGTTACAGAATCATGTTTGTTACGGTGAAAGATATTTTTTATTAAAGCCCAGCATCACATGCACAATATTCTCATGCCCAGATGCATGGTGAAGAAGAAGCTGTTAGAGACTTTTTTTTTTTTTTTTGCACAGAATGGTTTTGTGAACAGAAAAAAACACATATTGCAGCTTTGGATTTCAAGTATTAGTTTACACTGAAAAGATAAGTATGGAAACCAAAACAAAAGCAAAGTGATCTCCCTAAAGAAGAAAGCTTTGCTTTTCTTCAGGACTTGTCATTGCAGTCAGAGCATGGCCAGTTTATACACCATGCTACCTTCAAGAGCAGTTATCTTAAAAATATTTTATTTGTCAAGGAAGCTTCACAGCACTACGCTGTACTACACGATGCACCACACGAGCACTCATTTTGTGAATTGTAACATTATTTAAAAGCATTATAAAAAGATCAACTGCCTCCTTTTGTTCTCTCTTGACTGGTAATTTTGTACTATCTGCTGAAATGGCAGCATTGGTGGCTGATTACAATGCTGATGTCAGTGAAAGAGATGTCAAAGAGATGCTGCATCCTGTTAAAAATGCTACCTTCATTACATATCTGTTTGGTCATGTATATTGCAAATTCTTTTTAAGCATTAAATAAAACGGCATGGCATTGTCCAGAAACTGTGCTTTTTTCATTTAATGAATTTTTTCCCAGTCATTTCTTCTCATACAGAATGACTGAAATATTTCAATGCTAACAATAACAATAATAATAACCATTTGATTCACAAAAGCATTCTTATTCCAGTCTCTCAACAGTGAGTGAACTATATTGAGCTTGAACTGGAAACAACTACATTGATATATTGCTATTATTCTCTTACTTCTATTCTTAGAAGGCAACCGTTGAAATGACCCCACAATTTGAAGGGTCACATGCTTCATTTAACACATTATCAACGTTGAACATTTTAAAACAATAGAAATGTTGCAAAATGTTGCTTCCTTATCTAATATGACCCTCTTGCAGCCAGTAATCCCGTACTGGTTATGGAATTTTAATTAAGCTCACCTGTCCTCCAGTGGTGAATAGTGGGAACAACACCTGAATAAAATAAAATAATTGAAACAGACACAGATGATATAAAGACGTTTTGGCAGAAAGAAGGAAATATTTCTTCAATATTTTTTCTGTACTTAATGTGTTAGATGATTCCTATATTTTGAAGCAATAATTTTAAAAACAATATTTCTAACCATGACCATATATCCTCTGGAGTTGCTTTATCTTACATGTTATGGAAGTGCTTGGAGATGGTCAGATGGTCACCCAGGAGTTCAAAATATTTAAGAACATGTATGCGGGTGCAGCAGTGAGAATAAACAGACTCTTAGAGAGGACAAGGCAGATCATTTGCACATGGTGCTGCAGATAAAACCTCTGTCCTGACTTGTTTTGTCTAATGAACCGTGCTGTGTAACTAGTTTCTTAATTAGGTACTTAAAGAAAACTTACACTTTGCTTACATACACTGAATACCACATCATAGATAATTAATGTCTGATATCTTCCTCGTGGTGATGCTTTCAGTCCTTTCCATGACACATCAGCACCCACAAAACAAACAAACAAACAAAAAGCAACTGACAAACCCAAAACCCCAAACAACTACAAGCCCCACCAACACATCTAATATTTTTTTATTTGGCAGTTTCATCAGAAATGGCCAGTAGTGAGGAAACACAGGTAATTTTTTACTGTCTTCACGTTCCCTATTATTTTTCTTATTTAGAGGTGAGGTAAAGTTGTGAGGCAACACATGGAAAACAATCATTTCTCCATTCATGGACACCCATGACTCTATTGTCATAAGTGTCAATGAATGTTATTGATAGAAGCAATGTGTTGGAGCTGAAAAAAGTATAGAGGAGCTAATTACACCCATGCAAATAAAGAAAAAAATGAGAGGTAAGAAATGCATCCTGTCCAGTATTTCATTTGCAGACGTATTTTAGATAGTAAGTAATAATTACATTGTTTTAAGTTTATTCAGGACAAAAGTAAAAGCAGCTCCTGTAGATCTATATTTTTAAAATTATATTGATCCATCTTGAAATATGCATGATTCTAATATGTTCAAATTTTTTTAACTACCAATTTCGGTAAGAACGGGATTTCTACCTGGCTCCATTGAAACCAATGATAAAACCCACACTGACTGTATTGAGGTTAGCTTTTCTATCATCAACATTATTTTGACCAAAGTAAATGATGTCATCTTTTGTCATTGAAAAGAAAGAGCATATGCAGTTGTGTCAAATGTGTTCCCGTTTATGTTTTGAAATACAGGCTGCTGAAAGCTGTGCTGAGGTCTAAACAGAAACGTTTATCCCCCCTTCCCCCATATGCACACACACAATTTCCTATACCTCCTATTTACCACCCAGAGAGAAGGATCACATTTCCACTCCTCCCCTGCGCAGAGAGTATTTCAGAAGCTTTTTGAAAAACTCTTGACCTCACACATACGTACTATTACCGCAGAAATCTCCTTTAGTTTTCCTCTGATACCTGCTTCTGGGTAATCTCATACAGAACTGTAATTCGGATAAATAAAGAATGCTGTCTTTAGAGAGCTATTATTTTTCTTCAGATATTCTTGTGAATGATTATTAACAAAAGGTTTAAGTAAAGTTCCCTCCCTCCATGCTTTATAGGAGCTTTGACCTTCACTGCTACATCTGAAACATCTTGCTTCTCCCCAGTAGCCAGACTGGTTTGGACATTGTAAGCACTGTCGCAATGCATTGTATTGTGAGTGTAGTCAGTTTTATAAGTATGTACGTGTTTTGGGGGTATTCATGAGTACTAGCTATTCCAGGAGGTCATCTGGAGGAGGTAAAGTGGTGGAAGGACCTTCAGCGCTGCAAATACCTGATATTGCTGGAAATTCCCCTTATATTCAGGTCAAAAGGCATCCATAAGCCCAGGTAGACCACAGATCTTGAGAGACTGATGCATAACAGTTTCTGCAGCAACAGCACACGAGGGAGTAATGTAGCTAGCAACACAATCTAGTTGTGTTCAACTGTCCAGCCCTAGTTGTTTTAGAAACTGTTTAAAATGTTGTACATAAGCACTGAACTGATAGGTTGACAATTATGTTTTATGAGCTGGATGCCATATTGCACGGCAGTACAACAGAAACACCCAAGCTAGTTTCTTCCAGTTTCTGACCTAATCTCCCTTTATGCATATAAACATTTTCCCTACTCCCCCATACGTGCTACAGAAATATCCCAGATTCCTTTTCCTCCCAAATTTATGCCTTCTGGATTTTTTGGCTATTTTTGGGAAAAAATGTATTCAACTTAATGGTAATTTCCCTTTGTATTCTTCAAAATAAGAAATTTCTTATCCAACGAGACCTGAAGAATAGTTCCTTCCAGAAAAGACGTGGCCAAGCATTTTCCTCCTTCAACGTGGCTGTAGCTTCCTATTCTCAGCAGGCCCAAGGCTTCAGGCTACCCTCAGAGAAGATGGTGACCCCTGTTTCAACACGGTCACCTCACTTCTTATCCCCAGCCCTCTCTGTGGAGCGAGCCTGACAGGCCTGATCTAGGTGGAATTTCCACTAAGCTTCTCAAAGCCCCTATACCTCCAGGATGCTGAACGACAACACACTCATCTGCCTACACACAGAACTGAGGCATTACAGCATTGGACAACTCTGATTGATTGAATAGACCCCGAGGGCAGGACCCTATTACCAAGCCAATGCTCAGAACTGATTAACCCCTTAGCCAGTGTCAAATACTGTACATTGCTGTAAGAAGACTATAAATCATAGGATAACTGTAGGGTCAGGCCTACTGTGGCCCTCTTACATGTCTCGCCTAAAGCCTACTGTTGATCTTTCTAAACAGAGTATGTTAGTGCTATTCTGGCAGAAGGAAAACAGTACAGGAGCTTCCTTTCCAGATTTTTACTAATCAGAACACTTTGTAGCTTGTTTGCTTTTTCTCTTGTGTCTCCTGATCACAGAAAGGAACACATTACACATAAGACAAGGTTTATTTACATTTTGGGACAGTTGTAGGAGAGGTTTTTAAATGGTACCGATACTCTTGTACCTTTGAAAAGCTGTTGTCTGCACGCCAGCAGTGATAGACATTTAGCTTAACTTTATTTCAGGATTATCCTGAGAATTCTTAATCCCCAGGGTTTTTTTCTCTAGGTCTGGTCAGTTTTGAAAAGGGCAGCTCTGTTACTTGATGTCTTACAAATGAATCAAAAAATGGATATAGGTATTTTAAAAGTGAAGTGCAATGGCAGCCATGCCCACCCCCTGTCTTGTAGAATGGAGCCCAGGGTTCTGTGTTCGGCACTTGTGCACCTTATGGAGGCTGTTGGTAACACTCCCATTCCCTCAGAATGGGAATCAAAAAGTCGACACTTGAAGTTACCAACAGCTGACAGTAGACAACGAAAAATATCCTGCGAAAAGAGTACATTTTTACCTGTCCTCAAGGGTTAGGAGCCTTGCTCTGATCTCCTACTTGGAATTCAGGGACTGTTACTCTCTCCTGAAAACAGGTGTTCAAACTCTCTTTCAGAGAAAGAGCAGGACCTGCACACATGAAGAAAGAAGCAGAGAAGGTCCCTGTGGCTGTGCTGGTGCTAGTATCGCTGATAGTTCTCTTTTACAGAGCAGCCCAATGGCTAAGACACTACCCCGGTAGCTGGGAGCAGGTAGGACTCCTGCTCCCACATCCACAGCTATATTTGCCATAATGAATCAATAATATAGATGAGGAATGAACTCAAGCAAGGACCAGGATCCGTGTTGTCCCTTTCTCTGAATGCGTGCCATGTTTCTGCTTGTTTTCTCTCTCTGGCCCAGTAAGTTTTGAATTCTGTTTTTTTAACGATGGGCCAGCTGTGCAAAAGGCAGTGGAAAATGCACCCTCTCCCGAATAGTATAGAATATAGCTTAGCGTAGAGTACTGCTTAGGGCGTCCTCATGGGAGGCAGAAGATGTAATTAGAATATCCTCAGACAGAGGAGAGGGCTGATTCCAAGTCGTCCACTTCCTGGATGAATGCTTAAAGACAAGTGCCTGCATTATCACCTCCTTATGAAGGAAAATGAAAATGGCCCCTCATCTAACTGCACCTATCTTTATCAAGAGAGACATAAAGGGCAAAATTTTCAAAAATGGGTTAGGCCCAGGTCCTCAAAGACATTTAGGCGTTTGATTTTCTTTGATTGTAGGGGGAATTAGCTTCCAAAGTGCCTTTGAGGATCTGGACCTTAGAGATTTAAGATACTCAATGTCATTTATCAAATGTGGAATCAGTAGGAGTCGGGCATCTAACGAGAACCCCACAGTCTATATGTTTCTAAATTATGTATGCGCTTTGAAAATGCTAGTCCTTTATCATGCAGGAAATCAGAATAGTTGACTGATGATCCTTTCTCATCTTAACATCCCTTGTAAAGCTGGCTAAGATCATGTGAACACTATGATGGACACATCACAGTCATATATGTCATGCATCCAGAGATATTTTATGTCTATATACAGTTCCGATGGACAGTCAGTTTCCTTCCAACATGGCATGTCTGATGATAGGCTGCTTTTTAATTATTTAAATTATTTCTGGATTTTCTGATGTTTAGATTTTTCAACTATATAGATTATATTTTAAAAAGAAAATTCCATGCATCTTTATATTGTATGCCTATGTTTTCTAAAAGTGCGGTATTTCAATATTGATTTATCTTCGCACAACTAATAATGTGAATAATGTCTATATAGTTTATTAAAAGAAAGGGGGTTTGCTGTTTACCTTGAGTTTTAATTTCTTAAGGCTGATATATAACTTCCTGTTTCTGTATCTTTGGGGTATTTTTTTGTTTGTTTTCTTTTTTGACCAGTAGTAATAGAAAAGACTCTTCTAGGCTAAATGTAGGTTTTAAAATAATCTTGAACTTTTAAGGGCTTTATGTTAAGCATTTGCCTTATCTCTCACTTATGCAGTTTAGGCAGAAAGCTACTGACAGAAATTATCTGCTGAGTATTTCCAGAAAGGTGAGGGTGGGGTTTTTTTTTTTTTTTTTTTTTTTTTTTTGTTTTGTTTTTCTTTCTGTTAGATTATATTTTAGCTAAGGTGCTCTTAGAATTTCATGGTAACTTGGGAATTTTTTGAGATCCTTTGCTCCTAACATTGTCAGTGTAACACTGATAACCTTCACCACCTGCTCAATGTTAGCCTATTTTTCAATGATAATTAAAGAGAATTCAGCATCTTAGAAACTCACATAGACTCCACATCTGATACCAAAAGCAAGATTATATCTTCGCTATTCTACTTATATTTTATCCTTCTCCCCTTTTTTTTTTTAAGATTGTTTCTTTCTCTTTAGTGGTAAGGTGGTTTGCCACCTTGAGGGCAAGCCTAGGTAAGTTCCCTATTGTTAACATGTGATTCACCTTCTTGGTCTTGGGTCCCTTTCAGACATAATAAGCAGTATAAACTGCCTTTATCCTGTTTCTTATCTTCAGCCCTTCTGAGATGAATGTTCTTCATGCAATCACTCTGTTCTTAAGTTTATATAGTGCATCTACTGCTTTATAGTAAATCTACCTTACATCTTCAAGAATGGCCTGGCATTTAATTTTAAAATAAAATAGAGGATGAAGTGTTTATGAAATAGAAAATTATGAGTAAGAGGAGAATTATTACATTTAAATATCATCGGGGTATAAAAGGAGCACAAAAACCCAAGAGTTGGGAATACAGAAGTGACAAAATTTATCTATAGGTATTAGTATAGATAATTAGGTATTGTCTATAGTGCTATGTATTAGCACTAATAGGACTAACTGATACCTAGAAGGACGGTTCTTGTACAGGGAATATTATAACATACATTTAATTTTGTAACTAAAAGTCAAAAAGGACACCAGAAATTTGAAATTAGCATAGGTGTAATGTTAGTGAATTGCAATTGCATAGTGAAGAACATCGTTGTGAAATTTATTGGGTTTGGGAAAAAATGAGGGAAAGCACAGACATTGGATACAGGTTTCTCAGAATTATGCAGAAAGAAGGAAAAACTCTTTGATGACTGTAGCTCACAGAAATGATTTGGTTTTAAACATATCTGGAGGGAATGAGGATAACAATCACTTTGCTAATAACAATAGATAAATAAAGGAGAATTCATCCTAAATCTTTCTTTATGTCTTTATAAAAGTAGAAAAAAAAGAATGTAAGAATAATACCATTTCTGAGTAGTTCTCTTCTTAATTCCGATTAGTATTAACCCAATGGATTCTTAAGATGTAGAGAGTAACACAGTTCAGAAATCACATAATGGATGAAATTAAGACCTCTGCGTTCACATGTTTAAATCTTTAATCAGCATTTACTTTCCCCTAATTTCTTCTTTCTCAGTAAGAATTTTCTGTGATGGAAACACGAGTACATGAACAGGCCTGTGGCTATTTTCCTCTAGTGAAGGAAAAAGGAAAGAATTGTTCAACCACAACCTGCAGGACTATTAACTGTGACTTGATGTCCATTAAGAAGCCCTGTCACCTTTCAGAGCTGCTCGTTTAAAGTATACTTTAATTAAGGATCAACATAATTTGTATTTAAATTTATGAAAGAAGAATGCAAAGAAGAAGAAATGTCCATAGTTGTCATTTTCCAAGGGTCTGTAAATGGTATGAAACATTTTTTTTCCAGAATACAAAATTGGAAATGAGGAATGAACACAAATTTATGAGGAATACATAGAAAAAAATGAAGCTTTTGGAAGAAAAATAAGGGCAATAAAAATTAATATCTTTGTTAGTTCCTGTATCCAAAAGTAGTTAAGGAATGAAAAGAGATTAAAATATTTTTTTGAGGAAGAAAAAATGCTGGAAATAAAATACATAATTTAAAAAGTGAGGGAGAAAATAACTTTAGTAATGGTTAAAAATTACTGAAATCCAGTTACTCTTTGAAAGATCTTTGTTAAGCAAGAGGCATACAAAATGAAGCTTATATAACTAGTAAATTATGACATTTTCAAATATACATTGATGAAGACCAGACAAAAGAATACTTGGAAAAGTGGAACATTTACAAATTATTTAGGCCAACTGGTAGGAAGGCAAATAGGAAATTCATTTATTCTGCCACAGGCAATTATTTTTGACGAGACATGGAAACCAAAACACTATAGAGAAAACATAACAAATTCAATGGGAAAAAAAGAACAGTGATTTTGGCAATTGTTTTCTGAAGATTCTCACTCTAACCCAGACAGTATTGGAAAAATATTGAGAAAAAAATGCTCACTGGGAATTAGGTTATTCAGACACTCCAGAGAACAGGTCCTCTCTTACTTCTCAAGTCAACTCCATTCAAGTTATGTAAGCTGGCAGACACAGGTGAAAAAAAAACCCAAAAAACTTTTTCTGCGTCATCTCATTACCTGTCACTTAGAAAAGCTGCCTCTGGGAAAGGAACAAAATAATTTCCTTCACTCACAAGGAAAAGTGAATCAGAAATATTTTGACTTTATGAATAGTTTATTTTTGGCGTGCTACAGAAGCAGTACTTTCCTCACTGGAAACAGAGTAGAGGTGTAACCTGATCCTCAAGAACCTGAAGATCTAGAACAGCAAGAACGTTTTGAAGATGACATCTTGATAGATGAAGGTGATAGCATTTTCTGCATGTGAAATGAATGGCTGAAAGAAAAGCAGTTGGAGTCTGATTTCTAGTTAAACTTCTGATGCAAAGTCTTATGAAATGTTGTTCTCCAAATTAATCCACAGCCTGAAATGTGACTGCGGAACCATAAAGCAAGAAAAAGCATAAACTGCCATAGACTGAAAAGGGAGGAGCTTAGTGAAGGACAACAGGAACTGGTTTTAACTTCTACTTCATTTAACATCCTTCATATTAAATCTGAAGTGGGATAATAGGCCTATTCATTCAATTCATTGATAGTACTGAATTTGAAAGTGCTGCAATCACTACTGGGAAAAAAAAAAAAAAAAGAATAATGTAAATGATTTAAATGGAGCCAGAGGGGTTAAAATATGGACAAAGAAGAAGTAAATGAAATTCAATGTGGAAAAAAAAAAAAGAAGATTTATCTGGGAGAAATATAATGCAAAACTGGAGAGTGGAGACAGTGAAACCTGGAAAGCAATAACACTGCAAAAGGGATCACGAATGATAGGGGAGAGAAAAATAGGCACGAATTTACAATGCAGTGTGACAGCAGTAACGTTCAATACAACACTAGGCAGAATCTGCAGAAGTGTCACGTCAGAAACCAAAAAAGATAAAACCCCTTCTGTTTATAGCGCTGGTACAGCTTCCTCTCAGATACTGAGGACGACTCGTTACTAGTGACCAATTACAGGGAGGTTAGGAAAAAGCAGCAGAAGGTGCTGTGGGCATATATAGAGCAAATGATAGCTAGCTAGGTACATATGACTATATATTAAAACAATATATATGTCATCAAAATATATAATATATAAATATTATATAGAACATAGTATATACATTATTTTAAAATATATTTAATATGTTATCTATTAAAAAATAACCTTATGGTGTCACTCATGTGACTCATTCTCTTATGCCCTTTGTTTGCAGGATTGACATTGTTGCTGGAACCATGCAGCCTTTGCCATCTGGCACAACAGAAATAGGTGATGAGGATGGTTTCAGAAATGTTTTGAACCTCGAGCATTCCCAATTTCTACCATACTCGTCAGGCTCTACATCATTCATAGGAGAGGAAGGGAGAATCCACTGCCAAGTATCCCTTGGTGCAAGAGGATATGATGCATAGGTGAGAAAGTGTGTTCTTCATAAACAAACCAGCAGCTATTCTATGAAATCTTGAAAAACATTAATAAGTGCTGAATAGATCATTTATTTTAAGATTCAAAACACTGAGAGTAATTTAAAAACTGTATGAAATAGGAAGGAACTAATTTAAAAATAATTTGAAACACATGTATATGTGTGTGATAAATAATTGGTTTGTGTGAAATATGGAAAATATGTGCAATTGTAAGGAAATAACACTCATAACTCATGAGATTTCAACTGGCCAAAACAGTATTACAAGGCCAGCAAAACCACTCACAAGGGGAAGGTGCAAAATTCCAGTAACTGTTAAATGAACTATTTTATTCATTTATGATTCAAAAAACCCCTCTACTAAATATGACAAACTACATCCATGTAGGAGAATAATTCAGTGCAGTATGGAAAAAGAAAATTATCCACCCTGCAGGTTAATTTTTCTTTTTTTTTTCCCCTCCAAAAGAAAGAAAGAAAGAGAGAGAGAGAAAGGAGGAAAGAAAAGAAATGGTTTAAAAGGAAAATGGAATATTCCTTATAGCAGATGTTATATGATTTGTAAACAAGTGCTCCAAAGCAACAAAAACTATAGATTTGTTCATACTAGTACCTATTAGAAAATTTTATAAGTCTCTCAATAGTGAGTGGCCCAGAATTTGTGAATATAATATTACTGCTGACATATCAAAATAACCCTTTATATTTCATTCAGTATGCCTCTGGATTATGCAAATGACTGTCAATGTAGTTTTTCCATTTCTTTAAAATACCCAACACACAAGGGATAGTCTTTAGACTGCGATTCAGGATGCATTAATTCCATAACCATCATTACAAAAGTCTACCACCTGCATTTGTAGGCAAAGCTTAAGTTTCCGAATGCAAACTACAATTCTTGGCTCCCTGTCCCTACCCTGCAGAGCTGTCCGTGTCCTGCGGAAAAAGACCGTGCTCAGAGAAACTGATTTTATTGATCTGAATATATATATGTGTATATATATGTATTTTATTCACTACTTAATGCTGGTTTATGCACTCCTTAAGTGCTCCAGACTGGGTGCTCTGGAGACAAGGTTGACCCTCAGTGTTGGCAGACAGCTCCATGTTAACTGTCCACATTGAAACGGACAACTGAAAAAACGCTGCTGGAAAGCATCTTATCACATCCCAGACTTTTGGCAGTTACTCTCTTAGCCAAAAATATATCACTTCAACATCTGCATCTTTCCAAAATCATCTCAGCAAGCCAGAGTTGCAAGCAGTGTTTCCCAGTGCTGATGGCATTTCCAGAAGTACTGCACTATAGAATGCTATGAGACAAAAAATAATTAAAACCTCAATAGGTAAAAGAGTGGCTGAGAAAATAGCTGTCCTTCCAGATGAATGATTGGGTCAATGTTCTCAAGAAAATCCATTTGTGTTTTACTTTGTGCCAATCTCACGTTACTGTAATTCCACTAAAGACAAGTATTACGGATAAATTTGGGCAAATGCATGAAAATCCTCTTTTCTGATAACATCAAGAATATTTTGGAGTATTTTTTCTTTTTAATCTGGGAAGAAGGATAAACCTGTTTCGTGGACTGAAGTGTAGCAATTTGCAATGCTTTTTATGTTACAGGGTATCTGCACTATAACGATCTTTTATTTTGGACAGAAAATTCACATTCAAGTATAGTGGTTTTGGTCTGGGATAAGCATTCATACATTTTAAAAAGACCTGGAAAAAAGAATGGCTTGCTCTAATTAGGTAGCTTGATCAATGTATGCATTAAAGACACATTTCCTAATGTATTATGAATTCAGATGGGTGAGAGGAAAGCAGGCTTAAACAGCTTTTAAAAATAGCCCAGAATCCTCAGTAATTTCCCCCTACTCACCTCCTCTTCATGCCAGTGTTAGCATAATCTAAAATACTTCTTCAGCTTTCTACTACTAAAAGAAAACCATAGAAGAGATGGTTCAATAAAAAAATATTTTCCATCTCCCATTGCACACAAAATGCTAGAGAAAAAGTGTCTTAAGCAATGTTTATATTTGTGTTGTCTTCTGCAGCCAACCCTTTCACCCAGGTTTTGTGCGAAGATTAATTCCAACGGTGGAGATGTAAAGAAAGGATTATTACTCAGTCTCAGGGAAGACTGAAATTATTAAAGTAGAGCAGCCGCTAACCTGCAGGTCCCTGGATCTTCTGGAGTATGATACAATGATTGATAACCTGACCTACACTTCTTGGATCACTTGGCAGGTAGAAATATAGCACCTGCTCTATTGTTAATGCAATAAATTAAACCACTTTCAGACATTATTTCAATAAATTAAGCTCATAGATCTGTAGTAGTTTGCATAAACTATGTAAATAAGTGCTGTGACTTGCGTGTTGCTGCTTGGGCATAAATTCAGTCCACTTTTAAAAGGCAGAAGTTGGGTATGGATATTTAAGATGGCTTGTGCAATCATATTAATCTTTCTACTTCATATTTCACATTTTTATGAGAACTTTATTACTAAATAATATATCTCCATGTTCCCTTTTGTAGCTGTGCTGTCCATTACTTGCCTAAACTACTTGCTGTCATTAGTTATAGCAGTTTTATGCTTCATATACTACACAGCCTCTGATGGCTGTCTCCCTAATAAATTCTTCATCACCTTCAACATGACCATCTGCATTGCAGCTTCATTAATATCCTTTCATTCCAATTTCCAGGTGGGCAATGTCTTGCTTAGTTAAAGCTTTTTGTAAATTATTAATTATTGCAACCAAGAAACCTCCTCCCTGGGCTCTCACTGGTATCATGAAATAGTGATTTCATGGATATTACAGAAGTGCCGCTCGTTGCTGCCTTTATCTGTTAGGTTAATGAGGATCATTCTGCTTGAACACAATGGATCAAAATCTGGCCTTTGGTGCACACAGATATTTCCCATTGATTTCACTGAGCTCACTGCATCTGGAGATTCAGGCTTAGCAGCCTATTAAAGCAGCATGGAGAGTGCAAAGCACAGATAGAAAAGTTTACCCTGGTAAAGCAGGTGAAGCAGAAACTGAAGAAGTCTGAGACTTGAAAGAATCTGGACCAGTACAATCAAAAAGTGAAAAAACCTTAGGCTGCTGGGCAGGAGATCCTGGGTGATCTCAATTTCCTGACTGCATAACAGGTTAAATGCAGCTCTTCAGCAGATGGGCCCTGTGTTATTTGATTCCTCAGGGAGTCTTCCTCTTGACTATAATATTGAGTCGATTCAAATAAGAGCACCAAACCCCACACCGCATGTATTTCAGAGCAAACAGCGAAAGCTTATCGTCACATCCTGGGGCTTAAAGCTCTCGAGCATTCCTGTTATCGTGTTCTGCAGCTCTTGGAGTGAAACTGCTCTACTGACTGTGTCAAGGCAGCACAACTTCTTTTCATATGTCACTTTGGAGTCAGTTTGGTGGGCTCCACCAGCCAAGGAAATGCATTTAGGCAGACTGTGAAGTTAAGCTGAATGTGACCTAGTCAGTATATACCGAAAGGAATGTGTTATATAGTTCTTCACCATATCATTAGGACGAACCACGCAATTACAAATGAGGTAGACACAATTTATCCTACATCCTTATATTGCATCTCCCTTTCTCATTCCTTTAATTTTTATGCCTGTGTGTGCCCTTATGTACCTGTATACATGCATTCATTCTGCATAGGCAATTACAGTTACTTTTTTTTTTGTATAAAAGTATTAGATATATCGGGCTGTATTGTACAGATTTTTAGTAAGGCAATTTTTCCTCGTATACTTTTTTTCATAGTGTTGTGACTGTGTTAATATTTGTAAGATTCATAAAAATTAATTTATCTTTGTAATGTGCAGTCCAGTATCAAATAGGAGATCAACTCTGTGGAGTGGCAGAATACACACTTTATCTCTAGTAAGTGTGAAAGTCTGAGAATGCTTTCCACAAAGCATTGAAATCTGTTGAAATCTGTAGAAATTTTGGCTAAAGAAAAGGAGAAATGAATGTAGGTAAATAGAGATTTTTCAGAAGCTTAGCCATGTTTGTCCAGGTGATGCAAAAGAAACCATATCCTTGTCAAAATGGTCAATCATGATGCTGAATTTTATGTCTCTGCTTCAGACTCTTTGAAAGAAATAAAAGGTCACCAGATTATTTTTTACATTGGTGAAACAAATTATTCTTTTACCTTATGCAAGAAAACAGTTGGTCTGGTCTGGCTGGATTTTTTTCATTTTATCAATCATTTTCATATGCATATGGGAAATTGTTAAAGTTTGACAAAGTTAAAAGCAATGCTGAGTTTTTAATACAAAGTGCCAGGGAGTCTTCTCAGGAAATAAGTGGTGCAGTGAACCCTACATATATTATGTCTACATTCCTACCCGTGCACACTTTTGGAGGCTTTGCAATACAATTCTGCTGCAAACCCATTTTTAAAAAAATTAGATTCTCTTTAAAAAAATCTCCTTTGTTCTATGGCTTGCACTGTCTCTATTTTCAGTGCATTTAAACTTCCTTTATCTTCTCCTTCAAATTCTCTTCTTTTTTTTTGTCCTCTTTCCTTCTGCAGTCATTGGTTTTGTCTCTCCAACCCAAGAACCGTTCAGGCACTCCTTTATATTCAGATTTCAGCACTCGTGTAGATGTCCAAAACAGACACTCTTTCCTGATGTGCCATCTCAAAGATCCCAAAGTGATGCTGGCTGGTATGTGAGACCAGAGAGCAAAGCAGAGGTTATCCACCAGCCCCAAAACTGTCTTCTGAATCCAAAAACATAAGAAATGAAGAAATGTATCTTGTTGAGCCAATAAGAAACCTTTCTTTTTTTTTTTTTTTTTTGCCTTAGAAATGAAAAGGAAGAGGAAAAACTTGGTTTGGTTTGAAAAGAAGATACTCCTGAGTTGATGAGAGGAGCAGTTTTTTTGAGTTAAATGTGAAAAATTCCTGCTGTAAACCAAAAGGACCTTGTCTTTGGAACATGTCACTAAAACATCATGGTAGGATAGAGGGAGGTTTTGAGCCAGACATGCACCTGCCAGGGATTTGATCAGCTTTACTGTCAAAACCTCATATTATTCCTGAATAACAAGTATAGCTTTATTTGACCATTAATTAAAGACCGCTTCAACTAGGTGGCTGGATCCTGCCAACCCAGCAGCAGATTCATATAAGTTTCACCATATTGAATGTATTAATTTCCTTTGCTTAATTTATGTAATGAAGTAACCTAAGTCTGTACACACCCAAAACCAAACCTGCCTGTCTTAAGTGTTCTTTGTTTTTTCCCTCTGGTTTTTATTTTTTTCTATGACGCTAATCCATGGTTTAGACAGACTGTGGGGCCCACCTACTGTGGAAACCTTTTCCCCAATATAATTGTTAACGGAGGCTCCAGCAGTTTGAGAGAAATGAAAACAAAACCTTATTATCCAATAAAGGATCGTTAAAAATTCAGCAGCTAACAGTTTTTGGCTGACAAAATTGTTGAACACACCAAGAAGCAGAAAGCAAAATTGGCTATTTTCTGATCACGGGCCTAATTAGAAATGAACAGCTTAACCGTACCATTATGTGCCAATGACTGTGACCTGCATGGTATTTTCATTTCTGAATCTCTTTATATAAAGAATTTCCTGTGAGATTTTTTTTACTCTCTAAGTGCCTCTGTACGGTATTGACTACAACTGAGGGCCAGGTTTTGTTAAAAGAAAATGTCTGGCTTTAATGGTATGGAAGCTGAATGTACATATATATTTTTTATTGGGTCAGGTTCTAAGACTGGATATCCCAAAGCACCAGTCTCGTGGGTTTGGGGTTTCTTTTTTTACAAATTCATTTTTACAGCTTATAGCAGCCAGTCGAAAATAAGACAATAAAGGTTATGTGAGAATTGCAAGACTATAGAACTTCCTGCCGTCCACCTAAGGAACTGAAACGCTACCCTGTTGCCTCTCTGATACCACACTCAGTTTAAAACAGGGACGAATTGGATTTTATGGGCTAGATTCCTTCTTATGTTAACTCCTCTGAAATCAACAGAATTTATTAAAGAATAAATTTGAACCAGCCTGTTCAGTGCTTCTGCTCCAGAAGCCTACAATTACTGGAATTTCATGACCAGTTGCCCCATTCCATTCCCTGTGTGAGCCTGAGACAAAGGTCTTGCTGAATAAAGCTTCATTAGATCACAGAGGTATCATAAATAATTTAGCAGAGTTTATCATAATTGAAGGTTTCTTCTCACAAGGGGATTAAGCTGACCTGGGGCCAGAATTAATTCTCACCTCTGGAGGCAATCAACTGCCAGATCAAGTTTAAGGTCTTTGGAAAGTCCTTGTTCTGGAAGTGGATCCTGCTGGACTCTCCCCCATTCTGGCCAGGCATCCCGACTTCTCTCAGTGTTGAATCGTGCCAAAAAGGAGGACTTGTACAAGTGGGAGCTCAGGGTGTTACGAAAACTGCCTTTTTCATGCTGTTTGGTCTGGTGTTCTCTTTCTGTAAAAAACATTGATCTCAAACAGGCCCTCAGGTACACTGAAATTGTTGTTAATGGCTTATTTCACAACAGATGATCCATAATTACTGAAATTACAGAATTAGAGCAACCATAACAAAAATTATAGAAGTTGTAAAAAGATAGAAAATGAGAAGTGGTCTTTCACCAGCTTTCAAATCTGAGAATTATTAAGTTTCTTGCCTTGTTCATTTGGGTGTAATCTATGATTAACCCCCTTAAAGTCTACACACCTGTTATGGATTTCTGTCACAAAAATAAATTCCAGAATTTGATGATTCTGACCCAATAACGCAGCCTCTTCCTGTAATAACACTTATGTAACTAGAGTGCCACCCCTTGCTGCACTGTAGTGCCACCAAATCCTAACATAAGTGGCAAAAGCACATATATTTTTCTATATACCTTATATAGCACATTGGAAGGCCCAGTTTTGTAGCTTCTCTGATACATAAATAATCCAAACACTGCGGTAGCCCCACTGTTTTCCATCAAACACCACACATGATCAGTGGCAGTTATCTAAGCTACTTTTTTGCACGTTCAAGTCCTATGCATGGTTGTAATGGACAGCCATTGCATTCAAGACAGTATTCCTTTTCACAAATGTCACCCATCTAGCAGTTGCTGCTTCTTACTTTTTTTTTTGTCACAGTGCAGGATTCAGGTTTATTGTGAGATTATTCTCTGTCATCTAACAGCAAAAAAAAATATCATTAAACAGGTCAGGTACCATTGTTCACGCATACTCAAGGTGACGTGAAACTACATAACTTTGTGATCTCCTGTTTTGTTAAGAGCCAGCTACTTCAGGTCTTTTATGACAGATTAAATTACAGTCTACTTTGACTTTGGTCAAGCTCTAGCAGAGATCTGTTGAAAAAGTTATTTGTTTCGTTTAAACAACTAAACAGAAATTTTTCTTTTGACCCTATTCTAAAGAACTATGTTGCTAGAAAATGTGGAGTGAAGAGGGGAAAGAAATCTATTGGTTACAGAGCTTGTATCGCCAGCTCAGGTGGCTTGGATGTCACCCTTATGGTCTTCTGATGTTACTTCAGAAAGATTGTACTGTCAGCAGGAAAATGGGTCTTTTTGAAAAGATTTTCTCCTTTACCAAAGGCGTCTTATGAGATGTTAAGCTCATTAGGAAACCAGAAGAAAATCCAGCAGAACTTTTAAGTCGTCTTTTTCTTTTTTTTTTTTTTTTTTTTTACTTTTCGTCATTAAGAATGTGAAAAGGGGCTTAGCTTTTTTAGCAGCTCCAGGGAAAGACGGGGAGGGGAAAAATGTTGAGATCTTATGACTACGGTTGTTAATATACAGTGGTGATACTATTCAAGCTGCGATAGTTAAAGGCCTGTCAGCACTTCCATTTGAAACCCAGTCTTTTTAACATTTATTTTTCCAAAAAGAAGTCCAGTGTTAGTTGAATTTTAGCATACAGTAATGCATCCTGGGAGAAAATTCCTTTTGTGACATTTCAAATAGATGGTTTGCATTGTACATGTTAGAAATAATTCAAAGTGTCCCAGCCTGAGGCATATTTTTGCATTTGTATCCAGCTGTCAGCCGTTTATTTGTGTGTGTATTCCTATAGAGAGGTCCATGAGAGTGTGTTTGTATGTATATGTGTGAGTATATGTTGTCGTACAACCTGCAAGAGGACTACCCTTATGCTTAAATGTTAATATAGGCCTGATCTTTCCACGGGTTAACAGCACCTTGCAGGATGAAATCTTTACACCTGTTCAGTCAACAGGATGGAGATCCATCTGTTCTCTTGCCAGGTCAAGCAAGCAGCCCATGTTTTGCACAGGAGTCCCAGTTTTAAGATTAAATTTTGCCTTTTGTTGTATAAAATGCACTGTGCAGATAGAGAGAGCAAGAATATTTTCCTTAAAAACCACATTGACATGATAAAGGAGCAGGATTCCTTCAAGAAGAAGGGAAGGAATGGATCCATCCTTATATTCTCAGTTGCAGGCACTGAATGGGGAGAAGAATACTTAGAATTGCTGTTGTTGTTCATGTCTGCAGAACAATTTAATTTACTAATCACTCAGTAACATTATGCTTAGATATGTAGAAAGCTATTTTTTCCCATTTTACAAAAGAAAATACTGAGACAGGGTAAATGACACATTGTGTCAGAGCTAGAATCTTGTCAATCATCTTATGTTCTTCCATACCTACTAGGTGATTTCTACTGACTTAGAAAGGTTAGTCTACGTTGGTAATGATGTTTGTTGGTGAAATATTGGAGAATGTTCCACTTGCATGTTGAGAATGATGCACCTTGCGTGGTTAAGAGACATAATGTGATGCAGGAGGTGTTTCAATAGCTTGTCCAGAGCAAGAGCATTTGTGAAAGGTCATACACCACTTACTATTTGGATTTCTTGAAAACATATAGAAAATTCTAATCAGACCTGTTACAGAAATCATGATCTTCTTACAGAAAGAATGATTTTCTGCTTGTTCAGAGTAGCTGATTGTTGTCAGGGAGAATTGCTATTCAGAGTTCCCTGCGTCTTTGCCATGTCATTTGCTTTCTTAGCAGATAGGTAGTTATTGTCTTTCCTTTTGCTTTGTGCAGCAGGAGGGAATGGAAGCCCGCCTTGTGAGAGAGGAATAAGGTATCATTTAAGAATTTGCCTTATCTCTCATTACTGTCGTTAGCAGTTTCAAGAGAGTACACTTATCTGAGACCATGCGGCTCCAAACAAGATCCACGGGGAATGGAAGCAAGACTAAGGCCAATGATTTTCTTCAGGAAATAGGTGGTTAAGAGGTTCTCTAGGGATGGAGAGGTCATACACAGCAGTAATGGATGCAGATACTTGCCAGAAAACAGTATGTTTGAAACAGGAAAGGGACAAGACCACTACCCACAACCCTTGTGAGTGGTGAGGCATGCAGGAACCACAACAGAAGCTTACTGCCAAGGGATTTGTAGATGTGGGACTACAGGATAGTGGCCCAAGGATGAGGTAAGAAAGACCGTGTCCACCCATTTTGATAGAACTATGGAGACAGGGTCTGCACAAGGGATTTTCTTTTCCTGTACAAGGCTTGGGTTGTAATGTATATATGAATACCACAAGCACCACAGTCTGGAAAGATAATGTAGCATGTGTTGTTTCCATAAGAATGAAAATGACAAGAATTGAAAGACAGCTGCTTGCCTCATCATGGGAGGTTAATTTTTATTTTGTTTAAGCCTGTTTGCTCATTTTGAACCTTCTAATATATCCCGTTATTCATTTAGCCATTTGTCCTTTTAAATGAATGTCTTGTCAAAAAGGATCTCTTGTATTTTCGTGATTTTTTTCCATGTAAATTGCACAAATCCATGCTCGTCTAGTTTGGATATTATATACTTTTACCATAATGTTGTAGCATGTAAGGCCAAAAACAGGCTGTAGGTCATTGAATCTGATTTTATACAAATTCTGAAGTTTGCTCGCTTTCACCCACTTATCTCTGTCTGTGGTTTAAACTCAGATTTGGCCAAACTTATGTTTCAGAAAGCCATTGAATCTTTATCTGAGGAACTGGAGAAGTTATCAATGTATTTCCAAGTTTGGTCAACTGTTAACAACTCCCACAGTTAAACACTGGTGCCTAATGACTCTCATTATTTGATTCAGCTTTGCTGAGACCCACTCGCAGAGCTAGGAATTTGAACAAGAGAAGCTTCTCTGTTCAGCATTTGTGACACTGGTCTTCAGATTTGTTATCAAAAATGCTATGTCATGTGTGTATGCTGAGGGTACAGAACATTTCAGATAGGCTGTGAAACAAGGGGGAAAAGAAAAGACTCTTGTAAGTCTCTTGTAACACAAAATGTTGCAGCAGAAGTAATCTGATGATAGAAAGGGCAGTGATTTCTTTTCTATGACCCTGTGGAGAACGCTGTCTAATGACAACTGTCTTATTTGCTATGGTAATGCTATATAGCTTTTCTGCATTTCTTGTCCACCTGATGGAGAGTCTCAGTATGAGAGGTAGGCAAATTGAAGGCAGCATGCTATGCCAATGCAGAATTGAGACCACAAGAATAAAGCCAAAGTTTATGACTAAAATTAGTGTTCAACCGTTGAGAGATTTAAAGACATTCCTAACCACAAGCATACGCTCATATACTTCCTCTATTAGCAAAGGTTTTAAATACATGCTAAAATATGGATGTTAGGGCTATATCAATGCCTTCAACATCAGAGATACAGCATGTAACTGTGTTTCAGGCCTTCAGGTGAGATGAAAGGATGTAGGCCATTCACTTGAGTTATACAACTTCACTTAAAATTAATATCAACCTGAAAGGACAATATTTAGGCGACAGATGTTTCTAGCTTACTTATTACGTTTTAGAATCATGTTAGAGTTCATCCGATATAATAGTGGCTCGGTATGAAGGCAAATTAATTTTAACTCTGGGCTACGAGCTACAGGTAAGAAATAGTTGTCTAATGGTGTTTACTGTTCCTGTACAGTGATGGCCACTTTGCAACTTATCGGTCCTGTTGCTGGTGATCTTATTCTCCCCTTATACCCTCTTTCCTCCATTCCCTCTGTATAAAAGGAAAACGAAGGTAGAGAGAGAGATCTTTTACTCTCTGGAGATTTCACAGTACATCTCGTGGGCAGGGAACACGTGAAAACCCATGAGCACCAATGTTTTACATAGAGCCCTGGCAGCAATAATTGGGTCCATTATTGGAACAGTTGCTGTTGCGGTGGAGGAAGGAATTGTCTGGCATTCCTATAGCTGCTTGAAAACTTGCTCCTCCATCTGCAAGTGACCCGTGGTGTGAGGTAATGGGAAGAGAGCCAAACTTTAAACAGTTTTTATTTGGCTTCAGTTGAATGCAAAGTGAAGATTCAGGCCGGCTTTTTTTTTTTTTTTTGGTCCCAAATATTTCTCTCAGCCCAAGATGAGAAGCAAAGTCTCATACTCCATTGTTCCTTTTTCTTCCCCACAGCAGCATATTTTAAAGATGGAAATTCAGCTATCTGTATTTCCTTACTTTTGTCAGTTTGGGTCATAGCCTTAATGTTACTTAAACAGTTTCTTTAAAGTAATGGAGCCCTTAATATAGACTTAATAAAGCAATGTAAGGCGGTATGGATTTCCTTCTGTCTAAGGTTCAGAGGCCTTTATCTGAATAATACATTAGATACTTTTATTCACTGGTGCGGCTTCGTAACAGGAAAAACTTTGAAGAGAACATCTATCCTATCATTAAATTGATAATAGACATGTTCTTTACTTTTTATCCCTTTTGTAGCACATCTTTTACCGCTGACAGGTTTCTCTAGGAATTAAACAGGGACCATAGGATACTTTTACCAGCATATAACAATGTGGTCTCCTAACTTGTTGCAAGCATAAATAACTGTGGTGAGGAAAACCTTATCAAAAGGTTCTTTGATACTTGCATGTTACTTGTATTGTTATTATAGACAGTGCTGTAATGTAAAATAGAATACGATTTTAATTTTTTTTTCACTGTAAGAGGGATACATAAACTCAGGTTCATTTTAAGGTTTGATTCAAAATTGCTTCTATGAAATGTATCTTAACATCACTATAACAAGTTTGGATTCAGTGATACTTATATAACTAATATTCTTTTATTTTTTTCCCTGATTTGAACATCTGTGTGCCCTCATTTGAAAATAGAAGGCTTTTCAACATGTTGCATATGCCAAAATACAATAATATTTCCAACACATGTACAACAAAGAAAACAAATGCAACTATTTCACCCAGAATGCCATAGTCTGTATCTTGTTTTCTTTTGTATGACTATGTAATCACAGGCTTAGAGATCTCGCGAAGACCCACCAAACTGCCTATTAATTGTTAACAGCTCCTGTTAACCAGTTTATGCTGTTGGAGAAAAGTGAGAGTGGCTTGGCTTTTCTTGTTTATATTTGTAACACATATTCTGTATTTAATCTATGTTCAGCTTTTCTACCTCTCAGTGAAGCCTCTAGCACAGGTGTTTCAAATGAAGAGCTGCCAAAAATGCATAAAATTCTGGACAAAGTTGTAAACAGTGTTTTTGTTAAATATTTTGGACCAAATTCTCAGCTGGTGTAGACCAAAACAATTTCAACTTCAGTAACCTGTTTTGTGTTTTCCACAAAACCTGACCTAAAAGGCCTAATGAAAGCGAACATCTGATTCTTCTGGTTGTATCTTAGCACTCTGATGTGCATCAAAATAAAAAAGAACTGACTCTGAAAAAAGAACATAAGAACTGGTCCAAATTCCTTGTCCAATCAATCCCTAGAGGCAACGAAGACGAGAGAAGATATGTGCATATTTCCAGGTTCCACCTGTAATTGTAACAAGTTCTTGCATGACTTTCAGTGAGGAGAATAAATTTTGCAAGAACCTCTCTCTGTGAAATGTTAGATTCATGTTTTTTATCAATCAAATGTTAAAATCTTTAGGGTTCATTATATTAGTATAAACCCAGCATAGCTAGACAGAAATGTATGGAAATATACTTGATTTGCAATAGGATAGGCAATTTTGAACAATAATTCATGCCGTTTATAGATATATATTCTCATCTGAACTGAATTTGAACTATGATAAGAAGTGTTTTGAGCTAAGTCATATATTACTGCAAACCCAAAGTGGAGTGAATGATGTTTTGTGAAAGCTAATGTTGCTATTTTTGGAAAAATAACAGTTCTTACTCAGTTCTTAAACAGAACATAATTTGCCATAATTTATGGTTTAAAATTAGCAAAAATATTACAGCTCCTTCCACAATAAGCAGTAACTGCAGTTATTTGTAAAGATAAGTTGTAAAAAACAAAGCACATTAATTGAGGTAAGGTATATCAGTTGCCTTATTCTCTTCTGTTTCAGTTATATCATGAAATGAATGACATTGTTAACTGCAAATGATCAGATTGTGTTCACCCTAGCATGCATCATTTTGGTTGTGTTATTGTTTGTATTTATATGTAGCTTTGCCTAGTGGACTCAACAGCTTTTATCAATTGCAACTCCATATGAAATGCGTAAAGCAACAATTGTCTTATTAATGAAATTAATATGCCTTATTGCTTCTGGCTAAATGCTTTGCAAAAATTTGACCCTTTAGTTTGGTATTCCTGTAGATATGATATACTCCTTGCAAAAAATGTTCAATCGGAGGGATGCAGGAGAACCAGCTATGAAAATAACTGCTATATTCTGTTTTGCAGTTCATCATGTAGCAAGAAGTGAGAATATATCTCCCAAAAGCTAGGAATAGACATTAGTCTGTAAACCTCTATCTTTCTCTGGGTAATGAATAATTGCTTCCTGCTTTTAAAAATTATCTTTGAACTTTAAATACAATTATTTTATTGGATCTATCATGTTAATGTAATTTAATCACTTCATATTTCAATTTTGATCAGTTCCCTTCTTTTAACTCAAAAGAACTTCTATAATTCAGATAGAAGTGTTTCTAGAACTGATGTTGACTTAGCAACTAACTTTTTTCCAAGGAAATTATTAGTGAAGGAAACTGGAGGTGAAACAGGCTGTTATTGATTTCAAAGGTAATGAGCTTGATTATTTACTTTAGTTTTAAGTTTGAGCCAGCTAACTTAATAATGTCACTAATTTTACAGGGGATTCACAAACATATATTGGGATGGGAAAGTTCACAGTCTTTTGTATATTGCATGAACGGACTTTCCAGGTATCTAGAAAACATTATTAACCTTTAGTGTTTCAGCTGCAAACCTAAAGCTAACAAAAATAATGGACTGATTGAAAGAAAGCAGTTTTGGAATGAGTGGATTAGCTAAGGCAGAAAGGGGACGGGGAATATAGAAAGCTGTTCCCTCCTGGTAGATCTCCCTACATTGTGAATCAGAGGAAGCTGAACTCATCTGAGATATGAAAATGAGATACAAGAAAAACAACATGGCTGTACTGGAGTGTATTGCTGAACTGTTCAGTACTTCCTCATGAATGAGACTATTATTCTGGGAGTTCATGACAAAAAGCCCTTCCTTTGTTGACAAGGAGACTTTTTATTGAGAATTCATATTCCAATATATATAAAAAAAAAAGTTGGCCAGCTGATGCTTGGCTTGTCAGTAGGGAATAACTTTTGATCATGGTGTGGATAAGATCTGGCTGACACCCAGTCCCTATGGGAAAGAATATATTTATTCAAACAGAAGGCTGAACTTTCTGGAAGAATCGTTTAGAGGAAACCTTTTAAACACGCCACTCCAAGGGATCCTGCTCTCCACCTGCCTCAGTCTGCAGCACTGAACTCCTGAGTACTAGTGAACACAGCAGTGCATTGACAGTGCGTCTGAGGGGTTAATTTTGCAGCCATACAGGGCCAGGAGTTCTCAATACAGTTGAACAGATAACTACCAAAATAGAAATAATGTGGAAACGCTGAAACTCGAGAATCTGATTCTTTGTACATTACAACAGCGGAAGTGAAGACCATGTTACAAAACAGGGGAGCTGGGTCCCCTCATTCCCATGTCAAGGAATATATTTGACTTTTCTGGTGTGCTGCTAAGTTTTCTGTCACTTGTGTAATCAGCAAAAGGATGTGTCAGTTCTCAGCATGGCAGCACCACTGAGTCTGCGTGGGATTCTGGGAGAGAAAAAGAAAGGACTTTCCCGATCACGGGAATTTTTCCTTACTACGTGACAAAAGATTTGCTTTAAGTAACGACAATGTCATGGATCTAGTGGGAAATTTTAGTTAGTTCAAATATAGCAGGAGTTAATGTCCATTTCCCCTATGCTTTTCTGCCTCTAATGCATCATAAATATTACCTTTCACTCAGCAGTGGAAGTTTCTCTACTGTAAAGTCTCTTGTGACCGAAACTTTGCAAATTCAGTCTCAAACTAAACAACTGAGCAGAGTTAACTATTTTACAGTTATAGCATGTGGGCTCCTTAAATTTTGTGCTCATTTAAATGGCTGAAGATAGAAACTTGGCTTAGCTTTTCATCTCTGAAGGAAAACCAAATACCAATATGGAAAACATTGATTGTTTCAAAACTATCAGCTATCTGCATTCTATCAGCCTATCGTTATTAGCTTACTATATTTTTTTTCAGTGTGTTTTAAAGCTTGCTTTAGAAATACTTTTACACCAAAAAGTGAATGCTTTTTACAGTATTTCTAGTTATGCAGGCATTTATTAGAAACTCCCTTAATTGGAGAAGCAGTAGCTAACTATGTTACTGACCTTTAAGTTATAACTGACTGATTTAATTACACCCACCTTATTAATAAGTCAAATAAAGAAAGCTTAGTAAAACCTTGTTATTTAAAGAACAAATCTTTCCTTTTGCTTTACTCTCCTGTAGACCACAGAGCTTTGCTTTATATGGCTTTCTGTGTCTCAAGGACGTTTGAAATAGGAAGGGCTCTGCAAAAAAATCAGTGTGACTTTAGGACAGATCATTTCTCTTTGCAGCAACTTTAGCAGCACTTTTTCCTCTCTTATTTCCTTTTTAGAGAGGGAAATAAAAGTTTTTTCTTGCTTTTTTTCCCATCCTTCAGAGTTATTTAGTGATCACAGGAAGTTTAAAATTTGTGAGGAATGCAAGATTACCTGTTAAATCCATACTTAGATGGGGTACGAAGCCCTACTTTTTAGAATTTCTTTGCTATTAAATACCTCACTATTTAATTGTAATGTATATGGCTTTTAGGCCATACTCACACATTGTTTTTACTTCCAGATTTCTCTCTGTGACCTGGGGCAAATCACTTAACCTCTCTGTGCTCCCACTTACTCATCTGCAAAATGGGCAAAATAGAATTAACCTAATAAAGATTCACATTTATCTTGTGCATTATCGTTAATGGGGATGTGAATCATAATGGTGGAGTGCTTTGATGTCCCCAGATGATGCTGTAATCATTAAACTATTATTTTGTATTTGGGCAAAATAGCTGAAAATGGATCTGCATAAATTATGCAGGAATAAACTATACATCTAAATAATTGCATGCAGTTGTTAAGCTGCTAGTGGCCCATGGAGAGATCTGTGAAGCTGTTCCTATGTGTAGATCACTCGCAGCTTGGTTCTTGCTGAGTTTGGCTGTTCCACCTAACAGTTTTATATTTATAGGATCCAAAATAAGCCCAAACTTATTTTGTGCCTCATCACTGATTTTCTTCAGCATCAATACAAAGTTTTCAGTTTATCCTGTTTGGAAATAGACCCATGGTGGGGTAAGGGCCAGAGGGAAAGATCAGTGTGATTTGAGGAGGGGACAACAGCAAGAAGGATCATGTGAACATCCTGAGAGATGTTTGGCACCTTGCTGAGGGGTTGGGGAGGACACGGTGACCTCCCGCTGGCAACGAGATGTTCCATTCCTCCTGCACATGCTGCTACAGCTGAAAGCCTTCTCCACCTCCGCTTTATTCCCACGCACATCCAGACACAAAGGAGGGAGGGATGGGAGAGAGGGAGGCTTTCAACTTGCCCACTTGAGATGAGAATGGGGGAGCAGCCAACTGTCATTAAAAGGATCAGGGCTCAAGTATTGCTAACCTATAATGATAACATGACAATTGAGAGACATCCTTCTTTCCTTCCTGGAACAACTGGGACAATAATTAATATTCTCACTTATTCTTTAGGCAACTACCATGTTTCCATCTTGCCAAACAAATCACTCAGTAGTACAGAGCCAGAGGGTTAATATTAGTAAAATAACAAGGAATACCCAGATTATCTTGAAGCCTCCCCATCTCCACAGATCATCACTTTTGCTTTTACATGAGATACTTCTTTTCTGTAACTGACCAAGACAATAACCAAGCTGAGGCTATTGGTAGAAAGTAAACAATATGCAATTAGCACCTTGGCTTGTGTGATTCTGTTTTTGTGTGAGTTACCTGAAAACTGCTGTCAATAGAAAAATTCCAGTGGGTTGTTCTTATGGAAGAGGATAGTGGGGGTTAGGTTGATAAGGTTACCCGCTTAGTGGGTGAGGGAAAAGCTGTGGATGTTATCTACCTGTTTGCAAAGCTTTTGACACCATTTCCCACAGCATTCTCCTGGAGAAACTGGCTGCTCATGGCCTGGACAGGTGTACTCTTCGCTGGGTGAAAAACTGGCTGGATGGCCGTGCCCAAAGAGTGGTGGTGAATGGAGTTAAATCCAGTTGGTGTCCAGTCACAAGTGGTGTCCCCCAGGGCTTGGTGCTGGGGCCGGTTCACTTTAATATCTTTATCAATGACCTGGATGAGGGGATCGAATGCACCCTCAGTAAGTTCGCAGGTGACACTAAACTAGGCGGGTGTGTTGATCTGCCTGAGGGCAGGATGGCTCTGCAGAGGGATTTGGACAGACTGGACCGATGGGCTGAGGCCAATGGTAAGAGGTTCAAGAAGGCCAAGTGTCGGGTTCTGCACTTGGGTCACAACAACCCCATGCAGCACTACAGGCTTGGGGGGAGTGGCTTGAAAGCTGCCTGGCAGAAAAGGACCTGGGGGTATTGGTGGACAGCCAGCTGAATATGAGCCTGCAGTGTGCCCAGGTGGCCAAGAAGGCCAACACCATCCTGGCCTGTATCATGAATAGTGTGGTGAGCGGGACTAGGGAAGCGATCATCCCCCTGTACTCGGCACTGGTGAGGCCCCACCTCAAGTACTGCATTCAGTTTTTGGCCCCTCACTACAAGAAAGACATTGAGGTGTTGGAGTGTGTCCAGAGAAGGGCTACAAAGCTGGTGAAGGGTCTGGAGGTCAAATCTTATGAGGAACGACTGAGGGAACTGGGGTTGTTTAGCCTGGAGAAGGGGAGATCTTATCACCCTCTACAACTACCTGAAAGAAGGTTGTAGAGAAGTGGGGGCTGACCTCTTCTCCCTGGTCACAAGTGATAGGACGAGAGGAAATAGGTTCAAGTTATGTCAGGGGAGGTTTAGATTGGATATTAGGAAACATTTTTTCACTGTAAGGTTTATTAAACACTGTAATAGGCTGCCCAGGGAGGTGGTGGATTAACCATCCCTGGAGGTGTTTAAAAAAAGGGTGGATGTGGTACTTAGGGACATGTTTTAGAAGTGGTTTTTGTCAGTGTAGGTGAATGGTTGTACTTGATGATCTTAAAGGTCCCTTCCAACCTCAGCAATTCTATGATTCTATGATTCTGTGATAGGCATGGAAGTGGAAGTTATTATGGCCATCCTCTGGATTGAGGACAGCAGCAGTGAAAATTCCAGTCCTGAAATATGCCTATCGGTTCCTAAATTTTCCAGTAGTGGAGTGTCTTGAACTTCTCCAGGCAATCTGTTCTCCATTATTGACTACCCAGTCCTTAGAAAATTTGTCTTAATATTTAATAGATGTATATTTATTTTTTTGTTTTATCATTCATTGTGTTTAATTACTGTATGACATAGAAACATAATTCAAGAGAAGCCTGAGCTTTGGCCAGGTACTATACCAAAAAAATATAAAGAAAGATAAATGCATCTAATCACCTGATTAGGAAGTCGGTACTTATATACCACTGACTTCAGCAGGAGTTTAGTGATTTAGCTTCTAAATACCTTTCTGAATTGGACCATAATTACTAACAAGGTTCATTGCCACTACTCATGATTTTAAAATCACATTCAGTAGCTAGTCCACAATATTAATAAAAAACTGTTCTAACTTAGGAAATGTTGTCAATAGAAAGCTTTTCACTTAGCTATTGAAAGAGGAAAGGTAGCAGGGTGACATCATCCAAAGTAAAATCATCATTGGAGTGAGTCAATAAGCAAAACTTTGGGGCCTTTGCTTAATCCTGTGAGTTTAACAATATCAGTCCTCTTCATAAGGGCCCTCCTTTCTGCAGTGAATTCTGAAAGGAATGAAGGATGCTCTGCTGGTCTTGGCACTTGTCCTGGTTTGAGGTAAAACAGAACCAATTTGTTCAGTAACTTCGCTTCTTAGCTGGGCCTCTTCTAACTACTGAAATTAACTGCATATTGTGCAGACAGTGTTCACTCTCTCAGAGTCATAAGGCCAATTGTTTATAGCTGATGCCCAGGCATGGTATGCAGAGAGGCTCCTGCTTATACTTATTGCTATACCACCCAAGGCCAACCAACTTTATTTGCCACGTTGGAGGGTCGGAAGTGGAAAAGCATAGTGGGGTCCCACCTGCAGGGAGGAGCAGACAGGACAGGTGACCCAAAACTGACCAACAGGGTATTCCATTCCATTCCATCTGCCTCATGCTCAGTATAAAAGCTGAGGGATCAAAGGGGTCATCCTCTTTCTTCAATGGCCAGTGTCTGTGGAGGACTCTGTTTTTCTGCCTGTGATCCCGATCCTGAATCCAGATCCGGAATCCAGTTCCTGTCCGTCACTGAGTCCAGCCTGGGACTGCCCCAGTGCCAGCCGGTGACGTGATTGTCATCTCGGGAGCTTGATATGGTTTTGTATATTTTTCATGATTTATTTTTATTTTATTATTAATATTTCATTAAAGTAGTTTAGTTCCTTCTAAACTCATAAGTCTCTTTTTCCTCCTCTGCCTCTCTCTTTGAAGAGGGGTAGAGGGGAGCATCTGTCGGTCCCGTCTGGGGTCTCCCGGGTCCCCAGTGGTGGATTTGGCCTAAACCACGACAGCACTCACTACAGTAAAACACCTTAGAAGTGAAGGGCAAAGAGTGGGAAATGATACAAAAAGACCCAATTATCATGAGGAAGAAAAATACACTTTCATGTGAATGCTTCTTCCTTGTTTGAGAGAGACTAGGATAAGGTACATTAGCCTAGTGTCAAGACATTTCACAGCTCATCTCTCACTTTTAATTCAATAAATCCTCCCCCTCCTCCTTGTCCTCCTCTTCCAATGACCTGAAGGTACCACCTGGACAGAATTCTCCACTTCTCATTGTCAGAATAATTGCTCCATGCTGATGTTTTCCACTTTTGGACTCTGTAAGCTCCTACAGAGAGCTCCAGGGGTAGTAAAGGCACCTGATGAGTAAAATCTGCTGCCCTCCATTTCTAAGTGAGCACTACCTCCAAACTTAACTGTTGCCCTTTCAATTCCCTGTTTCTTAGTGTCCTGACAGCAATCACTGAAGGAGCTTCCTGCAATAGCTGAGCATCATGAGCTTCTGTTATGTGTTTCTAACCTATAATATACTTTGAAGAAGAAATCCTTGATGTGTGAGTTTGAGTCACTGTGAGCTGTGCTGCCAGACATGTAGCCTGTTTCACTGTTGATGAGTCTTGTTTTTCTCCTCTCAAAGCTGGGACCCTTGCCACATGCTGAATTCTTCATGTTCCCAGGTACACAGAGGACAATGCTTTTTCATAAAGATACCAGTAGAAATGTTGTGAGACTGTATTACCATTAGGTTATATGCTGGAGTCATTCTGGATCTCGGGAGTGTGAATCCATATCAGATGAGGGAATCCTTCAGGTTCTCCTCCAAAATACTGGCTATAGTTGTGGATTAAAATGTCATGAACATAACCAAGGTCTTATTCTTGTGTTCACTATTGGACAAAAAAACCTGTGTGTATTTCAACTGCAACACCCCCTTTTTTCACTTAAAAAGACCCTGGATAATAGCTCTGCTGAAAAGATTAGACTGACCGCTGCTTTACCTTTCTTAAAGCTGGACATATACCTCTGTTCATTATGTCATCTGCAAGAACATGTTATGCATTTTTCCATATTAACACCTTGTGTTACTTGTTGGCCCGACAGAAATGTTTTCGTTTGAGCATTTGTGAAGTCCTGTGATATTGAAAAACACAATTTTTTTTTGGCCACTGAGTAATACAAAATCTGTTTCTGAATTAGAATCTTAGAATCATAGAATCGTTTAGGTTGGAAAAGACCTTTAAGATCACCTAGTCCAACCATTAACTTAGCACTTCCAAGTCCGCCACTAAACCATATCCCTCAGCACCACATCTACACGTCTTTTAAATAACTCCAGGGATGGCAACTCAACCACTTCCCTGGGCAGCCTGTTCCAATGCTTGACAACCCTTTCAGTGAAGAAATCTTTCCTAATATCCAATGTAAACCTCCCCTGGTGCAACCTGAGGTCATTTTCTCTTGTTCTATCGCCTGTTCCTTGGGAGAGGAGACCGATCCCCACCTCACTACAACCTTCTTTTAGATAGTTGTAGAGAGCAATAAAGTGTCCCCTCGGTCTTTTTCTCCAGGCTAAACAACCCCAGTTCCCTCATCCTCATAAGACTTGTTCTCCAGACCCCTCACCAGCTTAATTGCTCTTCTCTGGACGCACTCCAACACCTCAATGTCTTTCTTATAGTGGGGGGCCCAAAAATGAACACAATATTTGAGGTGGGGCCTCACCAGTGCTGAGTACATGGGGATGATCACTCCCTAGTCCTGCTGGCCACACTATTTCTGATACAAGCCAGAATGCTATTTGCCTTCTTGGCCACCTGCGCACACTGCTGGCTCATATTCAGTTTGCTGTCAACCAGGACCCCCAGGTTCTTTTTCACCAGGCAGCTTTGCAGCCACTCTTCCCCAAGCCTGTAGCACTGCATGGGATTGTTGTGACCCAAGTGCAGGACTCGGCAATTGGCCTCGTTGAACCGCATGCTATTGGCCTCAGCCCATCGATCCAGCATGTGCAGATTCCTCTGTAGACTCTACCTACCCTCAAGCAGGTAAACACTCCTGCCCAACTCAGTGTTGTCTGCAAACCTACTGTAGGTGTACTCGACCTCCTTGTGCAGATCGTTGATAAAGATATTAAAGAGAATAGGCCCCGGTACTGAGCCCTGGAGAACACCACTTGTGACCAGCTGCCAACAGGATTTAAGACCATCCACCACCACTCTTTGGGCCCGGCCATCCAGCCAGTTTTTTACCCAGCAAACAGTATGCATGTCCAAGCGGTGAGCAGCCAGTTTCTGCAGGAGAGTGCTGTGGGGAACAGTGTCAAAGGCTTTACTGGAGTCCTACTGGAGTCCAGGTAGAGAACATCCACAGCCTTTCCCTCATCCACTAAGCAGGTCACCTTGTCACAGAAGGAGATCAGGTTAGTCAAGCAGGACCTGCCTTTCATAAACGCATAAAACCACATAGAGATGTCCAGGCCTCAGATACCTTCAACAAACGTGCATCCATTTACTTAGCATGTTCTTCCCTAGTGTGTAGTAAAAGCATAAGTGATTCTGCCACACATTTAATTGATGAATCTTTTGGGTTTATAAAAAATCTGTGCATGTCCTATTTGAAGTACAAGCTACCTAAGCCAAATCTATAATGCTCAGTAAGGAAAATGCAATTGTTAACTGATATTGGCTTATGGCTTGTCAATTGTTAAATTTATTGTTTGGGGGTTTTTAACCAACTTTTTAAAATGTTGGAAGATAGTGTGAGAGAGAGTGAGAGAAAGAAGGTATCAGGTTAACAGTCATTCCACAATGAAAAATAATTCCTGCTAAAAAGGGTGGCTGTTTTCCTAATCCCTCTGAATGTATTTGTTAATGTCCTTGTAAAAGTGCCTAGAATCTCAAGGTGTCTAAACTTCTGTCATTTGTCCCAGAAACCACACTATTCTTTTGACAATAAATTTTCCAATTGTCAGTTTCAAATCACGTGAATTGCTGATGCCTCCTGGTTTACCTGTTACTTAAGGAAGTGTATTCAGTGAAGATGGAAAGACACATTCGGAGAAGGGAGACAATTAAAACTTGTTCTTTTCTTTCCATCCTTTTGCATTTCTCCCTGCTCTGTTTTCCATTCAAAACTGCTTCTTTGTTTCCCACTCCAAAAGGGCATCTCTTTCTCAAATCTACCTTGCTGTCTGTGGAACATAAAGTATATTTTCATGCATAAGCAATGGATCCTACAATATGTCTGTGAGAATTGGTACATTATAATAACGTCATAAAGGTCTTTAACTGCAATTCTGCCTTGACTGAGCCCTGGACTTTCCACACTAGATTGTGCTGTAGCTATTTGCAGTAATGTACCTTTTAAGGAAAAAATACAAAAAATTGTCTTTAGTAGAGAGTTGAAAGAGGAACCAACCAGACCTTTCTCTTTTCAAAGCTGTGGCAGTTAGCCAAAGAGAAGTAGACGGGTCACTGACACTCCTTCCATGTGCAATAGCTAAAATCTCTCCTTGGATGCAAATTTTACTTATCCACAATAATCTTGAGTGCTGGTTGGAAGAGAGTTGAACCAGAAATAGAAAGTAAAAATAGGAATGAGGTAGTCCATCTGCTGAAAATTATATCCATTCTCGAGTGATGTAACTCAGATGGAAGAATTTGTTTCTTCTTTTTCTCTCACACATTTAACCTTTGACTCTGCTGTTCTGTTTGGTTGCATTCTGTTCTGTTCAAGGAATGCAAATATCTTCTTTCTAGAAATATGGGCTTCACAGGGCTGCCCCATAGCGATGATTATCATCTCTTTTTTCTAGTTATTACAGCCCTTGTGAAATGCTTTTATGTTTGAAGTGTTCTGACCAGCACAGGTTAAAGCTTAAGTTGTATCCCTGCAGTACTCTACCTGTAAGAGCAACATTTTTCACCGATGTATTACAGCTAAGCATTTCAAAAACCAATGTGACTTATCTTTTCCCCAGTGAAAATATACGATACGCATACCACACCTGAAAAAGAAGCCTATTTTTCCAATACAGTAACATAAATGGTCTCCATGTTCTGATGAAAAACTCATCTTCATCTCTTCCACGTGTATACGAACAGCCAACTCGTCCAAGGATCTTCTGTGTTTACACAGTGCTGTGAAAAGCAGGGCTCTTTAGCTGGGGAGTCCCAAAATAGTGGTGGGATTTCTGCTGTTCAAATTATTGAAACGGTCTTCTGGGCGATACAGGCCTTTCAGCTTATTCAGAAGAGGAGCAGGGACTAGATATCCAGTGTTACACCTGGTGATCTTTCCAGAGGCAATAGGTTCAAACAGGATTGCAATATAGTTTGCCTAGGAAAGTCTGGCTTTGTTGAGGTCCAAAGGTCTGAAGCTCCAGTTTCTTCCCACGGTGAGCATAAGAACTGTGTAGGTGATTGTGTGTTGAGGTGTGTGATTTGTGTTCAAACAGCTTAAGTCAACTGTGGAAGGTGTAAATCTTCACAGATATTTTCCTTTAATATATTTGAATGTATATGTAAATGTGCAAACCTCAGAAATTTGAGAGAAGCACTTTCATTAAAGGAAGTCCTATTAAATATACCCCCTTTTTTTTTTCCCTTCAACAATTTTCAGTGTTCTTTTCTATCCCAAGGAGGGCAGCAAAGAAAAAACTGGACATCACTGAAGAAGGCAGATGAGGTAATTAGGTCTGGAATAAAAAAATGCATGGTTTGGGTATTATTCTCATGCTTTCACCAACTACTCTCCCCTCCCTCCTGAACTCAGGCAAGCCAGTGACGTCTATGCTTGCTTAATTATAAAGCTTCATTATTTCTTATACCACAAAGTCTGCTTTTTGTTTTTCCAAGGTCTTGGCAGAGTCCTTTTTTGTAAATGCCAAGAACAATGCCAATTAGCCTGTGGGTAATGGTGATCAATTGTAACAGAAAGAAGTCAAGTCTGAAGTCACACAGCTGTTTGTGCACCTCCTGCTTTCCCTTGTGCAGATCTATGCCGGGTTGTCCGATGCCTCCATCCTGATGAGCAATAATCTACCAAACAGTCTATAACTGACCAAAAGGAGAACATCCAATTATCCTGCAGAATCAGAGGTATGATATATGTGTGTGTATAAATAGCTCACATTTTGCAGCCTGGAGACACTCAGAGTATATATCATCAAGCTGTTTTGTACCCTTTTCAGTACTGGCTGGCATTTTCTGAATGGAAAGTTTAAAATGCACACTCTTCCAAGCAGGACAACCACAAAGCAGTTTATTTCTGCAGCAAGTATTTTTGGAAATAGAGCCCTTCCCTTTCACATTCCTTACACTAATGCTCTTTAAACACCAGTTTAAACATGTATTGCCACTGGCTCCTTCTCTTAATTAAACTTTCAGCATTTCTAGAAAATGTCCTACCCTTCCCTTACTTGTGCGCCACACATTCTTGTGTCAGACATTTGTACTCTTACTGGAACAGTCTGCTTGCTCCAGAATTATCTGGCAGTCCTGCATCAGTCTATTTATTCCATCACATGATTGTTTTAGTGTTGTTTGAAGCACTATTTTGGAGCCAGACATAATCATATTATACAGTTCCTCACCTTATTAACTGACAGAGAACTGTTCCCCATTAGACAATTGATCCTGGGCAGATGAAGCCATTAAAAACAGTACTAATTAGCTGAAGAGTGGAGACAGTAATACAGGCTGCATCACTTCCTTTCATGCTTAGGGAAGTTCATGTTCCAGACAAATAATAATTGATATGTAGTCTTCCTTAATTGTGGTTGTTAACAGCCAGTATTATAATGACAGGCTGACAATCTCTGTCTAGCCTATTGTATGTTTATTTCTGAATCCAAGAACCACTGAATAACATTTTTGGTTTAACTCGAACTTCATAGAATATACTTTAAATGTCAATGTAATGAGAGTTGGGCAGCTAACCTTAACTTACGAGTTATTCCTTACATGTCTCCAGGTGTCAGCTGTTTGTCTTGGAAGACTAGGTGCCCATAATTACATGGAATTATGGCACGATACATTAGAATAAAATAAACATATGGTCTGAATGGGAATCCAAAAAATACGGCATTAGATCCATAAGCAGGAATGCTAGGCATCTAACTAAATTTCAGTATACTAACTGTAGCCTATAGGGTAAGAAAATCATATATTCTTTAAACAAAAGAATGCTTTGATTTCTGCCTCCAAAAAAGTGTTCTATTTTTAAAAATATACGTGTGTATATCTATATGCACATGCATATGTGTGTGTGTGCATGCATATGCAATGCATTCATTACAGGAAGTTGGTAGCTGTCTATGATTTAGTTTGTAAAAAAATTGTTCGCTGTTGTCCTATGTCTTCACTCACAATAGTCCAAAATATTTCAATATCTGAGCTAAAAACCCCAGATTGAGGTACTCAGCTACCCTAGAATTCAACAAGCTAGAAAAAAGTCACAGTAAAACCAGAAAACTTAGTTTCAGCAGAAAGAATTAACATTTGAAACAGTAAGCATTAAACGTCTTTAGTTGATTTGATAAAATTGCTTTTGATATTAAACAGTTATATCCATTTTAAAACTGTGTTGAACTTCAAAACCTTTTTTTTTTCCATTTCCATCTGTTTTCTTTAAAAGAAAATGGACCAAAAACATAGAAACCCTACTCCAAGAAAATTAAATGCAATCAAAGTAATATCTGAGAGACATTAAAAGATGGCAGATATTGACATTCTCCATATTACAGCTCTGACAAAAACTAACTAAATATATTGGGTTTCTCACCATTTCCTTTGTTGTCCCTCTACTTACTGCTCCTCTGTTATCAAAACGTCCTGTATTTTGGGGTTTGGGGCAGGAAGTTTGTGGTTTCAGGATAGTATTCTGAGTTAGTTGATTTGGATTTTATTGCTGACTGTGAGATCTTGCATAGGTCACTGACAGACAAATCCCCTTTGCTTTATATATTTTGATAGTCAGTCCTATTAAAGCCCGTCAATGAAATTCTGGCCACGCTGAAGTCAGTGGCAAGACTCCAACTAACTCTAAAGGAATGAGGATTTGCAGTTAAGATTCTAGTCTTATATATATATATCTAAATAAGCAGGTAAGCGTATTCCCATCTTCCTCCTCAAGACGAAGTTTACCATTCACATTGCCAGCATTCAGACACAAGGATAGTGGCAACTTCATCACAGTCTACAGATTTCAAGGAGGGGAAGAGCTTGACCCTGGATGGCATCTTGGCATGTCCCAGGCTCTCATTCGTATGGTCTTGGTGGCTCAGGCCCCTGCCGGGAGGGTGCAAACTTACTTTTACATGGACATCAACAGAGGCCTGGATTTTAGCTCTTCTGCAGTAATGTGAGTTTCTTACCTCTTTAATTAATTCAGCACTTCTTTGAGAACCTTAACACTTTCATATTTTTACCTATTATTACTTTTTCCTGCTGTTCATCGCGTAATTCCACCCTTTAATTCAGTGAGTTTTGTGTGAGTCAAAAAAGACAAATCAGGCCCTTTAACTCAACAAAATCGCTGTGATTTTGCCTCAAGTCTATAAACACCATTGGAGTCACTGGTGTGACTTTGACTTTAGCGGATTTTGGATTAGGCTCATATGAACCTAAGAAATAACTCAGCAGCAAATAGGGAGAGAGAATACGCGGGGACAAGAACAATAACTTATGATACTCTTCTACAATATAGATGATTTTGATTCATAGCATGGGATGCATCCAGGGTCCTTCTACCTTTTAGTACTGCAGTCATGTTCACTAAAATGGGTAAGTCACAAAGAGCTGTACTCATTTCTTTTTCTTTTTAGTTTGAAGGATGCCACATAGAAATATTTTGGAGAGAAAATGAGCAGGGTGATTGTACATGCATATAGTCACACACGTTTGGCTATAAGAAACAATTCTCTACTGATTTGGGTTCTGATGGGGTCAAAAATCTCCACTGAAACAGAGTATTTCAGAGATGTCCTTTGTCCTTCAAAGAAATGGCTCAAGGAATGACTTTGTGCACTGTGGATATTCACATGTAACACACTTTTCTATTTTTGCATGCTAAATCCAACTTTCTCAATGTCCGTTTTTTCTGTTTTATTTACACCATTTAAGTTATTCAAATTAACCCAAATATTATATGGAAAAATGTTTGCTGGAATCAAATTAAAGGTTGCAGAAATCTAGTGCAAGCTCCTTACAGGTCGAAGCACAGAGACCTTGTGATTCAAGAAAATGGAAGATAATTGAAATCTTGCCTGATGTATGCTCAAAATAGGGAATAGTTCTGACTATTAACTAAACAGGAAATATGGTATCAAATATAATAATTAAAAAACTCTACATAACTAATGAGTTAAACTGTATGAAACAAGAAGGTCCCTTTTTACAAAAAGGAGTGGAGGAGGATGCGGAAGCAAGAGAAGACGACCAGCTGTATCCTGGGCTGCATCAAAAGCAGCATGGCCAGTAGGTCAAGGGAGGTTATTCTCCCACTCTGCTCTTGTGAGAACCCACCTGGAGTACTGCATCCCCCTCTGGAGCCCTCAGCACAGGAAAGACATAGAACTGTTGGAACAGGTTCAGAAGAGGGTCACCAAAATTATCAGAGGGATGGAACACCTTTCCTATGAGGAGAGGCTGAGAAAGTTGGGGTTGTTCAGCCTGGAGAAGAGAAGGCTCCAGGGAGACCTTATTGAGGCCTTTCAGTGCTTAAAGGGGGCCTACAGGAAAGATGGAGAAAAACTGTTTAGCAGGTCCTGTTGCGATAAGATAAGGAGTGATGGTTTTAAACCAAAATAGGGTAGATATAGACTATGCATAAAGAAGAAATGTTTTACAATGAGGGTGGTGAAACACTGGAACACATTGCCCAGAGAGGTGGTAGATGTGTCACCCCTGGAAACATTCGAGGTCAGGTTGGATGGGGCTCTGAGCAGCCTGATCTAATTGAAGATGTCCCTGCTCATTGCAGGGGGGTTGAACTAGATACCTTTAAAGGTCCCTTCCAACCCAAACTATACTATGATTCTATGATTCTAAGGTGGTTAGTGAAGCACAGGTAGAAAAGCAGTGTGCCTGACATGCTAAACAGTTACCTGTGTTCATGTTTGTATAGAAGGAACTCATGCTACTCTTCTGCAATGGTCAAATTTTAAAAGGCCTATTTAGAAATTAATAAAACTGAGGAAAAATATTTGACTGGAGTAAGGTTGGTAAAGCATATATCTTTTTATCTATATCTGTATCTATGTCCATAAATATGATAGCAAAAATAGATGTATAATTTACTGTGAAATATTAATAGTAACAGTTGTAATAATATTAAATAATAATAAAAAGACTTTAGTGAGCTTTCTGGATCAGATACTGTAAGTCATGGTAGCATCATTAAGGTCACAGAAACAACACTGGTTTATACCTTTAAAAATTGACGTATTGACAGAACCTGACCATTAGAAGAAGTCTTTGCTATGTTTTAATGTGTATTCATTGTCTTTCCACCATCCTTAAAATTACACTTTCTCTGATGGAGAGATCAGGAGGAAAACACAGAGATGTCTGAGTTTTTACAACTTAAAAAAATAGAGGGGAAATGACTCAGTGTAATTAAAATGTTTTCCCAATGACAAGGGTCACAAAAACCTCAGAGTTCTGTCTGATATATAGTCTCACTGTCTGGGTCGAACTTGGAGGGTTAGTTATTTCTTTGGAGGAAGCTCATTGATTTGACTTTCCCTCAAGATTTTCTCACATGTGGTTCTATATCGTCTTTTTTTCCTCTTTCACAGTCTTAAGTTTGTATTGTATAATAGTTTCCTTTCTGACCCAAATCAACTGAAATGAATGAACAAGGACAGTTCAGTGGGAAAAAAAAAAATAGGACATTTGTCAAAAAAGGTGGTCACTGGATCTAGACCTTTCACTCTCCCTGTGCTGATGGTGTTGATGATATTGAAGGTGTTTTCAAGCTGTCTGTCAAACTGGTCTAAGTCTTTTAACATGGCATTTCTCACTCTCTGTCCCCCACTATTTCTCCTAGTTGTCATTCAAATTGTTCCACTAAGAGAACAAATAAATGCATGCCATGAAAACTAGCAAGATGATATAATGAATGAGTTACAATAAATGCCCCCAGCATAAAACAATTATGTACCTGCTATTGTCAAAAACATTCAACATTCCCTTTGTTGAAAAGGAAACAGCTATAAATTATTCACTGGGGCACTGAAACTCTTTTCTTTTTTTCTTTTTTTTTTTTGGTTGCTTCCAATTAATTCTTCCCTGAACATCCCTAGGTATTTAGCTGAGGGTAGAAATTTACATGCAGAGATTTTTAGCTGTTTCTTGGGATTGTCAGACTGAGTGTCCAAATTAAAAATAATAATAAAAAAAGTTACCATATTTTCCTGTGTATAATCAGAGCTTAGTTATAAAGAATGTTATTCAGGATCAGTACAGGTTATATATGTCCAGGGGTAAATATAAGTGGTCTTTTAACCCAGAACCACTCTCATTCCCAATAACTCCCCACACTCCACTGCCCTCAAGTTTCATTCTTATTTCAGAATTTGCTTCTTCCTCAAGTCTGTACCCCAACCTCACGCTATCTTTATTTCCTTAATGACATTTTTTGTGGTTTATCAAAGGGTATAGATTTTCTGAAGATTTTCAAGAAGCAGTGCTTTTAAAGAGGCTCATTGAAGGTGAAGAGTGTACAGTTATGAAAACAAAAAAGAGAGGGTTTCTTATATACACCACACAAAGTAAGACGCTTCCTGTGAAACTGTCTTCATGCACTGAGTCCCAAAATAATGTCAAAATGCAAAGCTGGTGTTCTGTCCTCACTCAAGAAGCTGTGGGATGAAGTCTAAACAGGGTCCTTGGTCTTTTTATTTTCAAAAACCTCAGCAGGGCATCTGGAATAATTTAAAACATCTTCTATTATTCAGGAATGAGTATTCATTTTATTGTTAGCAGTATATAATTTTATTCTAAAGGTGGGCCAAATAAATGGCACTGAAATGTGCCAGCAAAAAGGTCTCTGGATTTCCGCTTCTGTTAAAGGTCTAGTCCTTCGGCTTTGTGCTCGTGCCTAGAGAATAACTTGTCCATGCAGAAACAGCGATGTCCAGCTGAATGTGTTGCTTTCCAGGTGTGAAGGGAATGTGTTCAAGGTGGGCCATGCAAGGTGACACAAAGGCTATGGGTCCCCTGGCTCCCTCTCAAAGCCAAAGGACAATGTTTGCCTGCCGTGTTTGGTGAATGGTTGCAACAATGGATTTTACAGCCCTGCTGTAATTGTTAGACCGGACTATCTGTGGTTACCTAAGGTTTAAATGAGGAACGGCCTAGGTTAAATGCATCTGGAATGCATGAACCTCACCATTAAGCTGAGCCCTGTAGTGGCAGAGAAAACCTGCAATTACTTCCCAGCAGAGACCAAACTGTTCAAAGCCTCCTGGTTCACAAGCAACATCTGAAGAAGAGGTTAGAGGCACTGATCACGGAAGAGAACAGCCAAACACTCTGATTCAGTGTGAGAGACCCTACAGTCATTACGAGGCAATAGTCCAAAATCCCAAGAAAGGGAAGTATGGAAAATGGGGTTAATTTTGTTTTCCTTTGGTTTTAGGAGAAGTACACCTTTTTTATTCTATTAGAAATATATTGTTTATTTGATATATGCCATTTAGATATATGCAGGTTTGTGGGGAATCAGCGTCACTAATGGCTCACTAAAAAGAAATCCCATCCTTTAAACTACCAAAAGTCATCAGACATTATTCAGAGATATATGATACAAGCCTGGCTCAACAGACACTTCTGTTTTAAGTCCCTTTGTAATCGGGTGCTTCTGTGTGTGAAACAGATGAAGTAAGAAGAGTACAGTCAGTTTATGAAGGATATTATGTGAGGTGGTTACTTGTGATGCCAGGAGACTATCCTCAGTGACACAGGAGGGCCCTCCCAGTTTTAAGCCCCTGTAATTAAAGCAGTTCTAAAAGCAGTGAAATTTAGGGAGAAGATTAGCACAGCTGCTGTACTTCGTTAGGCGCTGCTCTCTGCCTGCACCAGAACTGTCCTTCACAAGCTCAGTCAGAGTTGCTGCCGGGAACCAAATTTTAGCAGAGCCTCTGGATTAAAAGAAAGTAGCTCCTATATCAATACCCCCATCCTATCCATGAGGACCTCAATCATAAAAGTAAATGGCAATAAGTGAGCGTAGAACAAAGTAGGGCTGTGTCTGTTTGGTTGCTAAGATATTAAAAAAAAAAAAAGAAGAAATACTGATTACATTTATTGTGGGTTGTTTTTTTTTTTTTTCTAATTTCCCAAAGGAACAATCCCAACTAATCTGAAAATTTTTGTCTGTAAAAAAAAGTGTAACTTAACAAGGAATATTTTGTTTAATGAGAGTTACAACCAAAGCAGAAGAAATGAAAAGTTATATTGACAATCAGCCTCCTCCTTCAGTTGAAAACAGTGTCTATGTCCCCTTGTGAAACTGTCCTGAAAAAATCAAAATGTTTGGAAATGGGAAAATAAATTGTTGATGTTTTCAATTTTTTCCCTGGTTCGAGCATATTTGACTTTACTTCACAGATAGGGTTTGAGTGCCTGACCTCACATATTTCAGGAAATAAATTATTACCTGAAAATTATTGGTTTAGTCCTACTCACTGATACTACTAACCATCACAATACAGGGTAAGAATTGCAGTTACTAAAAATGTGGAATCAATAATTCGGATGCTATTATGTGAATGCACATTTTTCCATGAATATGAAAAGAAGAGATTTTCAGGAGGACCACAGGTATTTGGAAGTTCAAATGGATGAATGCTTTGTGCTAAAAACAATAGACATTTTAGGATCTCCATTTTTAAACACTTATTTATTAATTTATCTGAGAATGAACATGAAACAAACAGATGTGCTACTTACCAACCTAGTCTAAAACGTGGCATTAAAAAAGTCAGTATTTCCAGAAATGAAATAGTGTTAAACTTTGACTTGCTTAAGCCAATATTCAGTACTTTAAAAAGTATATACTGTAAGTGGTAAGAGGATTAATCAAATCTACTTTCTAAGACTCTTCTCAGATGTGCACAACCTCAATAAGAAAAGAAAAACCAGAACAGGAGAAGCTTTCCTCAGATTTTGGGTGGGGCTGAACTGAACTTTTTGTGTATGCAAGACAGCTCTGGCAGCTTTACACATATTAATTCAAAAGCTGGTGCCCTGTTTAGTCATGTGTTGGCTCCTTGGCCCTTGGCTTCTTTATTTCTTCATAAGGATGCCTACATGTGAGTTTTGTAACCATTAAATGTAATTAATAGCAGAACATTGCTAGAAAGTCAGACATAATTGATTTCTTATTTTTTCCGTGCTAAAGATCAAGGGGCTATATCCTTCTTCTGCCATTATGCATGCAGAGCTATAGGAGAATGGACCCTCTGGGACAAGTCTAATATCCGGTACACTGCTGTCTACCAGATCCTTATTATAAAAAGCTTTCTACTCCAGCCAAGCTGTGAAAAAGCTCAGGCTGTAGTGGCTGCAAAATGAGCAACTTTGATTACGTAGTCCCCATCAAGAGTAAGGTTATAAGTTAGCAAATTGAATTCCTGAACAAGACCTATTCATCAAATAAATCTGAATAGCAAGTGTTTTCAAGGAGATTAAAACCCGTTTTGGGGCAGTAAGAAAAGATGATGTGTTTGATGGAGAGTTTGCTCTTGACTGTATCTGTTACTTGTAAAAATTAGAGCTAAGTGAATTTTTCCATGAATATTAAATCAAATGAATTTCAGAAGGACCACAAGTATTTAGGAACTCAAATGGGTGAACAGTTCGTGCCAGAAACAGAAGATGTTTTATTTTAATGCTTTCAAACAGGCAAAGATTAAATGATTCATTTTGAAAACATCAGAACAAAACCTATTTACTTTCTCCATCAAAATGAACTTCTCTACTTTAGCGTTGAGCTGAAAGTAAATAAAAAGTCATGCGCCTCATTTTAGGGGACTCCAAGGTACAGAAAAATCCTGCTGCAGTCAGTACGTTTATTAGATCCTTTTAAAAACTGTGGATTAAGCCAAAGCTAGGATATTTTAAAAGGTTTTTAAGGAAGACATTATTATGACATTAATACATTGTGATCTGTTCATAATGTCTAATATCAATTTTTCAATCTGCCTGTAATTAAGAAGCCACTCTTCCTATTTTACTAATCCATTTGAAAGAACCTGTTAGGCCATAATTTTTCTTCTGTGGCAAAATTTACACATTTTGCATTTTCTGATAGCAAAGCAAGACATATTATGTTGGTCAGCATCGGGATGAAGAAACAGTGATAGACCATCCTGTGAACATCATTAGCAAGAACAGAACGGTATTGCTTATAGCAAAAGATCTGTATGGAGCAGTTATACCCCAGTACCAGATCTGTGATCTATGGGGAAAAGGAGTTCACAGTATTTTCATGTTGACCCTATGCTGCCATGGAGAACAGATCTGATACTAGTGAACTTGAACTCTCTCCTCGGCGACAGGTACCAGAAAGGAAGATGAATTCAGGTATTAGGTGAATGATGACACGTCAGATGGCACTGTGAATACAATAGAGAATCAATGAAGAACTGTTTTAGGTAAGTTAACATAAACCTCCTGTTTTCAGGGGGTTTTATTTTTATAAATACAAATGTGAAATCCTGTCTGTACTGAAACACATGTGAGTTTGCCGTTGTCTGCAAGAAGTGCAACTTTGCCTTATTGTGACCACCATTCACTATAAGAAGAGTTGACTGGTAGGACTTGAATGGCAAAATTCTTAGATTCCAAAAGGATGTAGATCATAGAATCATAGAATGGTTAGAGTTGGAAGAGACCTTAAAAATCATCTAGTTCCAACCCCCCCTGCCATGGGCAGGGACACCTCCCACTAGACCAGGTTGATCAAAGACCCATCCTACCTGGCCTTGAACACCTCCAAGGATGAGACATCCACAACTCCTCTGGGCAACCTGTGCCAGTGTCTCACCACCCTCACAGTAAAGAATTTCTTCCTAATATCTAATCTAAATCTGCCCTCTTTCAATTTAAAACCGTCACTCCTCATCCTATCAGTACACACCCTGTAGTGAGTCTCTCCCTATCTTTCCCGTAGGCCCCCTTTAGGTACTGGAAAGCTGCTATAAAGTCTCCCGGGAGCCTTCTCTTCTCCAGGCTGAACAACTCTGACTCTCTCAGCCTGTCTTCATAGGAGAGGTGCTCCAGCCCTCTGATGCTTCAGCGTAGAGAACTACAACACATCTGTGTTGGCATTGCTCTGTTACCTGTCACCTTTTACAAAGTGTGCAGAAGACAAAGTGACGTAGCAGGCAATGTATTGAAAAATCACCAAAATGCAAGGAAACCAAATGAGGAGCCACCTAAAGTTAGTTTGCAGGAAAATGCTAAGGGCTCTGTTTTCTGTATGTCTTCCCTTACTCCTGAGCACTGGCTTCCAGCACTCCCTGGGACAAGCGCCCATCAGTCCTCAGCATTTCCTAAAGACGAGACTGTTCCTCTCTCTATTCAGTGCACGTGTTCCTGTGGATTCCACACTGAGGGACAAAGGACAAAGAAAAGTCTCCTCAGCATGGTCACCTGCTATTACAGGCAGTAGGCCTTATCATCCTTCAGAAACTTACAAAATTCTGTTTTCAGAGACATATGTTATACCACTGTTCCAACGAGAAGGCTGACTGCCCTAGTGTTTTGGAGACTTCTCATTTCTAACCTACGTTTATTTCTGGTCAGTTTGTATATGTTTCTTTTCTTGTCAACGGTGGTTTTCAACTCAAATGGTAATTTCTGTACTTGATGTTTACTGTCATTGCATATTCACAGACAGAAATCATGTTGCCCCTCGCTCCTAATTCTGGTGGGCCAAATAAGTCAAGTTTCTTTTATTTTCCCCATGTAAGATAGAGTTGTACTGACCATTGCAATGCATTTTCAGCGTTCTTTTTTCAGCTGTAATTAACATTTTTAGACATCGATGTCCGAAATGGTGATCAGGATTCTGGATGGAACGATTTTGAAAAAATAAGCTACACGATGAGAAATACAAAACTTAAGATGGGGGTTGTCCACCTCATCTTTGGAATTTCATTAACTAGAATGATTCAAACTCATATAGCTTTCCTACAATTATATGATTGTCTTCTCTGGACAGTGCTTTAATCTTACACATCTGCAAGACAGATCTCCTGTCTGACACTGAGGAAGGCTTTTTGCAACCACTTTAGGCACTCTCTAAAAGCTCATTAAACTGTTAATTGAATCCAATTCATAATATAAAAATCCTTTGTTTTCCCTTCTGTTTCAGTCAAATGGATTTTTAGCTTTTCCTGCTTTCAGATTAAAAAATGTCTAGTCACTGAAGCATCAGTGAGGCAACAGGGAGCGTACAGTTTTTCATTTTGTCCCATGGACTTTGCTGGAAGGAACAATAGCTTCAGATCCTAAAATCTTTTGGCTACCTGTGAAGAGGTAAGTGCAGAAAGAACACCGAGCCAAGCTATTCCTGAGGCAATTTAGCTATTTGTTTGTTGAAGGGTTGAAATAATTGAATAGAGTACGTGATGCAGATGGGCCTTAATTGACATACAGAGGCAATATATCTTAGTGCCACGATTCAGTCGCACCCCCTAATACAGGCTGATATGGTTTGTTTTTGTGTTATTTATACAGTGAGCTTTCTGCCTTATCAGCTGGGGAGCATGATACTGAAATACGACTTTGAGAACAAAAAGTTTGAGAATAACTTTGGGAGTGAATTACAAGGGACAAATCAAAATCTCTTGAAGTTTTATTCAGCAGTGAATTCCTCATGAACTGTTTTAATGGTCCTGCCTGGCATCCCTTCATATTTTTTAATAAATATTTATGGCTTTTTTTATAGAACTCCTTCCTAATGTTTTAATAGTGTGTTAGTGGATTTCTGTTTTTTTATTTAGTTGCACAGAGGAAATCTCTTTGCATGGAAGATTTTGTTGTCTGCTTTGGGAAGGCAGCCCATGATCCCAGGATAATTCTTCGTATTTTTCTTTTACCTCATCCTTTCATTACAGAAAAGGAAAAAATACTATCTTACTATCTCTTGGATGACCTTTCTTTTTTCATATATTACATGTAAGGATTATTTTTCCTTTTCTGCAGTGTCCATGCCTGGTTATTCACAACAACATAAAAAGTGAATAGTTAGATATTAGTACAACATTATTCATTATTCAAGTGGTTTACTGGGATAGCAAATGCTGACCATAACAAAGTATTATTCCTTTGCTTTGAAAGCAAATACTTGTTTCAGTTTCTACTAAAGCAGGCATGAGAGAGAAGAACAGTTTACAAGCATAAGAGAGAGTTGTTTACAGATTTAGCGTCTCTTCAACACTGCAGTCCTACTCAGAGTATATAACTCCTCTAATTTTCAGAATTACAGTGCAACATGAGGAGAGGTTGAGAACTAAGATCGCTCTGTAATGGTGTTTCTCTTCAAAACAAATACATCTCAACAAGGAAACTGATGATAGCAGGGCCAAAACAATATGCATGGTTTCAGATTTCGGTACATTTCATACAGAAACAGATAGCAAATGCAGAGTTTTTATATGAAACTCCATATTTCAACAAATATGATGTGACAACTGATGAATCTTAGCCATCAGAGGTGATTTGGCAGAAATGATCCAGCTGGCAACGCCGGTGTCAAGAAACTGGGAAAATAAGGTCTAACTTGTAATCTCTTTCCCTTATGTGACTGCAGAGGTATGTATGGAGTAACAGTTTTCTCAGATTAAAATGCATCTAGGTTGCAAATATTTTGATTGAGGCAAATCTCAAGGTTTTCATATGATCTCTCAAAATCTTCCCAGACATCATTTGCAGGGTGAGAATAATAAACATTATGTGCATTGGCTAATAACGTTTACTGGCAGGGATACACTCTGGGGGAGCAAAAAGCATGCCTTCCAGATTGTCACTGTACAATCTCTAAGTATGCTGACAGGTGAGAAACATAAAAAAAAAAACCAAAACCCAAATAATGCTGCTTTTCATTTTACTTACTCAGACATTTCTACACTAAAATTATCTGCACTCTGAAAACAAAAACACGTACACCATTGATTCAAGCTCTAATTTACATCCAGGTAGCTCTGCTGATGTTTAAAATAGTGTTTCCTGTTCTTACCAGGCAAAACATTTCTACACCAAAGCAAACATGTTTGTAATAAAGAAAATAAAAGACATTGTATTCCATTATGGATGATTAACAAAAGGTTTATTTTTAAAAATTGACAGTAATCTCCAGATCTATTAACATTTTAAGTGCTTTATAATAGAAAAAAATACACTAAATCATTTTATATGTGTCCATGAAGCTGTTGCGATCTGTTATACAACAAGACTTATTCTGCTGTAGTTTGATGGGCAGTAAATGAAGGTAACACAGTTAGACCAGAATAAAGAGTGCAGTCAAAACAAAGAAAAATAATCGTAGGAGGGAATATTGCAGCATTGCAGTAGCAACGCAGAAAATCTCAGTGAGAAACCTTATAGAACCATCAGATGATTTTATTTTAAAATGAAAAAGAAATAAAAATGTTTGTGCTCATCCCAGCTCCCACCACACTCTCATACTCACATGTTCACAAAGGCCAAGATGTTGGTATGCAGGTCATCTGTTTAGGAGAATATGGGAGCCAAGAGACAGCAGTTTTTGGGTTCTCCTCTTGATGTGCTTGGATTCTTCTTAGGTTGATAACCATATACTTTCTTTGGATGATGTCCATTTAGCAACTGCACGTGATAACTCTCTCCACTCTGTCCCACCTCTGTCAGCGTCAGGATTTATGCACCGTCCTTTGTGTCCCCACCTGGGTGCCCTGTGAAGCCCAACCTAAATGTGTGGTAGGTACTTGATGACCTGTTAAGGCTAAAGCACCTGTGCATGCTCATCATGTAGCCCTTTTCCTGTCTTTATCTTTCCAGTGTTTCCACAGCTGTATATTCTCAGTCATTGTCCATTCATACTAATTTTAATATTTCTATTATAATTCTTTACATAATTAAACTGGAACTGTACCGCATTAACTATGTCTCTTCTTTCTGATGGCTGAACTCCACAAATTCAAGTTCATGCAACTTGAATACTAATTTAATTACTTTTAGGCCTTTTGTGATTCTTACTACGTCAATATTTAGAATCTAGCTGTAATAATTTTCAGGGAACTTTTCTTGCTCAGTGGCTAACCTTTAGGCTGAGTGAATAACAAGATGCATGCCCACAGCCAAACAGCAGCGAAACTGTTCTACAAACTGTAACTGTATCCAGGGAGACAAGGCTGATTTTATACAAACAAATAAGAAAAGAAACTGGACATTTTGTGAGGAGCTTCTTTACATGTATGCTTCAGAGCCAAACCCCTTCTAGAGTATTTTTGGGTGTTTTGGGCTGTTTCTGTAACCGGGACTCACATTTATAGCATGACCAGTGTGCAGTAAAGGAGCTGTGTTTTGCGTGAGAAGTGGAACTCTATTTCTATTTGAGAAAGTCCATTCAGAACAAGTCCCATACTCAGTTCATGTTCAAGTTTAGCCTGTCCTAACATAATGTATAGGACAAAGATGAAAAAAGGAAACACTAAGAGTTCAGAGAATCTTCCATTGGTCCTTAAATTCTTTGTCAAAGTCAGAAATCCCAGTGACTGCTCAGACTGTACAGTCCTGTACCAGAAGGCTGTCACTATCCTAGCATTCCCAGGACATAAACCGTCTTTAAGACTTATGCTTTCTTTTTCTTTTTTTTTTTTTTTTTTTAGCTGAAAAGGTAGAAAGCGTGGCTGGAAACTTCTCTTTGTATATATTGATGCATTTGGAATCAACAGTAATGTTTGAATTGAGGTCCTTTTCATTTGAAAGGGTAGGCAAAGAAGTGGTACAAAAGGAGATCTCTGGAGGGCTTCTTACCTCTCCAATTTACCTCTCCTTTCTCGATACTCCACTACCAAATGTACTGCTTTGCTGGACATACTGCAAAGCCTATTTCATCCCTTCCCTGCCTCCAGATACATGACAAACTGTGTTGCGAGTGCATGATGCGTCCTACTGCATTTTGGGACTTTATTTCATCCTCAGAACTTTGGAGGAATGAAGGGATGAGATATGTATTATTATTATGTTAACATTTAAAGAATTGTAAGGGCACAGGTTGGACACCTATTGAACCACACGCACTTTCTGTAAATCTAAATAAGTAAAATTAAAAAAAAAAAAGTCCAAATGTGTCACTACAGTTTCAGAAAGTTCTTCAGGTATGTTCTAGGTCTAAAGATGCAAGGCAAAATACATATTTTTTTTTTCGGCTGTATATGCTAAAATTAACCATAAAGCACATGATTAAGGCTGTCACGGTATAGATATATTACACACATTCATACATATATTGTTTTGAAGTAGTGCACTACTAATAAATACTTGTTACTGTGCCTGCTTAGTGTATATACATGAATATATGTAATCTGCGTATGTTCACATTCATAGTAATCAGTACACCTCTGAGCTGTAAATTACAGATCTAAATAAATAATTATGAAATTGGAAGCAAATTAGTCTTTGAAGAGAGGTAAACAGATTTGATGTTTTTATGTTATTATGTCATTTAAGCCATTGTGTATGTTAATTGAATACCAAAGTTTTTTTTTATTTACTGCTAAATTGATTGTCATTACTTTATAGCTTGTCATGTAGCATCTCTTGGAGATGTTTGAAAAACAGTCAAGGGTAATTTAAAATCAATTAGCTGAATAGAGAATAATTATGCTTTTTCTTGTCTAGAAAATAAACTTTTGGAACCATGGAAATGCATCGTGTTTTGGAACTAACATCTGTTCTCAGAAAAGTGATGCTGGTCACACAGGCAGAGAAAAAGCCTCTGATCAAGGTTCATTTTATCATATTAATTTATTGGATAACTCCTCTTAGATCTGTTGTGAAAAGCCAGATGGTGAATCATAAACACTGTCCAAACTGATGCCTGGCATCTGATCTGTAAAGATATGTTTTCCTTTAAGAGGTCACTCTTCTGTTACCGTACTCCCAAAGGTTGATGTTGTTTCCACATGTGATGTAACCTAATACAACTAGCTGATCATAAATTGCAAGTGGAAACTTTTTTTTTTCATATCACCCGCCCAATAAGGCAGTGACGTTTGAAAGTGTGCATTTTGGAGGGGCAGATAGCTATGAGAAAAAAAGTAAATTTTGTTTAAAAACCTCTGCATGCAGTTTATTATTACTAATGTTTCTATTTAATGCACTTTATAAAAATTGTCCAGAATAGACTGAGAAATAGATATGTAACACAAAGGGTAGAAATAAAATCAGATTTAAACATGCAGTTAGACTTCCCTGCTACATCCTTCTTTAAAAAAAAACTAAAAAAATAACAAAATGGTGTAGCAAGTACAATTACACAAGCAATCTAAAATACAGTATCTGTGCCATGGACTGATCTTACTTATAGTAAGAAACCTTGATGAACCATTACTCCAGATTTCCAGCATTGTACATGAGGCCCAGCTCTAGACTTGAGGTTCAGACTGTTAAAGTAAATAGGTGTTAAGATATCTCTGAAATGTAAAAACATAGTTGTATATATCCATTGGTCCACAGCAGGATGTGTTGGAAAAACAGGATCCGTATTTAATGGAATCTGCATATATAAATCTTTCAAATCTAAATAGAAAAAAAAAAAAATCTCTTGTTTATATTCCTAGATTAAATCTTCATTAAAATGGAATCAGAGTTGAAAGGATGTATCAGTAAGCTAAAGTGAAATGTATTACAGGAATGCTACAATTTCTCTAGAAAGAGAAAGGATAAATTCTGGAAATTTAGATTCAAGGCAAATCTTAATAGAGATCTAAGCCTCAGAAGGACACGGCTAATGCACTCAGAAAATCTTAACTCTGCCCATTAGCGATCCTTTTAAACAACCAGGCAATTATTTTCCTGTAATTGTTTTTGCACAGTCCAATTAGATGAAACCATTCCTGTTAGATTGTTTTCATTTTTATTTTCTCTCATAGTGTCACTACAGTGTGAAATTAATGTTTCCCAGATCTCTCTGCATCTTAAGTCTTGTTTACACATGGGAAAATTTTGAAAAAAATATCCCTCTATTGATGACACCAATTCAACCGAAAAAATGATGGCAGCGCCAACAAAAATCTTAGCTTGCTGACTGCCAACATCATTTCAGTACTGCCTTAGTTAGGCTTGCTAGCAGCTGGGAAAGTCGGCGTGGTGTTGAAAAGGGTGTTTATTGTCTAGATCAGAGCTCTCTGTTCTGCTACATTTAATTGCTGCAAGATGTCCTTTTTAGATAGGTGTCTTCAAAGTTAGTGTCAGACTAGTGATGGACAGTGATGGGTCTGAGACAATTTGAATAGTTTGGGCAACATAGGAAAGAAAAATCTTTGCTTGTCTGAGTCTTTGGAGGTCTCAGGGCTACGTATACACCCTGGAAAGGAACATGATCATTTTCTCGTCTGTCTTTTTTTTCCCTAACATTACATTAACCTTTTAAGGAGTCCATTAAGATTTCATGCTCAATATGATGGCATGTTTCCCATTGTCCTGCTTTCAGCTGGGATACAGTTGACTTTCTTACTAGCAGCTGGTATAGCGCTATGTTTTAGATTTAGGATGAGAGTAATGTTGATAACACACTAGTGGTTTTGGTTGTTACTAAGCTGTTGGTGAACCTGCTCAGGCAGGGAGGTTGGACTAGATGATATCCAGAGGTGCCTTCCAACCCTGCCCATTCTGTGATTCTGTGATTCTGTAAGCAGTCAAGGACTTTTTCAGCTTCCCATGGAAGCTGAGGAGCATAGACAATACAGCTGACCCAAGGTGGCCAAAGGAATATTCCATACCATAGACATCATGCTCAGTATATAAATGGGGTTTGGCCAGGGGGACACGATCAGCAATCACTGCTCAGGAACTGGCAGTTCAGTTCACTCAGCTGGGTGGTGAGCCATTACTTTGTGCATCGCTCACTTTGTATATTCTTTTATCATTATTCTTGTTATTATTATTTCTTCCTTCACTGTTCTATTAAGATGTTTTTATCTTAACCTGTGACTTTTACTTTATTTCCCTGATTGTGTCCCCATCCTACTGGGATGAGCAACTGGCTGTGTGGCGTTTCGCTGCCTGCTGGGTTAAATCACGACACCCATTCAGACAATTATGTACACCGATAATGCAAAGTATTAGGTTTATATTTAGGCAGGATGTAAAATCATTTTGATATTTAGCAGTAATCACTTTAGAAATAACTGCCCAATCTCCTGGAAGCAATTTGGATAAACTTCCCTGAAGTTCCTGTTGTAACCTGTTTCCTACCCACACTGTTTCCCTCAGCTCATCACCAAGGAGAGGAGCCTCCTAAGCTTGGTTTGGTGGCGGGCTCCTTACTCCTTATTCTTCTTAATTCCTCCATCCACTCAAGTTCGCACCAGAAGCCCCTCTCCCTCTACATAAAACCTCAACCCGTACGTGCTACTCACCCTTCGCTCTGCCCCAAACCAGATGACAGGGAAAGAACAGCATTCTTTTAGATAGCCATCCACATGTCAACCTTTCCAAAGTGAACTATGAATGACTCTGTAAATAAAGAAAAACAGGTGACCCAAAGCTTTGTTGGATTTTTTAGGATGCAATTAAAAAAGTGTATTATTAATTTCTGTACTTGCACTTGTGTGTTTTTGCTCCCTGGGTAGGTGTGGCATAAGGACATGTTTCATAGCTATCATCAAATGAATGCAAGAACTGGAAGTGCTCACAGGAAAGTTTTCATTCTGATATTCTCAGTGCTTATCCAAGCTTTCCAGGTGTTTGAAGTTTCCTAATTACTGTCCTTCTTATGGTGCGGATCAGGTTTTGACACCATTAACTATACTAAGAAGCCTGTTATTCCACTATTTGTCCTATAGACTTTAATTTGGCTGCTCATGGAATGATGTAAGTAGGTATGTCATAATAAAACTAGCTATAAAAATTCTTTCAAGTGTTTTAAAGTTCACTTTCCTAAACAAAAGACTGAATACATTTATTTCCAACGTCTAGAATTAATGAGTATAATTTAACAAATTTTTCCATGAATAATAGATGTAATTAAGTGGATTTGTGTTCCATGTACACATAGTTTGACCATACTTGTCTCAGTTTCTCCTCATGTCCCATATGACCTAAGTTCTCTTTCCTGACAAGAACCTCCTGTTTTCCTCCATGTCCCCAATATTCCATCACAGTAGCCTCATCCCCCTGGCATGTTGCTATCTATACAAGAGGGAGAACAATGCCAAGCTGATTTTGAATATCTTATGTTGTGCTGATTGGTCAAAGACAATAGATAACCCTTAAGTTCTTACCGCATTTTAAAAATTATTTTCTCATGTTGAGCTTTTTAAGTCTTCCCTCAACATAGATACTGTTTTTCACAAATCTTGTATAAGCTTCACAACTTGGAAATTTCTAGTCCTCTGTTAAGTCTAGCCAATTGGAATCAGCCAATGATTTGGAAAAATAGGGAGGGAACTGACAGACAGACAGACAGCAGAATAGCCAGAGTCTTGGGAATGTAATATGATTCTCCTTACCGACCTCTGAGCACAGCTTCACTCTGAGCGTGAGATGGGGGGCATGCAGGGGATGGTTCTACACCAGCAACTAAGCCCAAAATGACACCAAACAGGGTGATCCCATTGCTAAATGTTTGCTCTTGCTATGGCCGTGTGCCAGAACTTATGTTCAGAAAAGAACTGATCCACCTGGAATGTAACCTTAGGTACCCCCCGCCCCCCCCCCCAAAAAAAAAAAGGTTAGTACACCTGTGATTTGCTAATTTCATGGCCTTATACATTAAATCACATCTTGGTGTGCCTCTGAAAGTCAGGATGGGAGACGTGGATGCTAAGCAGGGAGCCCCAAGAGCTTTCCTTGCTATTGCAAGGGCTGTGCCTCCAATCCCAGACCTTTCTGGAGCTCCCACAGAGTCAGATGTCACCAAGTATCAGGAGATGTGTATACACACACACCTTCTATTCTATTCTATTCTATTCTATTCTATTCTATTCTATTCTATTCTATTCTATTCTATTCTATTCTATTCTATTCTATTCTATTCTGTTCTGTTCTATAAATATGTATATACTTATATATATATACGCACATATACACACATGGATCCCATTGGTAGGAACTGATATCCAGTCTCTAAAAGGATGAAACTTTTCTTATGAGGGGGCAAAAAAAATTCCCAGTCTTTTCTGAACTGACTCATCACTTTTGCAGTCAACAGAAAGAAAACTGAAGCTGCTGACTGTGCCAAACCATGTTTGACTGGCAGAAGAGAAAGTGAAATTTAGAGAGAAATGCAGAGTGGAGGTGGTGGAGGGGAAGAGGGAGAACAAAGGAAGGGATTCCAGTTAAGAGACGTACCTGGATGAAGGGAGACCTGAATTTTATCCCTTACACCAGAAACATTTTTTAGTTTTACATGGAGCAGACTTTGGGTGACAGGAGCCTCTGAGTGGTCCTTGAACAGCTGTAACTTCTTCTTGGATCTTTATATATCTTTATATATTTGACAAAATACACACTACCTTAAAATGTATTATTTTTACTATCATTCAAGTGAACTGATTGCTTAAAAATAGAGATGCATAAATAAATTCTGTCTCTTGGTTTGATAAATTTATCTTGATAGGTTATAACAGAAAAGCAACTGTCATTAGCGTTGTATAAAAAGCAGTGCTTGTTTCCAATATTTGGGATAAAATATGCAAAAGAAAGAAAATCTCTTATCTGGTTGGCTATTTTAAAGTTTCTTTTTATGTAGGTCGGTGATACAGTGTGTCATGCCCTAGCTATGTCTGTCCGCAGTGTGCGGTGACTGCACAGGATAGAGAATGCTCCAACGTGATACACACTACCTCTCATACTGGTTAGGGGTTATTCATGACTGTGATGAGTTTTGTGGAATCTGACTGTAAAGGCAGGTTGGTTTAATAAAGTAATTTGATATCTGTCTCTATTTCTCTCTTTTTTTTAAAAATAGTGTTTTAAAGACTTCATGCCTCCGCTTCCCTATGGAAAGATCTGTGTTTGTTTATTTCATAACTCGGGTTTTCTTTAGCAGTGACAACCAAAAGGAAGAAAGAAAGGGGAGGGTAATAGCGGTCTCCCCCTAGCTGCCCCTGTTTCATATTTTAATGCGTTAAGAAATATTTAAAGCTATTCTTGCCATTTTTTTAAACACTGGAAACAAAGTTTCCTTGTATAAAGAGAACAACCACTAATTGATTATGTCATAAGTTAATGGACTATCTCCAGATTCTTGCTATTAAACACCCCCTGACTCCCTCCCCCAAATCTAACAAGTTGCATAAAGTCTCTGGGGAATTTAATTGATCTTTTTGAGGTTTTTATACATAATTTGAAAACACCTGCATCTTAAAAAGGTGTTCAGAAGTGCTTGAAAGCATTTGGAATAATGTTTTCAGGGTGTATAGTGCTTAGCAGGTGCCAGCTGAGGCAAGTTCTACAGGTATTAGTCCGAACAGTGTTCACCTTGTTTGTTCATTAAAGTAACTCATTATAAGCCAAGGTACATGGGCTCCATGCTGCTTAAATTGGAGTTAAGGCCTAATGAATTGTACATATGCATAATATCCTAGAACTTTTTCCTTCTAATCTGTGCCCCAGCCAATGACTTGCAGATGTTTTATATGAACCTATCATATTTGGAAGCTTAAAGTAACTGCTTTGTGTTGACATAATTCCAAAGTCAGATGTTTTCCTTGCTTGCAATGTTATTAAATCTAGGAAGGGAGAGCATGCTAAGAGAATTGCTAGAAGTTATTTTATTGCAATTACTAAATATATAAAAAATACACTATATATATGTATGGATGTATACATATGTAACTTAGAGAGTAGAAATATGGACACTTGTACCCAAGTTTACCAACTTAAATCTGGACTAAGACACTACTTTTCAAAAATAAAAGGAGTTATTAATGTTCACAGAAGCACAGAATGGTCGAGGTTAGAAGGGGCCTCTGGAGGTCATTTGGTCCACCCCACACTGCTCAAGTAGGGACACCAGTAGCTGGTTGCCCAGGACTATACCCAGTTGGCTTTTGAATATCTCCAAGGATGGTAACTCCACCACTTCAAACAATGTTAGCCATATTATTTTTTTTTTCTCACACAGATGGAGATTTAGTAAAATATAATTAACTGAAATTAAGAAAAACTGAGACCCAAGACCCTTGTGTGTTAACCTTAGTTCAGTCTCTTGTTTGCTGCATACCCCTTGTGCATCCATTCATCTTTCGGTGGTCCTTCTCTTACTTTTTGAGGACAGTGTTGAATTAGATTGCAAACTCTTTGGGAAAGGGCTATCTTCCATGTATCTACATAGCGTTCAGCACAGTGTGCCGTATGATCTCAGTTCTTTAGCATAACAGTACAATACTAATGGCCAGATCCGCCCTTGTAAATAACACTTTAATGGGACTATTAAGCTGAAGGGCCAAGTCCTAAGATGTAGAATTTGCCTAAAAGCGGGTAAGCTCCTTCTCATTGCTCCAACTCTTCTGAGGCTTTAGCCACTGAATCTGTTGTACAAGTATAATAGGATGGAAAAAAAAACAACAATTGGTCCAAAGATCAATGTCTATTGCCAGTTTACCTTGTGGAGGATGGATCTGAAGACTGCCCGATACAGATCCTTTCTTTTATTCCCTGTGTTCCCCGGATACTTACATACTGCTAAATGAAGAAAGCTGAGGAGCAGTTCCTGGCCCCAAAATCAAGTGGTGTAGACTGGACTGTGGCCATACTTCTCAGAATTATCTCCCACTAGAGTAAATTGACCACATTTGTACTGCCAAACTCTTAGGCTTTTGTTTTGCCTGGGTCCATTTTGATATTTCTCTCACCCAGGTAAATAATTATGAGTTTTGTGGGGTGGTCATTTTTGTTCAGAGTATCTGAAATAATATGAGGTTTTATGAGCAGCCAAGATCAGGGTCAGTTGAAACTAAAAGTACATGCTGTGCAACATGGAAATTGGGGCTGTGTCAGGGTACAAATCCTGGAGGGCATAAAGTGTGGTGGGAAAGAAAACTGATGCAATCTCACACATGATGACTTTTAGGAACAGTTCTTGGTCTGAATTATTCTTGCAAAGAAGGCAAGCTTTCATCAGTTCTGCTCAGGTAGATATGCTCAAAGAATCCTTAAACGCCTCATTGCACCACCTACATGTGCATTAAGGATTTGTTGAGTGCAAAGCACAGCAGTCCCTGTTACTTCGATCTGTTAGTCCTTTATCCCTTTACCTGAGTTCCCAAACTGTTCAGTTACACATCAGCCACCATGTCACCATTCACCTTCTTGGTGCAAGAAGGTGGTACTTTTTTGCTGCATCACGGACCAGCTTTAGGCATTGCGTGTGTGCGTATCCATGAGTGCAAGCTGGAGGGCCCTCTCTGTTCCTTCTATTCTCTTTCTCCCAAGACGCTCCCAGATTTTGGGAGCTGGGACAGTATCTTGGGAGGCAGGAGAACAAGGATTGTTCTCCTCTGGGTGAGGTGAACGCATAGCCCCAGTCTTATACACTTTATTTGGTGTTCTTTGTGTTCTGAGAACCAAACTAATAGAAGTCTCTGTCATCTAAAACAGACATATAGGTATTTTCTTATGTCTACACACATATTTTCAGTTTGTTACAGATTTTCATTTATTTGTTTCAGTTTTGATGACTGTGCAAAATCTTCAGTGTGGTATGCAGTTATATGCATTTAATAATTTAAAGTTTTATTTTAAGCAAAAGACTGAAATCTCACTCATCCCAAAAAAGAACAAACATGAGAACAGGGACCAAATATTAAACACAGCATTCACTGTCATTCTTGGGACTTTATTCCAGGTTGTCAAGACACTCCAGAGATGAGTGTCTGTCCTAGAAATACTTACATTTTGAAGGCAATATGTTAGTGTTTGAAACCCAGAACACTTCTTACAATGATGATGGCTTTTGAAGATGACGGATAAGTATCTTTGTTGGTTATATATTGTCAAGCGACTTGGAGGAAACCCTCATACAACTCTGCAGCAATTTCCATTATAAATGAAAGGACATCTAGACCTTAAAAATAAGGGGTATTTTGTGATAATTATTTTTAAGGTTGCAAAGTAGTTATTTGAAAGAGAAATTTGTGCTTTAATATAAATGCTCACTTATGTTGCTTATTGCTAAATACTTTGCATTTCTCTGCATATTTTTCGGTGCGGAACATTTTTTCCTTAATACATGATTTTGTTGCGAAACACCAAAGAAATGTAATGTTTACTCTGAGCAAAAATCCAGCTCTGATATTGTCAGCATTCATGAAACTCTTCACATTCACTTGTTCTCTTGTGTCCAAATATTGTTCATCATGGCAATGTTCATTCCACTGGGATTGCTTTTCATAACACAAAACAAATTCAACTTGGTACAGTACTAATCTTGCACAAGCTTTCAGTTATTACTAAAACTGCATATCTAAGTGATAGAATGACACCTTAGTGTGTGCCAGTTGCTCAAAAGTTGTTTTTGAGACATGGGCACATTATTACTATAAGGAAATATATGAAATTTTGTATGTCATATATGCTTTTCTTTAAAAAAAATATACCTCGTTAACAAGAAACCAGGGTACCTGTTTTGCTGACACAAAGCTGCCAACATGTGAATGTCCTGACCATCTGAATCTGAAGCTTAAACTTGTAGGATATCAAGAAATACATTACAAAGCTGTACATATGTGAATTTCCTTAGGCCACATAACATCTTGCCATGATCTGAGGGTTAAGTTATTAAGAGAAATTTATAAAGAAATGTTACAGCATCCCTCTATGCCTCAGCTTCCCTTCCTGGAAAATGAAAAATGTGACATTTCATTTCTTTTAAAGTAATTTGAGATCTACAGATTAGAAATGATAGCTAAGGAGCTGCCGTTCCTGGTGAGTTCAGGGGGGTCCAACCTCTATCACAGAATATTACAATAAAGCAACTTACTCGGCATACCAGGCTATTTGCAGTTCTGATTGGTCCTTGTTTTTTTAGTGTCTGTTATGCTTTTCAGGGAGCTCACCAGCGTAGTGTGACATCTGTGGCAAGCGGTGGTAAGATGTTTGGGGGCTACTCTGCGTAAGGGCTGTTTTATGTTCTGAGCTAGGTTTTCACCAGTGTAATAAAGCTTTCAGTGGACTTTTATTGTCATTCGTAGCTTTATTAGTCTTTTATCTGACTGTTGCTTTGGCCTTTCCCTTGATTGACTGTGCCTATAGCAGGAATGCTATGTCAGCTGAAATACTCTTCACTCTTTAATTGTAATGCTGCCTTTCAGGGAATAGAGTTTCCAGAGAACAAGTCAGCTGCTGTTATAGCTAAACTTAATGCTTTACTATAAACAGCTCCATGCCAAAATTATCTCAGATTATGTAGGACATTCTTGTGTGAAAATGCCTCTCTTTTATTTGTTAATGTAGATATTTATTATAACCGTCTTGCAATGTCTTTGCTTTCCAGAAGCACCGAGTTATAATGGTCCATGGCTTAGATGAGACACGTTTATGCATTTAGATAAGTAGCATGGTGCTTGCAGGTAACTTGAGTCAGAGATGCGAGTCTGATTTTTCTAGATCCTTCCTATGGCTTGCCACACTGTACACATTTTTCTTCACCACGTGCTCCTCAACACTGGCATGACAGTCCCATGACTGAACGGCTGCTACCAGCAGAACGGCTGCTACCTTGTATGTATTTGGGACAGAGAGCTATTTGAGATGTGCCAGGGTTAATCGGTTAGGAGTCAATTGCATAATGTATTTGGCGTAGCTTTACTGATCTTAAAACTCTATAAATTTACATTAGAACTTGTCGTACAAATATGTGTTAATCTTTACTCTGAGGGCCACGTGGGAGGTGTTTCATTCCTCTTGGTAAAACCAGCTGTTAAAACTGTTACACTTGGTTGGTATTTATTTCTTCAGCACCTCTTCTCACAGGTACTTCTCCCAGGACTCCCTCCTCCCTCCATCAGCAGTTCCTGCTTTTCCTCTCCTCTCCCACTGGTCTAAGGCTCCAAGTCCCACGTCCATTTGGGAGAGCACAGCTCCTACTGCTGCCCTGCTCAGCTACCAAACTAGATGTAGATGAAGACGTTTCTCTGCCTCCCCGCATCCTTTTCTTCAGCCCTGCAAGTTCCCAGTTCAAAGCGAGGAAGCCAACTGGCTCTCAAATTGGGCTGCCTTGTAGATGCCTCTTCCAGACTTCCCCACTGAGACTCACAATTAGCTGACGTGGACCTCATTGTCTTGGAAGAAATTGGTTTTGGCACTGGTAGTGTCATGTGCTGAAATGCCAGAAAAATGCTGGATAACTGTGATTCTATAGGTACAGGTTGTATGATTTGGATGGTGGTACTAGGTAGTAGATCCAGCTAATGAGACACGTGATTTTAGCTGTTCTTTGTAGAAATCCAGATGAAAAGCATTTTTGTATTGGACATTTTAGGAACAGTTCTTGTCTTGCATGACCTAATACTCCCTGGTTTACATTGCAGTGCGAGTGATGGAAGACCCTGAAGCAGGATGTTCATTTAGTAACGTGGTGGAAATGTTCATTGTCCCACGATGACAGCCCCAAAAGAGACATGTAGTCCTTGATGCTGCGCTCCATTGCCTGTGTTCCCTCTGTGTTGTCAGTGTGAGGGCTCAATGATGAGGCAGGGCAGCCAAATCAGCCAGTAGGGAATACCAAAGTCAAGGAAGGATTTGAAACACCTTCTTGTGCCTCTAATTCCATGCTAAACTGAGGTTATTGTTTTTTGCCAAACGTGCATTCACGTACATGTAATATATCGAAGTGTAAATGCTTGTATGTTCATATAGCTTAAATCTGCATTTACAGTCTTTTTTCAACAGCATTTGATAGATTTTTCTGCAAGAACTTGTCCAGTCACCTTTTGAATTAACGTAAACATTGAGTGCTCTTTGCTTGCCACCGATACCTAGGGCCAGCTGGATGGCTTTCAGTTCTGTAAACTGACTCATGGATGGTGCCAAATGTTTTTGTGTGAAAAACTACTTCCTTTGTATTTATTTTTATATTTATATTTTTTTTTTAATCTTTTACTTTGAACCCATCACTTGGCACTGTCATTTCATCTCCCTTAGCTCTTTCATTGCAATGACACAATAAATAAAATGCATTTGCATGGCAACTGCAGGCACAAAGCAGCCCTCAAGAGGCTGTCAAGACAAGTATATACCACGACCGTATTACACGCCGGCTGAAGCCAGGGTTGGTGTTCTTGGCGGGTGTCACCTGCTGAGAGATTGTGGGCAGCCTCAGCTCATGCTCAGCTCAGCTGGATATAAAGAGCAATACAGGCACCACAGCGCTGGGCACCCTGTGCCGCGCGGCGCTCCTGGTCCTACTGAGCGGAGCAGGGATGCAGCCTGTGAGCGTGCGAGGAATGGGGTTTTACCCCGGGGGTCGGGAAGCTGCAGAGGGAATTGCCTCACAGCTGAGCTGTTTTTCAGACCTTGTTTCCTTTTCCTCCGACAAGCTTGTGCGATCCTTGCTTTAAAGCCCTTAAAGCAAGGGATTACTCTGGAAATGCCAAAACAGGATGACATATAGTGGCATTTGCAGACAGCGTGAGAGAAGACAATAACATCTGTATATCCTTTGTTCCCGATAGTTTGATATTTTTTCTATACTCAAACTACAATCACTGAAAATAATTCAGACCCACGCTGGTAACTTCGGTGCTAATTTTACCACATCTGGAGTTGGCCCAGCCAGTCCACGTGCACGTCAGTGCAATGAGATTATATGGGCAGAAACCTGCAGCAAGGTACAGCATTCACAGTTCATCAGTTTTCTGCCAGTTGCGTTAGACAATATCAGTTGTTAGATTCTGCCCAACCCTAAGCTCATTTCTGTAATATTTACATTGTCAATTTGTCCACAACGCTGGTGCACTAGAGCAGAACTCCCAGAACTAGCAGTTACTGGATACCAAAATTGCATATTTTTTTTCATTCTGGCACTTAACAGGCAATGCTTTTAGACAGAAAAGCAAGAGCATTTTAGTAAACAAGTGCCCTAAAATAGATGCTATACTAAACCAGAGAGAGAGAGAGAGAGAGAGATACCAACCAAATTCTTCTTTCAAGGGTGATTCTTTCTTTCCTTGGGGAACACGGCAGCTCTAACAGGTGGAAGGTTGTTAAAATCATAAGAAAGATGAGCAGGGCACAAATTTGTTGCGGAATATTGCGCAGGATAATCAGGAAAAATAGTATAGGTCAAATTCTTACATTGTTTAACCTCAGGAATTAAGGCAGGTCCAAATAGAAGTAGCGATAAGATTTCAATATTTAGCTCTGTTTGGTATAGGTCACTTTTTCATTTAGCACAAACTATACTTTACTCAAAATTTGTGTGATTAATGCATTGATTTAGCTTCCCAATGTGCACTGCTGCTAGGCAGATTCAGATATTATTTATTTTTATTAGTTTATAATATGTCAATTTTTCTTGCTTATCTGTCAGCTCCCACAAAAATACATAAATCAAAAATATAGCAATGTGGACACTAACAAGGCATAATTATTGTAGGGTCTGTCCCCTTTTAAAGAAAAATACAATTACCTACCAATATGTTGCTGGGATTAGGTCAGAATTTGCATAATACTGACTCATATTTTCTTAACAATTTTAACATCAGACAATAGGTTTTGCAAATCTATATTCCTTTCCTGTTTTTCAGTTTTATTTTTCAGGCTAAAATAATAAGAAGCTCAGTCAAAACAAGATAATTATTGCAGTCTATCCCCACAGAAAACTTTAATTACTCCATGGCATGTTTCTAGGATTAGGTCAGATTTTTATAAGGCTGATTTTTTTTTTAAATAACAATAGGCAATTAAGTCTGCCAAACTATAATTTATTACAGTTAAATTTATTCATTTTTTCCTCGGATAAATATTTAATAGAAAGTAACTCAATCACTGCAGGAGATTAAAGAAGATTTTTACCTCAATATAATCTTAGAAAAACAGCAGACAGTTTTCTGTTCTTGTCTGTAATACCAAATAGCGTCAAGTTAAATGACAAGAAGAAAATAGTTGAAAATTCTGAACTTCAGTGAAATAATAGCTGCTAATGTATAGGATTATAAAACCCCCAGTAGCAGACTATGTAACAAATAGATCCCTCCTGAAATACTGAAAACTATGGTTGGGATCTAGGGTTAAATAACCGTGATATATTTATAGAGGGCAAGGGATCACCATAAAATAAAGCAGCAAATAGTAAAGAAGTCAATGTAAAAGAGAGGCCAGGGATTTAGGGTATAGAGATCATAAATTTTCATCGATATAAACAGTCCATGTACCTCAGGAGCTGAGTTTTAGCTATAATTTCAGGTCTGACCTATAGGCTTTTGGTGTTCACAGTGCATGCACGATCAAGATGCCATCTGAGGAGGTGAAAAAAATGTTTCAGATCTGTGTGATTTACTCATTTAATCATCCCCAAATCCACCCGAAACACAACAATACTGTGTCGAATATCAGTACTTGAGAAGATTTTATTGTCCCACTAAATTACATTTAATTCTTACTATAACATCTCATATAAACAAGAATAGTAAATGATTTCCTCCCCAGTGTGTTCCTCGGGAGGCAGGAAAAGATTGTTATATGGAATGCATAGATCTGGAAAAGGTCACCTTTTCTCTGTCCCTCAGATCTCCAGAATGCGCACAGACACTTTCAGTTGCAGCGGATGGTTCTCTCTTTCGGCTTTAAGGTGATATTTTTCTGGTTTAAAATAATAATTACGAAACCACCACAAAGAACCATTTGAGGCTTTTAGCTTTTTACTAATTGCTCTGAAAGAGAATTCTAAATGATTTCCAAATGACTTAAATGATTTGGCTAAAGAGCATCTTATTACAAATGGGCCGAGTTGAAAACATTGTGTCAGCACTAAATGAGGCTTTTTTTCCCCCCCTGCTTTTCTCTAATGGGCAGATCAGAACGTGTAAAGCACCCTCCCTGCAATGACTTCTAAATGGGCTTTGGATCAAGCCTTTATTTAGACAACGTTCTCTTTTTAATGGAGTTTACCACACTGCGATATTTGCCATTACTGCACTCCTTGCAGTATTCCCTATCCTTCGGTTCTGAAATCCGCCAAACGATGTGGGCAAACTTAACACCGGTTTGCAATAAATACCCAGTCGTCTTGGAGCAGATGACTTCAAGCCTGTCAGCGGCCCTGCTTTGGTCCTGACGACAGCTTGCTGAAGAATTTCTGACTTGGGGACCGGTCCAGTAACCCTTAAGCAAGAGAGAAATCCTTACACGCATGAAAAATCACATTAGTTTCATCAAAACCAGTTGCATAAATTACACAACCTGAGTAACAGCCTGCAAGGCGCAACCCAGTGCCGACCTACCATTTACCCTCCCAAAGTTATGCCAACTCTTTAGAAATTCTGTCATGCGAACGAAGAGACCTCTCTCCTGTGTCCGTCGTAACGAGGTAAGGGAATGACTTGTAAAGCAGGAGTGTTTGAGGTAAGTACTGTTTTTTCAAACGCTAAAATATCTGCAAAAGATGTCAAACAGCTTTGCGGATGAGCGGTGGAGCTTTTATTCGGTGCCACTAGGTTGCACTGTTGTATAGAGAACAAACTCTCCTTCGCGGTGCTTCATACCAACAGCCTCACGCTGTGCAGAACCTTGTAAATACTGTTTTACAGTTTTCACTAACAACAGAAGTATATGAGATCAAGAGAGGAAGACTGGCATTTGGAAATCTTTGCTTTCTCCTCAAAGGCAGGTCCAGGTCCTGGTTTCAGTTAGGTGGTTTTGTTCATGAAGATAACCATATTTTGGAATTGGATATTTTTTTTTTTTTTTTTTTTTTTTTTTTTGTCCTGTGGGGAGGAGAAGCTGCTGGGGGACAGGTTTGGAAGGGGGAACCAAGCTATTATTCTTGAAGAATTCTTGACTTGACACACATGTTCCTGGAGACCTGTCTAAAGCTGCCATGGGCCTTCCTATATACATAAACTCTGAACACGTGCTTCCCCTTTCCTCCCTGATTTGGCACTGTTTGGTGGCCCAGACAATACAAAAGCACACATCAATTACTTCCCTATGTACATTGCACATTCTGGGCAATCACAAACATTATATACTGTTCACGTGTGAACAATTAATTACAGTTATATTATTTAGTCATTCTTTCCACTACCATTGTCCAAAATACATTTTTCCTTTAAGTGTAATATGGTTTTAATTTAGGAAGCAGGGTTTCTTTAACCTATTTGACATTATGCAAACCATCTTAAAGGAGGTTTCATGCTATTTCCACTCTGTCTGCTAACATAGCTCCCCGCCCAAATGTGAGCTGTGTTTTATCAAGCAAATTACTTACAGAGGATTTTGTTCAAAAAGACGTTGGGTTCATTCCTTTACCCATATTTACTCAGCTCTGGTGTAAATCTTTTTGTATTTTGCTCTGTGGATTAGCACCTCTCTCATCCTCCCACTACCCCTCTCTTTAGGGCAGTAAGCTGAGACAAGAATAATGAGGAGCAGAGCTGGTGACTCTCTCCATGCTGAAGCTCTGGGAGGGAATAGGTCATCCCAAAGGACCTGAGTCTGCGCTGGGTTAGTTTAGTTGGTTGGCCTGCTACGAGTCTTACATTTGGGAACTATCTGTTTCAGTTTTTTTTTTTTTTTTTTTTTTTACTCTTTCAGTAACAACGTTTCTGGCTGCTAATTAAAAGTCTTACTGCTCCAACACCAGAGAAGACAAGCAAGTTCCCCTTAAAAGGGCACCCAGATGAAAACAAACTTCACTGATTACAAGAACATGTGTTGCATGCAATTAACCCATTACTAGGCCCTGGAAAGAAGAAAGCTGATCTGAGGGAAAAAGGGCAAAAAAGCAGCTGAGATACCTAATAGGCTGAAACAGAATTTTATCTACTGGCCTTTTTAATTTGGGGCTGAGAGACTTTTTGCTACTGATCAGATACAGTTGCCTCTTCTACTTTTGCTCAAATGAAGCTGATGATTCTACTTCATTTCACCTAATATTAATATAGAATTAATATTTTTTCATGGGATCACAAGCACACGCAGACCTTTACTGCAGAAAATAATAGAGGTGAACTGACATTGTGAATGTTCTGCATTGGGTTTCTTTTCATATTTAATTGCTCTTGTTTTCAGATACACACGTACAATTTCATGAGTATTTTACAGTCAAGCTGGTTTGCCTGCATATTTGCAGGAAGTGAATCTGCAGTTATATTGGCAAGTATTCTCACATGAAAATTCAAATGTGCAAGTGTTTATCTTTAAACTGTGTGCTCATCCAACCAGGGAACCAAAAGACTGCTATAATCTCTCTGACCAAATGTAACCGAGCGCTGGGGACAGAGCGGTGGGTACTTGTAGAAAGTGATTTGTGTTCAGCCCTGAAACTTGCACATTTCCCCTGGAAAAAAAAAAAAAAAAGTGCTTGATTTGGCATAGCACATAGACTAATATGTCCAGGGTGAATCATGGGATGTGTTGTAATGAAACTACATATAAGGGAGGGTGTCTGCTCCCTCTGAACTTTTTCTCTATTAACATGGTATGGGCAACATAAGAGCAGATAGCAGAATTGTGGCTGTGCAGTTTCCAAATGGAGGGAGTGCTTAGTCCCTAGGATAAAAGAAATCTCCTTGAAGTTGTGTTTATTTCAGCAGGAACTGCACGTGAGTGCACCTATCTGTCTTTACAGCTTTCTTCACAGGAACAGGGCCTTTGTTAGAAATAGCTAAAGGAATACACCAGTTTTACTGCCACATCCACACTGGTCTTTGTAGATCCAGGGATTTTATACTTTGTTTGAGAAATCATTGGCCATAAAAAAAAGGCAGCATTTTCTTTTCTTTTTTGGGGGGGGGAAAACACTACTCACTGTTTCTGTTTTCTGAATGTACAATAAATACATTATTCTTTTTCTTCCTCCTACTAAATTTCTTCCTTAAACAGAAAGGGACATCTTGAAGCAGACTGTATTTTAATGGTCACACGACTTTCATAGTTGAATACATTGCCCTAATACAAATACAGAAGCAGAAATAGCACATGTGTTCACAGCCATGTTTATTCAGGGATCAGGCAGATGTCATGACAAAGTCTTTGTCTGTATATACTGTACTGCAGGAGCCAGCTGTGAAGGACACGTCTGAGGTGAGGAATATTCCTTGCCTTACTCAAATGAAACTTCTGTAAATAAGTTTGTTTGCTTAGTTAATACATATATGCATATAATGAAAGATTGGATTCATCGCGTGGATGTCCGTACTCTCCTGCGAGCTTGGATCCTGACTGGAAACACTAGATAGGCTGCAGGCTCTGCACATGACATCTTGCACTGTTTGGACTGGGTCCAACTGTTGTCGTGAGTTAAAAGCTGCATATACCTGGTGGGAATGACTGAGATTTGAGCCAAAAGGCAGTATGGATGCAACTAGTTCAAGGCCCTGGGTACTGACAGACGGAACATACAGCTTTCAAATGAATGTAAGCTTATTCGGTGATTCTCTGTGTAAACAACCCACAGAAGACAGGGCAAACACACACACAAACACGCACACACATCTGTTCCTTTTCTGTCTTTTAAAAAAACGTGAAGTGAAATAGTCCAGCCCACACTGATGTAGAATTTGTGCTAATTAGTCTTTAAAAGCTAATGGATACCAGCAATGTATGGGAAACACATCTCAGAATATAATGGATATTAGTTTGGACAACAGCTCCTGCATTTAATGCTGAGCATTTTTTATACAAAAAGTGGAACACATTTATGAGAAGTGGATGCAGGATGTATATAAATAATTATAGTTCAACCAATGCAACTGATCACATCCTTTTTCTCCTACTTCTCTGGTCATTTTGGCATAGTTTCTCCTGGCTGAAGGTATTTAGGTATTTATTTTAATAATTCTCTCTCTCTTTTGCTTTCGTTCTCTTTTAGTAGAAATAATCAGCTGATTGATGGTTAGAAAATTAGCCCAGGGAACTCTCTAGTTTGCACTCTTTCTCTCTCTCGTCTTGCTAAACTGGTGAGCAAATTTAACCTGTGACTCTCTCACACGCTCATCATTAGGCAACCGTGTTTCCATCTCATTTTTAGAGCAAGTTTGTGTAGGATGTGACTGCATTTTCATATTAGAATTCAAGAGGGCACATGTGTGTGTATAGAGTACTGTGTATATTATGCATACAAAGTTATTGTTCAAAAGATTTCTATCATCTATTCCCTTGTAACACCTCTATACTTGAAACACGGTGCTGTAATGTGCCTGTACCAATCAGAAAACTGAGCGATCATAACCTTTTGCTTACATCTAAGCAAAAAAATATTTCAACTGTCGCATCAACAGAGTAAATCCCATTTTATTGAGTATACTTGGAATATAAAAATGATAAATGCTAACAATTAGATGTGAGTCATGTGTGTTTTGCAGGGCTTTAGATTCTGAGCATAGAGGATTCTGTAAGCCTGACCTTCCAGAGCCGTCCATGGTATGTAGGGAAGAGCTATGTAAGCAGGTTATGGAAATGTGCGATTAACACTTGTCAAGGTGGCCAGCCAAATGAATGCTTGCTGGATTTCTCATTAATAACTGGTAGGTCTGACTCACTTAAATATTTATTCTCCCTCCACACAATAAGGACCTAGAAAAGCATTGTTGTCTCAGAAATCCTATACACACTTTTTTCCTTCAAGATTGCGGCAATACAACAGCAGGCAGACATTATCCCTGAAAAGCGTGTGTTCCTCCAGAAACCAGAACTGTATTTCCAGGTCTAAAAAGGCTTGACCCACAACTTGACCTGGTGAAGGTACTCCTCAGGCAAGCTACATACCTACTACCAGTTATCCCTCTTTGTTATAAAACAGACAGACACCATGCTCTTCAGATGTAGGTAGGAATACAGAGGACTTTCCGCCTTTTTTTCTGGGGATCTCGCATGGCATCAGTATTTTCTGCCTGTGACCATCAGCAAAGCAGAGAAAATATCTACATACTAGGCTTAAAAAAACCCTAGACACCAGGTAATAATCAGTTATTAACAAGAAGTACTTTTGATGAAAGTTGGGGAAAAAAATATTGAGAAACATGCCTGCCGCACAGGAGGGAACTTTGGATGCTGTCCCTGGATCCCGTTAAGCTTCCTTTAGTTTTGTATTACCCACAGGCTCATTCTGTGGAAATTTAATAACGCAGATCTTTATGTTTCAGTAATTACTTGCTAGAAAACAGACGGATCCTTCTGTCGTACTCTCCTTCTGACTGCAAAGATGTTTCAGCACACCGTGTCACATTAACAGCAGAACAGGGGAGCTGGCTATTAAAATAAGGGGATAGGAAAACTCTTTATTTTCTTGGCTGGTGAGATTTTGCTAATTAAGAAAAACCAATACCTTGGTTTATTGTATTTGGCCAAAGAGGGGAAAGCTGTACACCTTCCTTCCTTTCCCCTAAGCTCTGCTTCTGGACCCTCTGTGAATAATGTGAGTCCCTGTACATAATTTGCCAAGCAGCAGCGACGCTGCTATGATATGACTTCTCAAATTTGCTACTGTCTACAAATGCTTTTGGTTTATGTGTCATTATCCATGCTTGATCCATAGAAGAAGCAGACGTCAGAGTCTGTTCTGATCTGAAAAGCTTGGCTCAAGTCGTAGAGACGCATGACTTCAGCTCACTCTGCGCCACAGCCCAGATGGCAGATGTTCTGCGAAAACGCAGGACTTTAAGTCCTACGCGCAAATAAAAGTGAAACTTTAAAGGGTGTCTTTAATTTCACCCTCTGGGGCCTGCCAGGCGAGCAGCTGCCGAGGCACTCATGTCGCTGCCTGACGGCTGGGATGGGGAAGCCATGCACAGGCACTGGCGCATAAGTCTGCAACTTGCTCGTTGGCCTCTGAGCACATGTAAGCAGAAACCTTGGATTACCATTGCAACAAACCACAGGTACTTCCAGCTAGCACAAGGACAGTAAAGTTCCTAGGCTTGAAATCACGGTTCCCTCTCCACTGTGCTCCACTCTGAACTGAGACAGGGTTTTGCTGCGTCTGGAGTGGCAGCTCAATGCAATGGCTCACAAAAATGCAGAGTGTCCAGATTAAGCAACTGTTTGTGTCCTGAAACAGGGATTTTTCATGCCATTTAGGCATTTTGTGGGACCATCAAGAAAACCATTATACAAGCAGGAGTCCAACTGTGTTTTGGAATGCACCCAATCTCAATTAGCAAAATCTTCCCAGACCAGAGAATAAAGGCTTTTTCCTACCCACCTCTATTTTTATAGACAGCTCCCCAAAATCTGAAGACGCTTTCTGTTGTGTTTGAACTAAGGTGTGTGACTAATGGGAGTCAGGTTGGGGAGGTGATGAATGTAAAGAGGTGAGATTTCTTGTTAAAGAGTGGGTAGGGCAGAAAGAAGCTTGATACAGACTCAAATTTGACTTCCCAGTGATCGGACATGTCTTTTTCATTAATAGTTACACATGAGCTAACTGCATTCCTTTTTCTAGATGTCCCTTCATGCTAACGTTCTCTACTCTACCAATGAATATAAATGGCTAATCTAATCAGTTTCCCTTAACCACCTCAACATATCTTATCTTGAAATTGAAATGCCTACAGCCAAATTTATTTCAATGCTGACCCCTACCCCTTCCGACATACCTTATTTTGAAGCCTAATATGCCTTTTCTCATAGCTTTTATTTATAGGCTTTATTTTCTATTGTATGCTTTTCTGCACCTCAAAAAATACTGGATGTCTTTTTGCATCTGCAATTCTCCTCGCTTCACAGGTGCATCTTGAGGGATGCACACAGAAGGTACAGAATTTGACCAAGCTTCCACAGGATATTGGGAAAAAAATCAAGCTTTCAGGCATCCAAAACTAGTCTCTGGCATTCCTCTGCTTGGAAGCTGGCCTAGTGTAATGCTTTATGTAAAGACTTATAACGTTTGCTGTTGAGAGGGAAGCTCAAAACCCCCTGAAGTCTATGCTCATATGTACGACATTGGGCTATAGTAAGTGTGTATGTGTGTGTATGCCCCCAGGGAATGGTGTGGAAGTTATTAGTTAGGCAAGATGGCATAAATAAAGGATACAGGCAGGAACAGCCACCTTTTCAGAAGGAGTAGCGTGGGGAAGAGCTGATGAGGACTTTGGATGAAAGGACTTTGTACAAATGTAAATGGAACTACAGGGGATAAGATGACTGGAAAGGGTGGAAACACCCTGCGGCGTCTAACAGATACTGTTGTCAGAGTGTGTAGTGTTAATTGAGATGTTGTGATCAACACTAAGGTAGCATGGAGGTGAAGGGTAATTTTTTCCTTTTAAAAAGGAAGCATTTTTGAAATTTTGTTAAAAAAATCAGAATTCTTTGACAAGATCTGTTTTCCATGAAACTGTGTTGACTTTGATTGTGCTACGATCCCTTAATTCTTTAACAGTTTAATTTTCTATCAGGATTTCCATGACTTTGGAGAAGACTAATATTAATGTAACCTGTTCACATCTGCAGCCTAAAAAAACCTTCTTTTTCTTTTCTTTGAAAATGCCTCTAAGCTCTAAAAAAGTGCTTTTTTTTTTTTTTTTTTGTCTCCCCCAACAAAAAAATATATTGGGAAGCTTGGGAATATTTTCTTGTCTATATTCAGCTTGTGGGGGCAGGCTTCCAGGGCCCCGCTAGTTATCCAAAACCTGTGCTCTAGCAAGGTGAGAATTCCAGCCTGAAGAGATTTGAGACTGTACGTTCAGTCCCTGAGGGAATAGGTGTATGTGCTTGATAAACCCCCCTATGTGAGAACTGCAGCCTTGGACAAATGTCCCCTGAGGGAAACGTTTCCTCCAGTTCACGTACCCCTACTTAGTGTTAGAAGTTTTCGAGTGAAGATCAATAACCTGGAACTAAACCTGAGGAGTTTAGCTTTGTATGAGGTTTTGTTCTCTCTCCTGAAACTCGAGAATCTGACTGTAGAGCACTGGATACATCAGATAAATATGGATTTTGTCGTAGCTCACTGTTATTTGAAAGAACCCATATCAAACCCCTGCTTTTCTCGGTTTGTCCAGTCTAATTTGGATCAGTAATCAGAGTTTGAATTACTGCTAGTGCTGCTCTTTGGGTTTCTTTGTCTTCATTCACTCCTAACACTTCCAGTGCGTAGCTAAATAGAGCCCTCATACGCTGAAAGCATTTGGAAAAGCTCATACATCATTCATCCAGAGAGGAGAAATGAAGTAAGAAGGAAAGGAGTGTCTTTGTTTCTACACAAGGACTGAACACGGTACTGAGAGACTGGTAATAAGGTTACCATTTAGACAGAGATGTTATTAGAAATGCAAATTCAGACTAGGAGATACTGAATATCTCTCATTTTGGAAAGTCATGTTTACCAGATTTGCTTACGAATTCGTTAGAAATGTAATCCCATTAATGACACTACCGATCCTTATGGATGGCAATGATAAAACACAAAAGAAGAGCTCCATCCCTTCTTTTTAAGGAACATAGCCATCTTTTCACCCATGTATTCAGAGCTCTCATTCAGAAAAGATGCATTTATATTATCATATGGCAAAGCCTTGGCAATAATAACATCTCAATTGCCAGAATACACTTACAATGGGTGGCTCTGGCTCTGAACACTCAATTAAGTGCATTTTTTTCTTATGTGGTCCCTGTGGTACATTAAGTTTTACTGATATCTAATAGCTTCAGCATCTCTAAGGGAACTGGCCTTGATTTTATTAACGTAAAAGATTGAAGAACAAAAGGCATATATTGCTGACAGGTTAAAAATTCCTTAACAAAGGTATCTTAATTGCTTTCTTATTTCACTTAGTATATGCTGTGGTAACCTCCACTGCTCATTCAAAAAGATATTATTTTGGGGCTCAATAATTTTCCACGAAGGATGTCTTGTTAGGTTTTGTAGTTGTTGGTTAGTTGGGTTTTTTTTTTGGTCAAGAAAGATTTGAACAAAGTTGTCGATTGTATTGGAGGTGAGAACCTTTCCCTCCCTCTTTGAAAATCATCTGTCTGTCTGCCTCACTCCCTCTCTCTGTCAGAGCAACTATTAAAGCTAAAGTAGTGTGTAGTGATACATATGTGATAACCAACAACTTTGGCCTAAGAGCTTATCTGTTAACGGTGTCAAGTGCTATCTGATAATCAATATAGCTGCTCTTGTGTTATGTGCCCGTGTTTCTGGAGGCGTGACTGTTTGTTTGCAGACGCACGTTCTGCTTTCTATCCTTTTGCCTCTTGGTGGTTGTCAGCCTCCATATCTTTCAGCAGGTTTCATTAAAACCTGTCTATAACAGAACAGACCTGCGGCTTTGGAGGATCCCCAAGCCTTAGTGAGCTGTGTAAACTGTGTAAATTTATTTAAGGCTAAGGGTCCCACAAAAGAACCTCCAAACTTCTGCTCCGTATACTGGGGAACTGTGGAGAAAAGAGATTTCCTGAAATGAATATGCTACTGTTCTCAATTCCAGTGACAACCGTAAAGTGATCCTGCTTTTTTGTCCTTATCACACACCTTTGTTTTGCAGCAAAGAGACTAGGAGTCTTTGGTCCCCACAGATGGAAATAACACTGATAAATTATCCCAGGATAAAGGGATGACTTGTAATCTTGCTGATTTTTTAAGATGAAAATGAACCGGCGTGATGGTAAAAGCATTTCTCTTTTTTCCCTTTTGCAGTTTTAAGGCCCATCAGAATAAGTGTGTACATTTACGAAGGTGAAAATGTTCTATAGGGTTTTGCAGCGATAAATACCTTACAACGACACAGTCAACTTAGAGCAGGCAGTTTGAGCGTCAGGGGAAACATTAGGTATTTCTGATATCACACCTCTGTGTGGGTAATTTGCAGGTTTGTATATATTTCAAGTTTCATTGCTCCACTTGACTTAAATATTTCTCCCCTCACCTCTTTCTTTCTCCCTGTGTGAAAGTTTCAAATGCCAAAGGGATATGACTGAGGGGCTGTTTAGTAGATACCGTGAAACACGAGGAATTCTCAAATTTGGAAAGCATTCTAGAAAACTAGAAAAAATTTCTGTCCTCTGAGCTGAGGAGATCTGAGGCTCAGGAGTTTGATTTGGCTGTGAATAATGCTGTGCCTTCCAAACTTTTTGGACTCGGTAGCATCACCCATCCAAACTTTGCCCCTTGCATGCAGCTTTAGTTGAGGAATTGTTGACCAGTGCACGGACTGTATGTTATAGCCGACTGAATCCTGTGGAAGCAGCAATGTGCCTGTGTGCTGCAGACAATTCAAGATGGCATACTTGAGCAAGTAACAGAAAATTAAGAATTCCCATAAGAAAGCGTATTGTGTCCCTTACAAATGCAGCTTTAAGGGCGGTGACATGGCAGTGTCTCTTGAAAGCAAAAGTAGAATTATTTTGCCTTGGAACAGAGCTGTCTGACTTCAGGGTTAGGGAATCCTCCTCTTCCTCATTTTAGAGGGCGTTGCTCATTTGGGCCCTGCTGTCTTTTATCCCACACTCAGTAAGTGCTCCTCAGTACCAGACTGGCCAACAGAAGGCCAGTAGCACCCTTGTGTGTATCAGAAATAGTGTGGCCAGCAGGACTACAGAAGTGATCGTCCCCCTTTACTTGGCACTGGTGAGGCCACACCTCAAGTACTGTGTTCAGTTTTGGGCCCCTCACTACAAGAAGAACATTAAGGTGTTGGAGCATGTCCAGAGAAGGGCAACGAAGCTGGTGAGGGGTCTGGAGGACAAGTCTTATGAGGAACAACTGAGGGAACTGGGGTTGTTTAGCCTGGAGAAAAAGAGGCTGAGGGGAGACCTGATGGCTCTCTGCAACTACCTGAAAGGAGGTTGTAGCCAGGTGGGGGTCAGTCTCTTCTCCCGAGTAACAGGCAATAGGGCAAGGGGAAATGGCCTCAAGTTGCACCAGGGGAGGTTTAGATTGGATATTAGGAAAAAATTCTTCACAGAAAGGGTTGTCAAGTATTGGAACAGGCTGCTTGGGGAAGTGGTTATGTTGTCATCCCTTGAGGTGTTCAGAAGATGTGTAGATGTGGTGCTGAGGGACACTGTTTAGTGTTGGACTTGGCAGTGCTAGGTTAATGGTTGGACTTGATGATCTTAAAGATCCTTTCAAACCTAAATGATTCCATGATTCTAAGATTCTAACAGAACAGATCAGATTAAAAGTTTTTAAAATGGATCGTGCCAAGGACTGAAAAATTGTATGATTCTTCTTGCCTAAATAAAATGCTGAGAGTTAAAGCTCCAGAAAAGCCACTGCCTCCTTTTTTTTTTGACACTATTGTCCTCTGTTTCCTAAAGATGCATGGATGTTGCAACTTATTTTTTAATGGAGAGCAGGAACCTCGACTCTCACGAGGATGGTGGTGGGACTTTGGTGCTGGTGAAATCCGGGATGTTTTTGCTGGGAGGAAAGCAGCCTGTGGGGAAGCTGCAGCGGGGAGGGAAAGCCTGGGAGGAGAAGGGCCAGCGGTGCAGCTGCAGGGCCCAGGAGCCGCCCGGGGCTGACAGCTGGGGAGAAACTGCTCTCCGCTTTCCTCCAGAAACATTTGCTGCAACACATCAATGTCTGCGCCAACACATTCCCGTGATTAGTGTGGTGGTCTTTTAGCACTGACCTCTACTTAGTGTTCAGCTTGACACATTAATCTTTGCTGAAGTAAAAGTTAATTCTAAAATAAACTTGTTAACCCCTCTATTTTCGATTGCTCCATTTCCTGCAAATTATTCTGGGATGGATTCTGCTGTTGTGAAGCCGAGTGCAAGCCTTGTCACGGGCTGGCGTGGGAGCACAATTAGGCCTTTCCTGGATCTTAATTGGCTTCATGGCTGCTCTCTTTGGGAAGCATATTTCAGCATCCCTAACAAAACCAGCTGTACCACATATATAAAGATGGAATATTTGCAGGTGTGCAAATATTTTTCACACAAATGTTTTTCACACAAGTGTTTTTCAGCGGCAGAATGAGTAGCATGAGCCTTACCTTTTCTCTGGACTGGACACTAGCCCTTTTTGTGGTGACTTCAAGAGCACTCCTATAGAGGGAGCAGAATATAATACTTCAATAGGTTTTGAACTAGCCTAGAAAGCATAGTAGAAAAATATCTGTGTGGCTCCTAGAAAATTAAATGGAATGGATTCAAATGTATCAAAATAATGTCATTTTCCTTTACATTTTATCTTTACAAGTAGAAAAGGCTTTCTGGGCAACTTCTGTGGAATTGTACCATTTTCACTCCTACAGATTTTAGCAGACATTATTCCACTAGGCTATTTTAGTAGAATTGTTTGGGGGATCTTATCGGTCACTGTTAGTATTGAAAAAAAAACATTTTTACCTCACCTGTTACTTGTCCCTGTCTTTAGAAAGAACATGGCCTTTAGAAGAGGGCCTAGCTGCTTCCCTGGAAAATCTGTCACTACCCATCTTTGTACTTTCCAGATCGCACTTCTTGGCTTCTTTTTGACTAATGCACATGGTGAGGGTGAAGCCATAGCTGGATCTGTTTTCAAAACAGCAAAGCACATGAGCATGTTTGCACTCAGCCATGTCAGAAGCCGAGGTATGCAAGCCTGACTATTTCTGTAGTTGACAAGATAGTCTCCCATTTCCTCCCTGCCCAGCTGAAAGGAGAAAGCATTTACAATCAAATTACTAATTTTTAAATTACTCTTTCTCCAAACGAAATCAAGTAAATATGAGAAGGTTTTCACTTCGCTTTCCAGAAAAAGATGGCTCTACCAAAGACAAAAAACCACAAATGCAACCTATTTTAGCTCATCTTCTTGAAATTAACCTTTTTATGATCTGGATGTATTTGAATAAAAAAAAGCTCTTGTGCTGTCTGATTCCCTGCTCCAAATGCCAACTCCAAAGAAATCTCTTTATACGCTGTAACCTCCACTCTCTTCCCCATATCCCACTCTGTAATCTGTATCCATGGTAATACATTACTGTTTCCAGCAGCCAAGGGGTTTGGGGGAAATTATGGGAAGAAAAATCTTTCACTGTTAAAGTTGTGGTAAAATGTCATCAGTTTGACGGAGTGATACAACGCTTTCAGTATGAAGCCCCAAACAAATTGGAATTTGGTTTGTTTCAGGTTTCATTATAGACTTTGAAATATTGAACCTAGGTTCATCAAAACATTTTCTTGAGTTTGCTTTTACACAGACCTTAGGCCCAGTTTCAAAGAATCCGGGCCCGGTTTTGAGCGGTTTATGGGCTGACTTTAACATAAACCAGATCACGGTTAGTGGTCTTGGCTGAATTTCACTCTGAACTTTTAAGTGAGGTTGAACCTGAAAGTGAAATTTTGTGAGTGAGAACCTAAGCAAACTGGAACCAAAAAAGGGTTAGCAAAATATTGCGCATTGATCCTGCAGAACTTCAAACAACAGGATCTGTCATCCTAAGAAGAATTCAATAAAAGCTTAAAAACCGGTTAAACTTTTTATTTCATTTGGGAATTTTGCTTTTATTTTTAAATAAACAGAGTAAGCACTACATCAAACAAATTATTGAATGTAGCCTGAGATTCTACTGAAGTCTGGTATAATTTAGGTGGCAGGAGAATGTCGTATAAAACCTTTAGGAGAGGATTTTCAAAAGCTCTTAGCATTGATTTAGCTTGTCCGTTCTTAAAATTAATGGGAGTTCTATTATTGATGTCTCTAGAAGCAGTATCAGTCCAATCCTGGACTTTTGTGGTAATCCCATGACTAGTATACAAAGGTAGTAGGGTCCTAGATGAAGTAGTTGGTAGATAATTTCTACTTGAAGCAGTTATGATTGTTCTGTAGGTGAGGATGGATCTTAGGTTTCTACCCTAAATATGACTGTGACGCTAAGTTTTTTGTTTACTTTCCAAAAGTCACCATTCCTTTGAAATCTGGGAGTCCTGCGTTCTGTTCTGAGGAAGACTTTTGTGAAAAGTTGGATAAAACTACAGAAACGTTTTTTGAAAATAGTGTTATCTATCCCTGAGCTGTACTTTATTTCTATAGTATTAGCCAAAAGGTAGGCAAGATCATTAAATCTCAGACCAAGAACTCTTACATTAGGTGCTCTCATCAAAGTCAGTATAAGCAGGCTTTCCAGTGTTAGTTCTTTGATAAGGCTGGCCACTGAGTTTGTTGTATTTTGCCTCTCTTTCTCTAGATGGGATTCTGACAGCCTAACTTGGCAGTTATTATTATTATGATATTTTTTTTTTTACTTCAGGACACCAAACTGTTTCTAATTGTTTTCTTTTCCTGCCACGCTCTTTTCCTGCTATTGCTCATTTCTGATATTGATACCTTGCTTCCCCTCTTCTGTCTAATGATGTACATGTCAAAGCAGACCACCTTTCAAAGCTCCCTATGAATGAATGGGGGAGGGTGCAAGCCAGCAGCAGTCAATCTTTGAAACATTGAAATACGGAATTTCTGAGTATGAGCACAATGGCAATTGTCCAATTAAGACAGAAGCCGGCAGCAATCGGTATAAAGTAGGTTCTGTGTTTTGTGACAAAGGGAGATGAAGCTTTACAATTCACCATTTTAATAACTTTTTTTTTAATTTCTTTTATTATTATTATGGCTATTCAGGCATTGCTTTGTAGTCTAACAGGCAAGTTTTTTGCATCTAGTCTTCATGGTTGACTTAGTTTCCCTAAAAATATTTTTATTAGGCAATTTGTTAATAGGCTGGCCTTTTGGTTCAGGAACGTCCAACTTTTGGAACAAACACAAGGTTATATCCCATACCTTCCATGTTTAAATTAAAACATATGTAAAAGAGGGAACTTGTGTTTAAAACAGTTTTAGCATCATGAAACGGAGGGCCCAAGGGTCCTATAAAATCTATGTGCTGTTAACATACAAGATCACTAGCTTAATGCTTTCTTCAGAAAATAATAATTTGGAGTATTATGCTGTTTGAATAGTAATTAGACAAATTAATTTAGACAAACACACACAAATACGACTGTCTATAATGTTACCTACTATTTCAATTAATTTAATTATTCTGGGTTGAGGACTCACTTCCCTAAGGTAAAACACAGGGCCCACACCTGGAATGTTTACAGTGTTGCAATAAGATTCATATGGACAAAACAGGGCTAATGCAGAGCATCACTGAAGCCATGTGGGACTGTACCAGCCTAGATGGAGACCTGACCTGAGGCATTGGATAGGCAAAGAGAAGGAAGATGTGAAAGCTGATTATAAGATGGGCAGATCATTGGCTTCTGAAGTAGCTTTCTGCACAGCTTGGAGGTCACAAATCCTTCGGATTTAGAATAAAGGAATAAATCAGACACAGAATTAAATCATGTGCCTCTGAGAGCTAACTTTTGTGAATAGTTGTTTTCTTGGGAGTGTCTTTTACCTGGAAGTGTAAACTTGCATAGTCATTTGGAGGCTGCAGCAGAGGTCTTTACAAGTAAGGTAAAGGGGGTGTTTCTCACTGTTAAGGAAGCAAGTTGGAGAAAAACGGGAAAAATAATAAAAAAATCATTTCACAGAATCACACAATCACAAAATGGTCGAAGTGGGAAGGGACTTTTAGAGGTCATCTGGTCCATCCCGCTGCTGAAACAGGCCCATGTGCAGCTGGTTGCTCAACCATGTCCAGACAGCTTTTGAATATCTCCAAGGCTGGAGGCTCCAAAACCTCCCTGGACAACCTGTGCCAGTGCTCAGTCACGTTCATAGTGAAAAACTGTTTCCTGATATTCAGAAGGAACCTCCTGTGTTTCGGTGTGTGCCCATGGACTCTGGTCCCGTCACTGGGCACCACTGAAAATAGCCTGGCTATGTCCTTTCTGCACCCTCCCTTCAGGTATTTATATACATTGATAAGATTGCCCCTGGGTCTTCTCTTCTCCAGGCTGAGCAGTCCCAGCTCTCTCAGCCTTTACTCTAAGGAGAAATGTTCCAGTCCTTTTGATGGAACGGCCAACATGTCCAGTATGTCCATGTCTCTCCTGTACTGGGGAGCCCAGAACAGGACCACATCCAGGTGTGGCCTCACCAGAGTTGGATAGGGGGCTAGAGAGGGGAAGAATCACCTTCCTCTACCTTCTGGCAATGTTTTGTCTAATGCAGTCCAGGGTAGCATTCACCTTCTTTGCCACACGGGCGTACCGCTGGCTCACGTTCAACTTGGTGTCTGCCCAGGACCCCCAGGGCCTTTTTTGCCAACCTGCTTTCCAGATGGGTGGCCCAAGCATGTACTGGTGCCTGGGGTTGTTCTTCCCCAGGTGCAGGACTTTGCATTTTCCCTTCTTGAACTTCATGAGATTCCTGTTGGCCCATTTTTCACATATTTTCACATATCACCACTATCCTCTGGTGTATCAATCACTCCTCACAGTTTTGTGTCATCAGCAAACTTGCTGAGGGTACATTCTGCCCCATCATCTGTATCATTAATGAAGATGTTAAAGAGGATTGGACCCAGTACTGACCCCAGGGTACACTGCTGTTTACTGGCCTCCAATTGGACTTCATGCCACTGATCCCTGGGTCTGGCTATTCAGTCAGTTTTCAATCCACCTCACTGTCTGCTGATCCAGCCCATACTTCATCAGCTTGTCGATGAGGAACTTATGGGAGACAGTGTTGAAATCCTTACTGAAGTCCAGGTAGACCATATCCACTGCCCTCCCCTCATCTACCAAGCCCATCATTTCATCATAGAAGTTAATCAAGTTGCTCGAGCATGAACTCATCTATATGAGTTCTTCTCAGAGTCTGGCTTTACTGGCAAAGCAGAAGTGCTGGAGAAAAAGGTAGGCAATGTACACAAACATTAAAGCAAGAAGAGGGAAGAGAAGCATATGCTTATTCTCTGCTAAAATGAAGATACAACTCCCTCAGGGTCCTGTGAGAAAACCCATGCCCCTTTCAGCTTTGCCTTTGCAAAGGCAAAAGATTTGCTCCCCTAGTGTCCCACTACTGCTGACCTGGTTTGTGTCTTCCTTACTTGCCTTTCTGGGACAGTGCTGTACAAGCTCTCGTGATAGGATAGTGAATGTTAAAGCTTTCCAAATCAGTCAGGGAAACCTGACTTTTGCTGGTGTGAAAGAAAAGCAAGTAAATGAAAATAATAAGAATAGTACATGCTCCATCAGAAACCCAAGAATTGCTATCATGTGTTAAATCAATGCTCCACCAAAACATATAGTGGTTGATATGTTCTACTTTGAAGGAAAGTTATGAACTCTTATGACAACAGCAGTAAGATAAAGAGCTTACACAGTTCTTATTTGGGCAACGTATCATATACTTTCTCTTACAGTCTGGTCCAGACCAAAGGAATTGACTCACATTTTAGTTTTCTTCCAAAAGAGGTTTAACCTTTGATATTTATCCCTACATCGTTGAGTAATAGGCTGTTTTGAATAACAATTCCCTTCTCTGAGGGAAATTAAAGGCAGAAAAAAATATTATTTATCACTGTTATGATTCTAGTCTTCATGGGTTTGTCCCAACTGTCCTCTGTCGCCCTCTTCCATGCTTTCTTATGCTTGTTTTTTGCAGACTTGTTTGTTCTTTTTTTTTTTTTTTTTTCTTTTCTTCAGGCAATCCCCAGGCCTCTACCTTACCAGTACTTTTAGTTTTTGCTTCTGTTTCCTTTGTTTCACTTTGAGCTCTTCTGGGTATTCTTGTATTCTTTTGGTGTTTTTTTTTTTTTTTTTTCTTTTTAATTTTCTGGGTTTATTTACTTCAGCTTTCCTATGTCACCTTTTTTCTTTTTTTTTTCCTCAAAATCATCTCTTTAATTCCTTTTTGGTCATCTTTTTTCTTTCTTTCTTTTGGCCTCCTTTGTTTCAGGTATAGTAAAGTGAGAAGTACCCTCAGTTCTCAGTTAAAATCAATACAAGTTGAGGAAGCAAAGCATTGCCCCCTAGTTGCTTATATCCTTGCAGAAAATACGCTTTCCAAACCTTAGCAAGATGATGTATGGAATTATCTTTTTTGATATTTGAAGGTTCTTCTGAAGCCAACAGAGAAATGAATATTTGAGAGTACGTGGACCAAAAATCTGAACCATATCACAACATCTTTGCACTGGTGTTTAACCGAAAAGAATGCAAAGACAACTTTGTTTCACATTATTTTAATACATGTGGACACTCCATTAAATTCTAATTTTACTGGCTTTTATGCAAAGATATCCATGTGTTTTGGAAAAAAAAAAAAGGATTAATTTAACCTCTCAGTCTTTTGGTATGAGTATTATTATCATCCCTATTTCACTGATGTGTACATAGCTGGAGCCTGTGTTCTATGTACTATGCCTATAAATCAAGGACATCTGCCTTCTTGCATATTGTTGAGGTGTTAATAGTTTGGGAGGCACAGATGGAGGAAGTCACCAGATGGAGGCATTATTGTTAGTTTAACTGAATACATAGGAAGATCATGGAGAAATATTTGTTATTCCTTGTGGCGCTGATTTTTTTACATATATGTATTAAGGAGATTAAAAAAGTGATACTCTTCTGCCTGACTCTTCAGTTGTTGCCAGCTTCAGTGATTTTATCAGAAGTCTCATGATACTGGTATTTTACTTAAAGTCTAGTCCTTGGAATCAATTATCATCTGATAATCTTAGCTTTCATTTCAAAAGAAAATTGAGTTTCTGGTCTTCATGAATATAGTAGAAAACTTGAAAACATGGACTGAGTACACACAAAAGGCTCACAGACAGTAAGTAAAATGATCCAAGCATATTTTTTTAAAATATTATTTAAAATAGCTGTATCATTTGTAGGAGGCTGACTTGCAACTTTGTTTATTTTGTAGTACTTTTAAATTTAGAAAAGGTATGCACCCATATAGGTAACCAAAAGCATTATATGACAATACAGAGAAGAAAAGAGAGCTATGAAAGGAATCAAGATGGATACTTTTGTAACGAAAGAGATGTTCAAATTTCTCTATCTTGTACATTGATTTTCAGCAGAATATTTTCAGGCAGGTTATGTGGAATGCTCACATTATGATTAGTTCGTTTAGGAAAAAAGTACCGATACACTTAGAAAATTATAATATACTTTAATGGGAGTTACTGTGCAAGTCTAAAGATCTTTCCCAAGTTGAATAAGATGAAGTTAATAATAAGACTGAATTACAAAATGATGGGATGAGCCATAAGAAAAGGAGTAAAGAGTTTATAGGTCGTCCTAAAATGTTTTCCCTGCACTTTCATCTCTCCCAAATTCACCCCTGAAAAACTCCACTGTCCGTATTGGATTAATTTTCAGCAAACATGGTACCATCCCAAGTACATGATCACCATCTGGCCTGTACTCCCATATTGTCTGTTTAGGCTGTCTGGAGTAGCATCCAGTGATTACCGCCAAGCTGAAAGAGAACAAAAACCAGAGACTGGCACAGGATTTCCAGCTTCTCTTTGAGGAGTCAGTTTACCACCTCATTTCTCTCCTGGACCCCAAACTAACCCATAACTGGAAGTAAATTTGCATGGTGCTCAGGTTTTGTAATAAATTTCTTACATGAGGCTTGCTGAACAGGGGAAGGAGGGGCAGGGGGAACCTTTTCATGCCGCTCTTCCCAAACCTTGTACAGAAAGTGTTCCATTCAAAATGAAAGCATTTCTATTGCTTTACAAGGTGCCGTATAAAGAAGGCAAAATGCATTTCCTGTGTTACCTCTTATCGCAGTAGCATATCAAGGTAGATTTGGGATCTGTGGACCTCCACAGCACACTACTCCACCACAGATACTAGAGATGGAGATGCTGTAGCAAAGCATTTAAAAATAGAGGGTCTGAATGATCATATCTTACCCCTGTTTTGAAAGTTGTCCCTGAGTAAGGACACGAGGGAAACACAAGACCTTGTTCGTTAATTTTTTTCTTGTGAATTTAATTTTAGTAATGAGGAATCTGAGGGTTGCCAGCACAGACGGGTTGTATTCGTGGTGGGAAAAATACTCAGCTATTCTCCTCAACATCCATTTTCAATGGAAAGGTTTAATATTCAGAGTGATGAACCCAGTGGCTTTTCTCTAGTTAACATAAATCTCCATTTTATTTTTTGCATTAAAAAGACAAATATCAAAGGAAAACTGAAGCCAAAAGACAGTGCATGAAAACAGGGAGATTCCCAGTAAAATAAAGGCATCTAAAATAGGTAGAAAAGTATAGCCATGTACTTGTTAGGTTGTTCCCTATGGATTTTCTTTTCTGAATTCTTTGTTATTGCAAGTTAAAATCAACTACTTGAACATTTTATCTAAGAATTTAAAATACACGTCTAGATATCTTTAAGTAGGTTACCTGTGAACTAATATCAAAAAAAATATATTATCTATAGAACCATGACATTAAAAATATGGACTAGAGTTCAGATCTGGCGGGTCTGAGCTGCAGTCTTGTTATGAGTGTAGGGAAAAAAGGAACATGGATAAAAGAAATTGAGCAATGATTAAGAGAATACATGGGTCCTGAGATCCTAGTATTTTGAAAAGTAAAAAAGGTACTCATTTGATCATAGAGGTTAGGCTAGGCAAATGAAACTATCTCAAAGATTACATTTTTACATTAAAACTCTGTAACCTCTGGAAATAAGAAATAATGAGGCCTTGCAGTTCTGGTATCAAAAGTGGAATCTGCAAACATTTATTTAAAAAGAGAGAGAGTGAGGGGGACATTATTACATGGCATGCAGACAGATTAAAATATTATACAATTTTGAAGCTGTGAAAATATATATAAATATATAAGCTTGCACTCTGAAAGAATATGTGTATGTAAGAGGGAGAAGAAGGGAAAAAAAGCACTCATGACTTTCCAGTGTGATGTCTGAATGCAATTAAAATTTCCAGTTGTGATGCTGTAACAGATCTTTGACAGTCAGCCATCCGAATACCGTTTTGACAGCTAAGACACCTTTTTATGGTCACGCCATAGGAAAGATCATTGAAGAATAATTATTTTGTACCCACGGCTGGAAAAAAAATAATCAGATTCCCTTCCTCCTCCTGCCGATCTGAATGTTTTGTTTGCTCTGCCATAATAATTTACCCCTTGATGTGTGTACTAGGAAACCCCTACCAAATTGCCTGCTAAATGTTATCGTTTCCAAGATCAGCAGAAATGGCAAGATAAGCATAAAAAATGTTTGAGATGGAGAAAGAAAATAGAGCTGGATTATCTAAACTGTTACTCACGCAAGCCACTTCAGAGACTTTGGGCTTGTCAAAAAGACTGGGTGGGATATTTTGGACTGAGGTCCTGATCCTGGTCCCATTAAAATCAAAGGTAATTTTTGCCACTGAAATCAGAAAAGCTGAAGAGCATCCTAAATGTCACATTGCTGCACATTTAGAATGATTCGTGACACTCTTCCCTGGCCTGATTACCTCTGATATTAGTTTCAACTATCCCATCGGCTGATATCTATGTCTGAAAATAATTGATCTTTTATTATACACTGGTGTAATAAGAGCTTCAGCTCATCAGAGTTTTAACAGAACACATACCTTCTAAGTGGCAAAAAATGACTAGCAAATATTCCTTGGTTTTCACCTTTCCTAACTATCAGCAATTTGCACTGATATGGTGTCTTTAATGCAGAAACCATTAAAATACAAACATCCCTGAGGTTTGATTTCATCAGTTCATTCTTACTCTAAATACAGACTTCTTACATAGGAAGGAAACTGTGCTGTAGCGTCTAGGAAAGAAAAGACCATAAAATTAGAATTTAAAAATGATCAAGAGACTGGATTAAATTTCTTCCATTCGCTTTTCTTGCTGAAGCTTTTGTCACTGAAATACAAATGTCACGAATGTAAGAATAAAACATCTCAGGCATTAGGATTCTGTGATAGCTCATTCACATGACAATGACTGCACTGAGAACAGAACATTTTGCAGAATGTAGCCATTCTTGTGGCAAAGATTATAATGACAGGGAGAAACGGTGCAAAATTAACCAATTCTTGCATCTTCCAACAGTAATCTAACAAGCCTCCTTGTGTTCTGTATAATGTGTTATATTAGACCCAAAGAGAGGGTGAGAGGGTGAGAGAGAGAGAAATGAAATACTGCACACCTTGGGTTGTAATTAAACTTATCTGCTTAGCCCGACAGTAAGAAATCTGCTTTTGCCCGTGCCGTTGCCAGCAGGTGCCACTGTAACAAATAGGAAAGTACGCCAAAGATTTTGGAAGAATTAGGATGTTGCTGGGGCCGTATGATAAGAAAGCGGAGCCAGTCTCAGGGAGCACTAGCCAGCGCTGGCTCGCTGAGCGGCCGTGGTGGGGGGATCACCCCAGCTCCCTGCGCCCCGTGTCCCGGCGTGGGGTGACGGCCCAGGGCTGAGGCTGGCAGGCTGTTAGCACGCACGTTGTTGAGTGGATGATGAGATACGCCCCCAGACCATCCTGCGAGCTTTTATCATTTCTACAGTACGAGCTGAGTGAGATATTCCACCCCATGTTCGGTTCAGACCTTCAGTTAATGAGGTTATGACAGGGGTACCCCAGACTACCAGCTGCGGATTTTCTTTTAAAAATACGGTGGGTTCTGCATATTTGAGCAGAGTAACAGGCTCACGAAATGAGTACCGCTTCTCTTTTGGCTCGGTGGGTCGCCTTCTAGCTGTGGGGAGCGTGTTTAACCCTTGCATTGCCAGCTCCCTTCCCGCAGCGCTATGGTAGGTGTGGGTCAGGCCTGGGGTGTGCTTGCAGCTGGCTCTGCTATCCTGTCTCCACCGCGGCTCTTTCAGAGGGCCCTGGGGACGGCTGTTTTTCGTGCATGTGTGTTTCTTTACAGGCATTTCCTGGTTTGGCGAAACATCAGTTGGGGCCTTTTCTGTACAGGAGTTTGGCTTCATTTAGGTATTTTCTTTTTTTTTCTTTTTTTTTTTTTTTTTTGTGAACCATCGATATTAAATCCTGTCTCGTGAGACTATTTCATCCTGGCTGTATCTGAAAATGATTCACCACAAAAATGTAAGGCTTTAGTAGTCTGACAACCTCAAGCAGGTTTACTGGTGTGACTGTACGCCCACCTCCGGTCTCAGGGCCCCAGAGTGCCATTTTTTATAGATTTCAAAAGGGAATCTGCCCTTATGTAGTAGAGTTTGAGGAGAGGAAAGCTCCGTGTTTACATTCTCTTCTGCACTCCTGGAGCTATGAGAATAGCAGGGGAGTGAAACCTTTGTGGGTTTTGAGATAGTGCCGCATCAGTTCATGCAAGAAATTATACGGTGATAGACTCTATGAGCAAAAAGGATCGTTCCTGGGCTACGTTCCTGTGAACAAACTGAAATGTGACCACTGACATTCATTTGTTTCTCGCATTCATGTCACTTCTGCAAACAAAAACCCATCCGTGTAACAACTGCAGGCTACTATACAGGCCCACAGATCTTGGTTTTCTGGCATCACAAGTCTGATAAAGATTTATTCGTCTTTGCCTTCAGAACTTACTTTAAAAGGATGAATTTCACTACACAGAAGTTGCTGTACAATTTCCAATTTCCTACCGCATTAACTTTTAATACACTTATTGCTCCTAGTGAATAATAGGAAAAAATATTCCTGATGCATAACCTCTAACTTGAATCCTTTTTGGTCCCCTCTGCAAGTGCTGATGAAGACTCTCCTTCCTTGAGTCTTTATCTGACATATTGGTTAATGTAAGCCTTATCAGAGATGTTGTATGCACAAACGATGTGCTTTCTCCCCAAATTTTCCTTTACCTGCTTGGATGCTCCATCCCTGGAGGTGTTCAAGGCCAGGTAGGATGGGGCTTTGAGCAGCCTGGTCTAGTGGAAGGTGGCCCTGCCCGTGGCAGGGGGGTTGGAACTAGATGATCTTTAAGGTCCCTTCCAACTCGAACCATTCTATGATTCTATGATTCTATATCTGAGTGTTTTGTGCTGTTAATTACCATCTAGAAATACTCTGCTGGTGGAATTTCTATGTTGTGTTAATTCCAGGTTTCTAACATTGCTATGTTAGTGCACATCAATTCCTACTTTACAGGGGTGCTTGCAAATCAGAGAGGTGGTATGTTTAGCTTAGCTGAAGCTTGTCCTAAGAATATACAATTTTTTTATTGTCCCTTGAAGTGCTGGGAAAGGTGACAAGATGACAGTTCTTTTTTGTTCCAGTCTAGAAGTCGGTCATTTCCATTAGGTCTTATTGTTCTTTTCTGAGGAACTGACTCATTTTTCACTCACAAAAAACTGTCAAAGAGTTTAGTCCCAAAAATGAACTAAAGTAAAAAGATCATATAGTTTGATGGGAATATCTGCTGTATTGTTTAATCCTCTCTTAAATCTCCTCTTTCAGCTGCTGTGCCTACAAATCACAACTGCTTGGCAATGGTAGGCTTAGATGAGAGACAGCTTTTCTGCTCAACCCATTTTATTTTTATTTCTCTCCTTTTCCCAGCCAACATCAACTTCATTGTCTGCCTTGTGCACCTGCAGCATCCTATTTGACAGCTAGGCTGTGAATCCTCAGGGGCAGGGAGTTTTTGCTACTTGTCTGTGTTGTACCTATCACAAAGCGACACAATTCCTTGTTTGCTACACCATAAATAATGGTAATGTTACTAAAGTAATGTGCAGAAAATGAAGAAAACTGGAAAGTCATACTTTGGCAAACCCTACTTTTTTGGCTTGACTCTTCCAGAATTTGTAACAACAGGGTTCCCAAGAGAGCAATTGAAAACTCACAGCTATCTATGGGCAGTGTTTCGTTTTCATTTGAATTTAGGCTTAACTTAACCTCTTTTGGTTCCCTAGCAGGAACCTTTCAGGGTCGGTTCTGCAGTTGCTGGAGGATCCATGAAAAAGTGAATGTGGTCTGAGGCAATGTTCGGGTTTTCCAGAAACCAACCAACTAACCAAACCCCCCACAAACCTTTGTGGATTTCTGAATCTATACCTTTGGCATTCTTCAACAGGAAGGAAGATTTTGAAACAAGGGACTCCTTCCTGTCTCTTATGTATGCACTCAGAAGACAGAGCCTAATGTGCAGTGGGAAAAGGAAACAAAGCTGACACATGGTATGTATTCCTTAGGAAGAAAAAGAGGAAAAAATAATGTTAAATAAGTAAAGACTGCTTGAAATACATTTTACTCATTGGGATAAAAGAGCTGGATATTAGCAGTGGAAAATATACAGCTATGTCTTTCAGCTTTAATTCTTTTGCATCTTCACTCATTTGTATGCTTCAGAGTTCCAGAAACTTGTGTATGGAATGTCTTCCATTAGTTTTGGATCTGTCACTATAAAGTCCTAGAGAATTGCTTATTTTGAGATATTTCACTGTTCACTTTGACATTTTAGATTTTCTCAGTCTGAGGTTCTTAGCAACTTTGAATTTATTCATGTATACTTCAGTCTAGGTGCTTATATATATACACTTCTATGTACGTATATGTATACATGTGCGTATGTATGTACGTGTATGTATGTGCATGTGTACACATATATATATACATGTATGTATACATATTTGCATATCTGGTAGCCAGTAGTCTTCTAATTTTTATTTGCTTTCTGTTGCGAATTACGTGATATTTATCCCAGAATCTCAATCATCTATTTTTCTAGTTACTAATCCTTGGCTTTCTTCGCTTGGGAGGGGCTATGCTCTATTTCTTAGTTCAGTTTAGCCCTCCATAGTTAAGTTCTTTGATTAGTTCTTTGATAACCATAATTAAAACTTGCAATTGCACCTTCTACAACGAAGGGACAATGTTATTAATTTATACCAGTTTATTTTTAGTTAAGCGTTATTCAGTTTCATAAATATGTTTGTATAATTGGAATAAGAATGAATGTCAGACAAGAATTTTGGATTTTCAGATCACTAGTGAGTGGTCTGGTGCTCCCCAAGTTTAGACAGTGTCTATTATATTGTGGGCACTTCAGGAAATATGCAGTGAGTAAATACCATACCTAAATGGTTGTCCAGAAACTAGAAATTGATTTGAGTGTGTCAAACGATACTCTATTTTTATGTTACTTGTGAACTAATGAGTTGTTGCTGATCCTTTCCTTCTCCAAATTCTTTTGATGAAAAGGTACTCCGACAAAGGTCTTTCTAACATCACTTCAGACTGGTTTCATTCCATGTTTAATTTCAACATTCATAAATCAATTATGTCTTGCTGTGTAATCAGGTACCTTAGGGGCTAGGCCCAATAACTGTTTAGATTTATAAATTTTACTGAGTTTATATCACACACAGATTTGGAGCTGAATTCCACTCTCCACTACTAATGTGTATTTGAAGTAACTCTAGTGAGATTAACAGAGTTACAGTGATGTAAACGAAGGGAGGGGAGAATCAAGCCCGTGATCTGTTGAACCATATATATTTAGATGGCATGCAGACCTTTTTCTGCACTTAAAAAAATATTTTATGGTATCTTTCCAATGTGTCTGTTTGGCTGATTTACAGTATTGGAAAACCAGGGAATTTCTAAAACTGAATCCATATAAGAAAAAATTCCTTTGATTGGACCTTATCCCTGGTCCGTCAACACTCCTCCATCACTTTCAAAGTTGGCAGTTCTCAGATAGCGTCAGTCCCAAGGGTGGAAACCTTGGGTTTGTGTTTGTCTTGATTCTGTCTTTTCTGAACCATGTAAATATAAATATTCAACTGTCACGTTTAACTCAGAGATATATGAAACCTTAAACCAGCAGTAGTTGTTGAGGAAAGTCAAATATTAGTGCATATCTGAAAAGTGCAAGACAGGATATTTGTACACATGTGTGTGTTTATATACACCTGGACATCTAATAATTATCTTCTAATAAGATTAATTCTTTAGCAGGTTCAGAATGTACTGAATTATGTCATGCGTCTTCTCAATATAGAAAACTTGATCTGTTCATTTCCCTGAGCTCATATTATCTATCCATAAAATGTCATATTGATTTTTAAATACCGCTTGTAAACTTCATGCTGTCCACATCCTGAACTCGAGTGGCTTTGGGAACTCCTAATAGCTTTTGTCCTGCTTCACTTGTTTACGTACAGGTGGTAATCCTTTTTTCAACATTTTTGGGATTAATTTTAGATCTCAGAGGATTTCAATGAATTTAATTCTTCTTTACTCTGGTTTATTTTTCTGAAAATTCAAGCATCTATGTTTTACTGACAAATAACTCAGTGGAAAATGGCTTCTGTGTCAAAAGAATGTTTTCGTGGAAATTCATTTTAAGTTCATACGGGGTTTCAGGCTAGCATTCTCCTTGAAGGATGAAACAAACCATCTTATAACTTAGCTGATCGGTCACACCTAAGCAAGAAAAGCCAAATTTTAAATATTTGTGACCAGCCCATAGATTCCTGAGAAAGATATTTGTCCAGTATATTTGATAAATCTGTAAGTTCAAAGGAACTATGGTTGCCTCACTGATAGTTTGCAAACAGAAAATACGATTAAATTTAGTAGCTATTTTATTCACAGATTTTTCCATTCAGATCTAATAGAGAGTGTTTTTTATCTGATGGGCATTCTTTTGAAAGGATTTAACGGCATAGAGGTCTCTAAGCTCAAATGTGAAGTTTGTTGAGAAAGAACTCAGTTCTTCAGTCTTCTCAGTTCTCCCACTGACGTTAAAGGATGTTTTACCCACTAAATTCTTCACGACTTGGGCCTTATACAATTTAAGTCATCCATTTTGTGTTAAACTTTGGGAAACCACGATTCTTGGCATACTACCCTTCTCCTGTCACTCCCTTACAGTAAATAAAAACACTGGAGAGGCTTGATGACAGCAGTACCAAGTTGAAAACGTAGCCTCGGCATCATTTGAAATGAAAACAGATGCAGCAAGTAAATGTTCTGGCATCGAAACGTTAAAATTAAATCCCACTTCAAATACAATTCTTTAATTGGGAAGCATCCCAAGCACAAAGACCTCACTTCCCAACAAACACAACTATTATGCTAATTGGTATGGCCCCCATACAAGCCTTGGGTGGATCTGAAGTTAGCAGTTGTTATTCTGGCCTGACTTTCCAACCACATTCATTTTGCTAAATTGCATTTCTATGAGAGAGTGGGTTGATATGCTGCAAGTGTTACTAATTCTATTGAATCACTTTTTTCCTTTTAAACAGAAGATCAAAAACCCAAACCACTTTCTATTTTTAAATGCTGTATTTCCATAAACAAAAGTAGACATTTGAATAACCACGTTATTAAGATTAGGTGTTCCTGAAAGGGAGCCCTGTTTCTCCATGTTTATTACTGACCACAATGCTAAATTATGCAAATCTTAAAAGTATGTTTGAACAAAAGACCTATATAATTTAGCTGGTTGGGATTTTTATTTTTAATCTGTGGGTGTGATTTTAGTGCTGACAGAGGTAAAGATTAAAAATCCGTTAGAGCTTCCACAGGGCAGTCAAAAGGGTTTGCAGAAGGGTCCAAAGCAGACTTGCCAGATCTCTTTGGACCCGTAACCAGATGCTGAGCTGTGTTCCCTCCAGAATATCCCGGAGCAGATTTAAAATCACGCAGGCAGGAAGGGGCTAATACTTCTTGAGCAGTACTTCTTGCTTTCACAGTTCTTCGCAGAGCCATAACCCTGACAGTGCTGCTTGGAACTGTTTCAGTGGGCAGCACCTTTCTAGCGGGAGTGGGGAACTCAGTATTATGTAGAAAGATGGATGCATGGAGAATGTGGCATCTTAGGTAAAAAAGGATAATGCTCCTCCTCTCGAGCATAAATATCCAGTTCACTCATACCAGGACTTTAGAGACATCAGAGTTCCGTTTTAGCAAGGCGCTTGATAAAAACCCGGCCCACCCAGGTCCAAACTAGCCTTCTAGAGAGCCAAGCTGAAAGGAAGCGAGGGAGCCTGTGGCCTCAACTTCTGTGTTTTGGAGACAGAAGCGATGCTGCTGGTGTCACTCAGTATGCCGAAGAAAATGTTTTTCCTTGGTTTGATGCCCTAAAACCAAGTGATTTAACAGCTCTGCTATGTATTGAATCAGAATCTTGGCCGCTGTTGCTCTAAATACAGAGTATATCATTCATACATTCCTGAATTCACACAGCTTTACCCTTTTTATGGAGAAAAAATGATGAAACAAAACCTCACTAACATTTTCCGTACTTTCCTTGCATGTTTATTTACTTTCTGTCTCCATATTGTAACTTTCTATTTTTATTCCATTTTTTTTTTTTTTTTGCTTTGCCTTTGCCAATCTTTTTGCCCCTTTTGCTTTTCATCCATTCCACATTAGATTCTGTTTTTACTTCTCTCTTGCTTTGGAAAGGCTTTTCAGATTAATTTTTGCACTTCATCTTATCACCTTTTTGCTTCTGTATCCCCTTCTAATGTCTTTTTCTCACACCTTCTTTGCTTTTACTTCCATTTCTCTCCATTTTCTCACTCCCTTCCCATTTCTGAATTTTCTCTCTATTCTTCAGTATTACACTAAAACACTGTGCAAATAAATGTCTTTGTAGGGACTTTTATCTTTGGAGGTGTTTTACAGCCATGAGATGCTGCACCCCAGCACCCTTGCAGAGATTCATATACGGGCTGTGTGCTTAGATCCCTAAATGCACATTCAGCTGCTTAGCATTCATGACTGAACTTTAATAGCTTGAATTTCATTCTTGAGTTAAGTGCAAGAAATGACCAAATGCTCTCCTGTACTCAGATCTGCAAACTTGTCATAGAGGACAAAGTCACTGGTAGTGAACTTCCCTTAGGAAAAGAGTTAGAGTCTGATAGAGTTCTCTTGCCTGTGCTGTAGTGATTGGGAGCCCACTCTTCTGAGTGTTTTCTTGAATCTTGAATGCTCAACCAGCCTGGAAATGGAGAAGACACTCCTGCACAGTTACACCGCACGCCCTCAAGCCTTGTAGAGCCTCTCGTGAGCTGGCTTCAATCCCCGGGAACCGTGGTCACCTGTGAGGTGGTGTGTTTTTACCAGAAAGCAGCTAAGCATAAAGAGACCATTTACAGCAAGGAGTTTGTAGTGTCTTTGTTCCTTTAACCTGACACCAGAAGAAGGATAATCCAGAAAAGTCAGAATGGTAGCTTTTTGACTTAGTGAGAGAACAAATCCCTCTTCAAGATCTATCTTAGAAAGGCTCTCATCACACTAATGAGGTCTGTCCCAGGCAATCTCTTCCTTCAGAAAATAAATCCTATGTTGTAGTAAGGATTTTTCATCATAATCTGTCTGCTTTTGGTGTATTTCCTTTCAGGCACCTTTCTGTGGTACTACTTTTCTTATGGTGTCCACTGTGTCTCTTCCCTCATCGATAACCAAAATGAATGTTGCTGCTGCTTCTTTTTTTTTTTTTTTTTCTTCTTTTTAATTCTACTTCTCCAAGGGCACTGCTGCTCACCAATTCCATTATGGAGAAAAAAAAATACTTTCTGACAGCTGGAATGTGTGGTTTTCCTTCATTATCTTCAACCTATGGCTGCATCCAGAAAAAGAGAATTTCGGTACCTCCTAGAAAGCACAGATCTTTCACCAATTTAACACTAGCAAATGTCTTAATACATTTCCTTAGTAAGTGGGAAATTTCATAAGAAACTTTGTGGACAGGCAGTGGCTCCTTCATTTGTGGCTAAAACATTTGTTGCTTTTGCAATTTGCAGTGATTGCTTAAGAAAGGAATGGTTTGTTTTTGGAAAGCTGCTTTGAGTTCAGTGGGTTCTGTGCATAGTTAACGACAATGCTTTAATTTTGTGGTGGGGGTGGTGATGCAGCTTGTGCTTCTTGGAGTCTTTGCCGCATTCTTACAAATTACATGTCGCAGGAAGCCTGTTTTTGGTTTACTTCAAATTTAAAGTAATCCCCTCCCCCTGCTTTTATTAGACCAGGGGTCAATTCCAGGAGCTCTGGTGGCAAAAAGCAGCTGAGCAACAAACACGTCTGATCCCTGAAGATTATCTGATAAATCTCCAATGACTAAGGGCAGATGTTCTGGCTTCTATGCCATCTCCTTCCAGTGCCTGGGAACTGGGAGTGCAACCAGAATCCGACTGTGCTCAGAAGATTTACACTTACCAGAAAAATCTCATACTCTTACTCATCAGTACTGGAGTTCTCCCTGGGGTAAGGCTGGCACAATGACAGGAGGGTGACAAGGTGCCTAAAATTCTTCTTTGTCCTCTGATTTTCAGTCAAAAGTGAAGAATAAGAAAGAATCTGATCCTCTGACCTTTTTTTGTGCCTTTTCTTAATTTTTGTTACAGCAACATTTACTTAAAAAATCCAAAGAGCAATAAACGGAGTAACAGATAAACAAGTTATTGCATGGAAGCAGAAAGGTCTGGGATGTTACGACAGGTTAAAAGTTAAGCGAAGCGCAGATGACACAAACACCCCACTTCTGTAGCCCATGCTGGTTTTGGATAGCACTGCCTCCGTCCAGAGTAGTTTTAACTCTGGGATGCCTGCACCAGCCACTCCTGCTGTTCTGGCTAGCCTAGAGCTCACACAACGCTGCACATGGATGTGCAACGTAAGCTGAGGGCTTTGAATACACACATGGCAAATGTGCTCCGCCTGGTAGTATGTGTGTTTGTGAGAGAGAGAAAATAACAGTATCTGTAGCTTTGTCCTAAATGAAAAACAGTCAGCAATTTAAACTGAATCAGGGTCACAGTTTGTAATAATGTAGTGTCAAAAATTAACAGCTAAATTAGGGATTTATTTTGTTTGCCTGTGTAATCACTGAAAGTACCTGGGGAAAACAAGGCTGCTGTTTGAAAATAAAATATCTAAACTGCTTAGATGATTAAAATACATAGCCTAAAAAAAGCGAAGCTTGTCATATAAGATGCTATAAGTCAGTAAAGCTGTACTGTACCATTATGGAAATGAAAATAATGCAAATGTCTATTTTTATTTTTTTTTTTTTTTATTTATTTACAAGCTGTTGTTGTAAGCTTGTGTGTAAGATGGTGGAAAAAATGGTATAACATCCTTACATGGGCTACGTTAAGTGTTCACATAATTACATACTCCATTGTAACTCAGATCATAAGTGTCAGGTCAAAATTCTGTTCTCCAAATCAAAAGAAACATTTTTAAAGAAAAGAGGTAAGAAAAAGCTTTTGAATATTCTCCACTATCTCATAAAGTGATCCTCAAGTATTATGCTGAGTTTCCCAGAAATCAAGATGTCTCTATATGTTATTTTTACATTCCTTTGCTTCTTTGTACTTTGAGATAAATTACTCTGTATAAAAAGCCTCCTCCCAGCTGTACTGTCCTTCCTTTCTCAGCCAGGGCAGTCATGTGGAGTAGGACAGTTTCCGCGTCCGTTATGTGCTGTAAGGATACTTGGGGCTGAGCAAGTTTCTCCATATTGCCAGGTTCTCCCCAAACCCAAGGTATCACTTGACAACAGACAGTGGATCTGGTCTATAATAGAACCTTACAGCTGAAAAACCTCTTGGGAAGTCATCCAATCTATTCCCCTACACACGACAGGATTATCTACAGCCATGTCATTTCTGACAGATGTTTTTTTTCCACCCTACTCTTAAAAGCTTTTAATGATGGAGATGTCACACTCTGCCTTCTTTTCTGAGCAAAATAACTCCAACTTATGTATTCTTTCCTTTTCCAGCATATTTCCTAGACTTATGACCTTTCTTTCAGATTTATTCCAATCTTCTTAACAATGCAGTGCCCCAAAATTGGCACAGTATTGCAGATGACCCCATTCCAGAAGAGGCAAACAAGCGAGATTCAATGTCCTGGCAGAATCTGACGTTTTGTTGGACCTACTTAGAGTTAGATTCAATTCATGCCATCTGTCTTGATGGTGTGTCTCAGAAGGAAACACCTCACCAGTGGAAACAACAAATCGTTTCTTCATTGAACACTAAGAGCAATCACACAATACCTGCTTTTGCTCACTCCCAACAGTTGGTAAGATCTGTCGGCCCTGTTACTGAAACTTCAAAGTACCCAGTCTCTTACACAGTTCGTGAAGTTTACATTGTTCTACAGTATTTAAAACCATAAAAATCTTGAAAACTTTCAGTTTCCTTAATGAATAGTAGTGAAGCCTTCATGGTGTTCTCTGTATTCAGCATAACAGGCACATGATTTCAAATTCTGAGTCCATCTGCTGGGTTATAGGTAAAGGTATAGAGCAATTATTCAGTATTGGATAACAGGTCATGGTTGAGAGGACCAATCTGAAAACAAAGGCCAGAGTTACAGCTATGATAAGATCACGTTTGGCAGAGGGTGGAAGTGTGTTTACCTCTTCTGGAGCAAACACAAACTAAAATGTCCACAAAGTGCTGTAGTTCTCTGAGGATACAGCTATACCAGCACAGGGGGCTGGAGCACCTCCCTGGCCTTGCTGGCAAGAGCCATGGCTACCTTTCCCTCCACCCCACTGAACAAAACCCTCCCGTGCTTTTGCTCTGAATAGATTTTTCTAGGAAAGTACTAGTAAGCGTGGTCCAAAACGATGCCAGGGGTGTTGCCAACACCTAAGCAGCAGAGGTGGCTGTACAACAGTGACCAAATGTTGTCCCTTCTCACTCTGGTAGGGGTGGACAGGACGAGGTACCCCGAGCAAGGCTTGTCCCACCGGCATGCTATTCTACTTTCTAACCCTGTCCCGGAGGAGGAACTGGTAGGCGTAAGGCTATCTGCGTCCAGTTTACTATGTCCTGGAGTTTCTTTTTTCTTTGGGAAGTCTCAGCTGCAGGCTTGAGCAAGCTCTTTGCCCTTTCTACCACTGCAGGAGTAGAAAGGTAGTGCAGAGCCAAAGTTCTTTTCATATTTTTCAGCTTAACAAATGGTATAAAATTAAATTGTGGTCTTTTTAGGCCCAGTTTCTAGTAAAATAGTCTTTCTGAATTTCCTGGGGCAGCCTTGCTTACATCATGCCCGGTGACATACTGTTGGCATATGGCAGCAGACTGTAAAATGGGGAGAAGTGAATCAAAGGCATGTTAATATTAATATATCTATGTTGCTGGCTGCTTGAGGAATGCAGTAGAAAGGGAGTCATATGTAGTTTATAGAAGAAATGAATACATTCCAGATGTTAACCATGCGACCAAGCCTTGTATACACAAAAAAGGGTTTTCCCAGTGCCTATATTTAATCTCCACATAAAAAGACTGGTTTTCTAAAAGCCTTCCCCCTATATGTCAGCATAAATCAGGGACATTTTTCATCTTGAATCAAAAATTTAGTAAATAATACCCATCTACTTCAGCATTTGTTTATTCATAAATGTTTATTTATTAATAAGAAACTAAGACGAACTACTAGTGGAAATCTAGCGCACGTGAGTTTTGAACAGAGGTTCCTGCTCCACCCCCAGCTTGTGCCACTATGGTCAGGTAGTGCCAGCAGCAGAATATCACAAGGTTTACTTGATGACAGATGCTTACCCAAAAGACATCACAATTCAGGGACTTTGCAAGATTAATATTTATGTAGATCATGTGATCTCTGCGTACGATCTAAAATATCTGTGGCAGCTCAAAATTAACATTTTCCCTATACTTGTAATAAACAGTTCATGTACAATCTGTGGACTTGAAATTAACTCACTAAAATAACTGGTAGAATATCAACAGATCAACAGATCCAAGAACATTGATAGCTGCTTCCAGACAAATTGTGAATGAGAGAAGACATGAAATTCTTCAAGTTATTCACTGCAAATTATTTGCTCAGATCTTATTATTGTTGTGGTGTTAAAATATACAATATGCACAGCACCCAAAATGTAGTAGGCATCTTAATAAAATGAAGGCACTGACTTGGAATCAAATTTGGTTAAATTAAAAGGCTTCAGTACTCCTTTTCTGCTTGAAAGTCTGTGGGAAGAAGGATTGGAAAGTCAAAGGAAGAAGAAACCTCTGATATTTTCCTTGCTGTGCCAAACTCTCTCTAGTGGTTTTGGGATGGATCGCCTGTGGGATGTGTCCCAGACCAGCCCCCAGGCTAGTCCAGGAGAATCAGTCTGAAGCCAGGGCTCCATAACATGAGGCATATCATAGACAGGGTGACTTAAGCAGCCCCTGTCCTTTCTGCCTCAACATGGCCTTTCCAAGTGCTGCTACGCAGTATGACATCTCTCTGTTCTACTGACTCAGAAGTTTGTGGCTCCTTGCTAACAACAAGCATGGAGAAAAATTAAAAATAAAAGCCAAAAATCAAAACAGAACAAAACAAAACAAAACAAAAAAAGGTTCAGAATACAGCAGAAAATCTGTATGCTGGCACAGTTAAGGCTGGTGTACGTGATAAGCACGAGAGTGTAGGAACAGACCGTGTATCAGCACTAAGGCCAAGTCCCTTATTGTGCCGAATTACAGCTCAAATCCACGCATGTGGAGAATGCGTGCTACCCTCTTCCTCCTAGACCCTAGGACAAGTGATGCCCAAAGTGGCTGTGTTGTCAACATTTTAATTTTCAGGCAGAAATCACTTTGTGCTAAATTTCTTAGAAGGTATGATGTATGTCCTGCATGATGGACGTTTCTCCATTAGCTTTGCCTGCTCCTCCGGTGGGTGGCCAGGCTCTGGAGGAGTGAGCAAATGCTGTCACAGAGAATGTGGCAAGCTTTGGAATTATTTCTATGACCACGAGCTCCATGTGGCTCTTTCTACCTTTGCGCTGCCTTTCTGCACTCAAAGCGTTAAATCTGAGCTGCAGCTTGCCCGTATGCAGGAGGTGCAGACAGTGATCTCAGATAAACCCACTTACCATATTCAGGACATATATGGGAGTTCTTTGAAGTCAGTCCTTCAATCACAGTCTGGTGGGAAACACTAGGGATGAGGAGGACCCCTGGGGAGAGATGCAAACTACTCCTACCCAGAGTGAGGGAAGACAAAGAGACTTAGAGAGGAATGGGAGCAGTTTCAAGGGAACTTCTCAACTGCTTAAAAGCTGATCTCTGTCACAGGAGGAAAGTCTCTATGAAATACTGACCTGGGACATTTGCTTGTGAAATGGCCATAAGAGATTAAGGAATTATCACCTCACCAGTGTTTTTTTTTTTTTTTTTTTTTTATTTGCTGCTCAGATATAGTAACTGGATAGCAGATATACTGCTAACCTGATATTTAGTTTGGTGCAAAAGAAAACAGGACTGCTTAAAACCCTTTGGTTTGGATACAGGCTCCATCTGTTCTTTTAAAGTATTTCTCCGACTGTTGTGGACTGAGAAATAACAGCTTTTTAAATGTGTCTCACTTTTGACCCGTAGCATCGCATGCCTTCCTGATAACGACGCTCTCCAGCCTGCCTAATTGGCTCCATGAGATGAGATCTCACTGCCAGAGTCCCGCCTGGCGCTCAGTGACAGCTCGGGCCCACCTCGCAGCCCGGGAGGCTGGTGAGAGATCGCAGGGGCTGCCAGCTGATGTGGGACAGCTGCCCGGGGGGCCCGGGGGTCTCGGGGAGCCTTGGCGGGTCCTTACTGGCTCAGCCGTTCCTGTGGCTTCAACAAGTCGTCCAGAAGCGGCTGCTTTTGGGTGTAGCTAGGAACAACACGCATTATTCATCAGGCTCTCCCACTGCTTAGTACCTCCAAACTCCTCCTGGCTGTTTATATTTAAAAATAAATCCTAACTATCGCTGTTCAAAGTAAGGACTGACAGCCCGCAGCATTTTTATTAAAGCACGCTGAGCAGAAACTGAAGAGAACAGATAAGACTTAACGGGTGTTTGCTAAACAGGCAGGAAAAAGCCTTCTGATTCATGAACCTTCACCAGCAACAACTTCCATGTCGGAGGAGCAGAGATGCTGAAAGGGTGGGAGCCAAAGGCTCTTGCTTTATATGTAGGATTTGACAGGAGACCAGCAGGGTAGGACCTCAGGGAATGACTAAGCAAATACTTAGATAGGAGGTCTGTGAGGTAAGCAGGACTAAATCGGTGCATCACTTTGAAGGTCAGCAATGCAATTTTATAAGTAATACTAAGATTTAATGGGCATCCGTGGCAGAGCCCAAAGCAGGGGAGAGATGTGCTGAGAAACCTCAGTACTGGTGCTCGGGCTGCAGCACCCTCTGGGAGGAGCTGAGTCTCCCAGAGACTGCCCAGAGGGGTCTCAGCAAAACTGCCCTCCCGCGGGTCCATGCACTTTAGGTGAATGCAGAAACATCACATGGCACCAGTCCTCAGCGTCCACTGCCATTGAAAAGCAAGTCGAATTTATCTCCTGCTTTATAATGTACTGAACACTGAATTCTTTTTAGCAGCATTTACCACGATGGATATCTTTGTTCTCTCTGGTTTTAATCCCTGAGCACAGAAGATGTGTTCATGTTCCCTTAAAGTATGCTGGGAGTTTGCAACTTGCAAACATTCGAACGACAGTAATAATTAAATTATTTCAGGAGATTTTACCTAGGATACTGAATTTTTTTTTGAAATTGTTGATCTAGTTTTTGAGGGGTTCCTTCCATGCCCAGATTTTACGTGAAAGAATGTTAAACTTGATGGCAGAAAACTCTGTTTTTGTCAAATCTGAATAACTGCACTAGTCATAACAAAAAGAATATTTCTGCCTATATCTCAATAGGTTTCTCTCCTGTGTCAATTCTTTCTCTGATTAAGATGATTTTTTGTCTATATATAAATAAATACATCTGCTCAAGGCCCCATCTTTCCTTTCACTGACATAACTGATAATATTTTATTTGTCCTTCAAAGTCATGCAAATGGAATCCTCAGGCTCTAGGTATTAAATGCTGGATAACCTGATTATTTTCTTTAAAACATAAATGAAATTATTACTATCCCCCTCCATTTTCACACCGTTTATAAACTCCTGGCAGAAAAAGGAGAGATAGATAATAAGATACTCTGATCACTTTCTTACCCTGTAATTAACAGATGAAAAAAGAACTTATTGAAAACAATAATTCCTCAGTCATTTGTCTTTATTTTAATTTTGCTTTGAAGCCAACATATTTTCTCTGAGATTTCATTAGCAGCCATTTTGCAAATGAGATTCTCTCTAGTAAGAACCAAGTTTGAGTGCTCTATCGCATTAAAATTTAACATTTTTCTATGGCTTAATATAACTTCTTCTTAATGTGGAGAGACTTTTCTGTGATGTTCATAGTTTAAAGGGCTGGATATAATTAAGAACATAAGTGCCTAAAAGTAAAGTGCTTCAGTACCTAACTCGGAGGCATCTGGCTCCTCGAATGCAGTCCAAAATCTTAAGTTACCAAGTACAGCAAGCATCCGTGCTTAAAGGAAGATTTAAGTATCTCACAAAAAGATCCAAAACAGCCAACAAGCTGAAAGAGCAACTCCTAGGACAGTTTTAAAGCCTCCCACCTGGGCTTCTTAGGCCAAAGGGAAATACCTTAAATGAATTTTTAAATCTCTTCTGATGATAGCTCAATTTCCTTAAAATAATTTTGTAGAGTGTTATTCCTTCCTCTGTAAAATTATCAATCAATGAGAAAAAAGTATTAGAAACTGTCTTTGGAATAAAGACTGGAAAATAGGGTGGTATTTACCCCTGTCTGTCACTGCCAAGCTCAAGTACCATCAGCCTTCTGCATGTCTGCTGCTGAGCCTATGCTTTTCTGCCCATCTGTGAAACCATACTGGGAAGAATGGCGAGCATTTCTGCCACCTCATGGGAAGTTAGGCCAGTTCCCTGGAAGGTAAGTAAGAAACATGTTTTAGTTTACTGGGAAGTGGTTTAGCCATTTGGTTGCTATAGAAAACATAGGCAGGACCTGACCTTGGTGTATTTGAGACAACTGTGACTTCTGCAGTGTGATATAAACTTGTCTTGTCTGCCTGTGCTAGGAAAGTGAAGCTTTTCAGTTGCAAAAGTTTTAGCTGACTACCTAAATTCCCTGATCTGCTTTACTCCTGAATCCTTATTCTTTACCCAAACCTTCCTTATTGCATTCAGTTAAAACTGGTGGCCAAAATGGTCTCTGCACTGTTCCACTTTCACACCACAGCTCCAGCCCTTGGGGTTTTTTGCTGCTCTTCCGACGTGTGGAGAGCAGTGCAAACACAAGCAGGAGCCATGATTTCCAAGACTGGAGCAAAGCAATGACTTGCTATTGCTCGAAAGCATGCAAGGTTACAGCGTCTTGTGAGTCCTGGAAAAAAAAAGTGTATCCACATGAGGCTGTTTTAGCTATCCGGGACCATCCTTGACCAGGTGGCTCCAAGTGTCGCTGAGACTGTATTGTCCTCAGCTTTGCTCAGAAGCGTTAGCGTTGCCTTCTTACACCAGGACAGACTGCAAGATAAAAATATATATATAATTGCTTCAGAATCATTCCCAGGAGAGCTCACAGGGGAGAAAGGGTTAACCAAAAAACCCTGTGGGGTGGAGTAAACTTCTGGAGATTTAATCAGGGCAACAGTGCTACCAAGCCAACTTAGTCTTGCACTGACTCTGTAACTTCTTCCTCATTCCTCTCTTCCTTGTATTGTCTCTGTTGATACAAAGGCTTAGTGATGCACAAAGGCATGAGCAGTGTATATCCATGTGCACTGTGAGGAGTACCACAGGATTCATGTCCTTCCAGGGCTGGACTCTGTCCATAAATTGTAACTACAGATATTTCTTCTTGTTGCTTTGCTAAGTTTAAAAATGCAGTCACGTGAGCAAAAAGCGTTCAAATCATATTGTTATGTGCTCACGGCTGATTAGCTGACTTGGGGTGTAAACGTGATCATCAATAAAAAGCATGACGAAAGCTTGTTATTTTTAAACATAATTAAGTCAAAGGAAAAACAGTTCAGCATGACTGTAGCAATAGTAATTGGTTCATTACCTGTAATCATGTGAGCCTGCTCACATTATCAGAGGCTAATTGGAGAAAGGAAAGAAAAAGAGAACATATCACTGCATGCACAGGTGTGATCTTTATATCTACATGTGTTTTACTGTATTATATGTGCTTCATTAATAACGTTTTAGATAAAACAGTATAGGAGGAGTATGGCAATGCAGAAACAGAGGTACTGAGAAAATTTTAAAAATATACACTGGGAAGGCAAGAGAATGATTTATTCACTAGATAAACTTAAATAGAAGTAACTTATATTGTTATCTGTAACACCAGGAGTGACACCTCGTTTCAGCGGAAAGAAATCCTTGCACCATTTCTGTTCTAGTACAAATTGTTTTTGAGAGAGGCAAGGTATGTTATTAGCACCTGTCTTTTCCTTGCAAAGAAATGAAGCAGAGATGTAATGGGAAGACCTTTACAGTATGTTGCCTGGTCTCATACAGCATTTTTCAAAGTCTCATTCTTAAAGTTTCCATTCTGCTCCTTTAGAAGACTGATGAAAGGGATTATTTGCCTGAAAATATCCTGTTAGTTCTGATAACAAACTTGGCCTCTGTTGAAGGTTACAAAATTTTATATAAATATTTCATAAACTGTTTCATGGGAGCAACTCCTGTTGTTTGTCCATTGTATTTACTATTTGTTTTCAGTTTATAGGAAAATAGCGTACTACAGTACCTTTTAAACATCATTAAAAAGATATCATATGAATCCAAGAACCAAGTAATAGTATCGGGGCCAAAAGTCTTTGAGTTATCAGGGACCACAGCCCTGTCCCCTCTTTCCTCTGACATGCCAACGTGTCACATGGAGGATAACCTTATGGACAGTGTGATGTCACAGATTTAGGTGCCACCTTCTTTGTTCATTGCTATAAACATGCTGCTTCAGGGAAGGCTGAGGTATTTGCGTTCCTCTAGGAGGTATTTGCGTCAGCATGGTAATACCTGAGTTTGGAAAGGGCGGGAGTACCAACTGAGTGCTGCTTCTTGGTTTATTCTTTCATTTTACATGTTGTTTCTAATGCTATTAATCTCTACTAGTTGAGATAGTTTTATATAATGATGAGGAAGTAACGCGGCCAGCAGGGAAGGAACCGGGATGGTGGAATAGAGTCCTTTGTTATACTCTGCTTTTGTCTAGGATCTGACAGCAAGAAACTTGTCGGGTTTCCTCCTTAGACAATACTTCTTATGTATCTGTCATGGGAACAGTATGGCCGAAAGACGACCAGCTGGTAAAAGACTGAGCCATGGAAGACAGACAGTTAGATGGACGGCTAGATGGACCCAGACTTTGGTCTGATGAGTAGAGCATTTCTTATATTCTGTTCTCATAGAAAAGGAGGGATCCTAGCTAGAGTAAATTGCCAGGACAATGACAGAGAGGGGAAAATTCACTGAAAAATTGTGTATTTGGTCAAACCCCTCTTCCCTTTGCTTTCTTCGGTAGACCTGGGGGACCTGGAAACTAAGCGTGGTCCCTCCAAAGCTTATAGCATCTGAGGTACATGGAAATTTTCATGACTATTAGTAGGCTGCAATATTTGAAAGGCCATAAGGACCAAATAATGTTTGAATAAGGTAAGACTCCTTTTGGACTTGGAGTATTCATGTTTATTTTCACTGAGGGTTTATAGGAATTATTACTTCTGTGACCTGCTTGGGAGCTTAGATCAAAGGACCAAAGTCTCCTAGCTCTAACATTGACCCTTAGGGAAAGAAGAGAAAAAATAAGGCAGCTATAGAGTGATCCTTCCTATGGTATAATTTCCCAGCTCCCAGCAATCAGCATTTTAGTGATTTTTTTTTTCTGAGCCAGAGGTTGCATCTGGGCTTTCATGTTTAATAACCAATGATGTACATCTCCTCTATGAATTTGCCTAATGCTTTTTTAAATCCAGATAAAGTTTTGTCCTCTGCCTGATCCTGTAGGCAGTAGGTTTCGCAATTTAATTATGTATTATATAAAAAGTACTTCCATTTGTTTGTTTTAAACCTGCTTTGTTTTTCAGCAGAGCAAATACTGACAGTAATAACACTGTTTTGTTAGTGTAAGTGCACACACGCTAGGAATTTCTGCTGGCAGAGCTATGTTGATTAGGGGTCACTTTGCGGCTATGCCAAAAGCCACGTTGGCAAAAAAGGGAGATATTCCCTAACTTAGGTAGGCTTCCAGGAAGAATAAAGGGGCAGGTTGCATTCTCCCCATAAAGTGGGGGATTTTGGCACCTGATCTGCACTTGACTTGCATTCTAAGGTTGTTGAGAAGGCCCTTTTCTTGTGGTGGAATTCAGCTACTTGATCACTTTTGTTTCAGACCTTTAAGTGGATCTTTGCCTTTTTCTGAGCCTCTTGCAGATGCTGGGGAAAAAACGTGCTTATGCAGCGGATGTTCAACTCTTTGACCATTATATTTTACTATGGCTAAATGAGTTTAACTATGCGCCTTGTCTCCCTTTGCCAATGTACTCAAATGTGATTTCTTTCTCTCTGGTGGCCCTCCTCAGAAATCTTTTTCGTAAATAAATTTCAGGTGGTAGGCTGATCTTGGTTCACAAGCACCCAGAGAAAACAGCAATTACGAAATCATGTATTTGCTCCTTTACTTACAATACCTCTGTTTATAACAGGGTGCAATATTGATCCACAGCTGAAAGTACAGAAAATTTTTGTGTGGATGAACTGCTTATTGTCCTTTTACATATCTGTGAAAATGGTCTCTTGAGAACTCTTTTCCTTCTCGCGGGCTTTGACTTTCCAGTTTTGTCTTTCACAGGAAACTCAGGGCCACTTCACGCAGAGGCCAGTTGTTTTTCATCAGTTTTTCTGTTAAAACTTAGTCGATTAGATGACCTTGTTGTTTGCTGTAGATGCCTTTAGCTTTCACTGCTTTACCTTCAGGCTTCATTTTATTTCCTTAGTCTGCATGTAACCCTTTAAAGTTGCCTTGTTTTAGCTCATTTTCATTAAGCAAAAAATGAAGAGTTTGCCTTTATGTATACCTGCATGAGGAATACTCTGTGTTTATGTGTGGTGGTGGCCTGTTCCCCCTTGAGTACCTTGTTTAGTTCTGGATACCTAATTTAAAAAGAAAAAAAAAAAACAACAAAGTAATTGAAGCAATCCAAAAACAAGTGACAAGAATGATCAGTTCTGGAAAGATTTGAATGTGAAAGAGTAAAATGATGAGTGCGGTTACGTTTAGGGAGAGAAAAAAATATGAGGGAACATGACAGTTACATTTCGAGTAATGGATGTTGCACGGAAAAAAAATCAGGTCCCCATATTTACTTTTTTGATCAAAAAAAAAGCAACATGTTCAATAGAAGTATTTACTTTAGTTAGTTTTAAATTTATTACCTTTTGTCAGAACAAGGAGATATGCACAGGTTATTATACAGGGTATTGAATGATATAGAGAATGCTCAGATGTATTGCGTGAATAACAAGTAACAAGGTACATGAGACCACCCCACTGTCCAGTGTTAAAGACAGTCAGGTTTTAAACCTTTGTGGCTCCTTCCCAGGTAAATTTCTGTGACTCCAGGAGTGACAGTACCTTTCTGGTTCTCCTCCAGGGCTTTATAAAGAAGCTTTCTCCTTTTGGGAGGTTTGTTATTGCCTGCACGGGAGTTTGTTAACATTTCTTTGGAATGGTAGAGGCATTGGGTAGCCTTGTCGATGAAAGGATGCTGAACTGTGTCTGCTCTGCTGTGGTTTCATAATGTCTTGGTTAAAAAAGAAACATATGAAGGATTTTGCCGACTGTGAATGATAAGTAATAAGTTAAAGAAACAGAAAGCTTCTTGAATGATGAAGGTGTACGTCTGTAAGACAGACTGTGGCACGTGCCTTGGCATACCCGAGCGTTTATTTGTTACGCTGTCAGCTAGAGAGCATGTGAAAGAGTTACTCTTCAGCAGGACCTGCACATGTGAGTGAACACACTCAGTCAGCTTTCCAGAAAGGAACCTCTGCGACTGTTACCAAAGGCAGTACTTTCTGGTTCATCAGATCAACTCTGTGGGGCTCCTGAAGATAGTAATGGTCTAACAACCAATGGTCTTGTGATTTCTAGCAGGACTGCATCTGCAGGCAGAATTTACTGTGTTCCTCTACAGAAACAGAAAACTGGAGAGACTGCCAGCAGAGGCTTTGCACTAAGGTTGAACACAACAGTATCTGATATTGCAGTATTTCTGCCACATAACTTCCAAATTCTGAAGAAAAACAGGAAACAGACATCCTTCGATGGGCCGAGCGCTCTGTATTGAGCTGCAATGTACTCTTCTCCATTTACTCTTTACTGTGCTCTTGTTTCCTTTTTTTTTTTTTTTCACTTTTTACTTATAGAATAGACACAGGCACACTCTGTAAGCAGATATAGAGGCCATAGTGTGACTTTGTCAGAGATCTTCTGCACTTCAGGTCTGAGAACAGGATGTTCAAAAAGACGCATCCTGCATGAAATGTCTGTCATTAGCAAAGCTGTCTGCTTCCATTACTTGCATTTGTGTCATTCTGTGAAGTCTTTCCTGAAGAAACACGTGATGTCTAGCTGACAAAACCACTGCTGAAACTTAACACAATGATAAACACTTGTACGCTCCCCTTATTTTGCTCAGCAAATGTATGCTTTTGAAAGTTGAGAAAAAGTAAGGGTATAGTGAAGAAGCAGAAATATGCCGAGCTGACATTAGTTTTGAAAGGAAAAGGAAAAAATATGAACCCATCCCTAGAGCAGGGTTGTTCTTCCAGTTTTCACAGGAAAAGTTGTCTATTAGTTCTGAGGAAAAGCAAAGTATAAAAATTCAAAGTAAAATTATTTACCCCGTAGACATGTAGCTAAGGAAGTCCAAGGACTCTTTGGAATCTAAATTAGTGTATGCTTTAAATTACTAAACATCCCTTCTTTCTCTCACTGCACTGAATGACTGCTTCTGAAGAATACTTTTGGCTGTGTAAATAGGCAGATCCCATTCTGGCTGACTTGACCAGAATGAACAACTGAAACGGAAGATCACATTTTGTAGTCAGTCCCTCAAGGTGTCATCATGTGCTTACAGTGGTTTTAACTGTGGATACTCCAGATGCCACAATCTACACTTGATGGTCACTATCAAGGAATCCATGTGATTAAGACAATGGGCAAAGCAGCAGTCTTTTATTTATAATATAGAGCTATTATTAGTGTCTGCCTCTAAGGAACCACATGTGAGGCCCCGTGATGTGATTAATCAGGCATTCCAGCTGCTTTTGAGTGATCCCAGCACTGACAACTGAAAGCAGGAGGAATTCTTCTCCAGTATAGCACAGTTTATGACATCCTGTTATGCAGTCTGAAATGAGCTCCGATGTTCCAGTGAAAGAAAGCTAAACACTTTGTGAGGGAACGTACATAATCACTAAGAATTTGGCAAGGACAAAAGCCAAATCCAGGGCCATTGATTCGACAGTCTCATGTCTCATCCAATGCCTGCTGTTCTGATGTTACTTCTTTCTTAAATTATGAATATGTTCTTGGCCTGGTAGAAGGCACACAGTACAGATCTTCTGAAGCACGGCTGAATTTGGGGAAAAGCAAAACTGTGCTGCAGTTTCTGATTTTATGGGTCAAATCTATACGTTCTTCTCTGCCTACCCAGCAGTTTGGATAATTGGAATTTTTTTAAAGCTTTTATATTATAATAAAAAAATACACCTCAGGTGTATGCATTCCCAGAGCAAAACCTATAGAAAAATCTGATGAAATAACCAAAGACTTTCACCTAAAATTCAAACCAGCGTGCCTACAAGGGAAGGAATAGATAACACAGATTACATGTTAAGCGGGACCCAACAAAAGCAATATACTTCACTGGCATTGCATTTTCCAGGCTTATGTGTGTATTTGTGCTATGTTGATTTATGGTATATATGTACGTGCGGTTGTAAAGCTGGCCAAAGCATTCATTGCAGATAAATGTGGAGTTTGAGAATTGATCTCAAATCCACTTTTTCAGTATTTGAGCAAAAGAAATTGATGACTGAGTGACATACAATAAACATTGTATTTATAGGACTGAAAGAAACTGTTGGGCCAGGGATTCTGCTCCCCTGCTACTAAAATCAAAAGGGTCATATATTATTATTCACTGTTGAAGCTGTTACTGATTAACTGTCGATGTTATTGGATCGCCTTTCCCTATATCCATTTTTTTTAGGTCTGAAATGCTACAGGGTAATTTTGCTGCGGGCAAATTAGGTTAATGTTAATGGTATTCCTGTTCCTGCTATTCCAAACTCAAACTGAACAGTCCTCCTTAGTCCAGCGCATCCTCAGCTTGTCCAACCTTTCTTTGAGATGAGGCGGTGCCAATTTATGCTCTCTAGCAATGCAGTTTTACACCCAGGCTGATTAAATAAACATAACAGTTTCTGTAGGTGGTTGTATTCAAGAAAGCACATTAAAGCTGAAAGATGCAGGAGATAACATGAAAGTGAGAACGCCTGTCTGCTAGAGTAAAGATGTGAAATCTTGTTCAACAGCAAGCTACCTGAAGAGCCCAGCATTACCTCCAAAAGAAGAAATGAGATCATCACAAATTCTTTTGTGCCCAGCACATATCTTCTTGGTAGTTATAGGAGAGTAAAACAAGTAGGAGAGCTCTCATCTTACCAACTAATAAAGGAAGGTATTCAGAAAATATATTGTGATGCCAGTCAGCATATATGATATTGTTAACAACAGCACATTTCACCTGATGGCTACCATTTTGCACGCTTTTATTACAGAAGTGGCTGAACGAAGTACCAACTCCATTTTTTTTAATGCAACCACTTCTTCGTTAATGAAAGTTTTGCTGATTTTGGTGACATACAGTCCTTAAAGGGAAACCCACTTTTCCCAGTTCTTTCAGGCCCCATGTGAAGACACATTAATTTCATTATTCACAGTATTATTTTATTTATTCCCTGTGTAGCATTTAATTTTTTTTTTCTTGTTTTTATGGCACACATCATATATATAGCATATGTCTCTACGTTTTACAGGATAAGAACCTGCAGACGTTTTGGGTGCAGGACAAGTAGGTAGTGGAAGGAAATGGAGGGAAGGAGTCAGCTAGTAACAAAACTGCTGGAAGTCATTTCACAACCTTTTGCATGTTTTTGGTCCACAGCGTGGTCATCTGCAAGGCAGCCAGAACTGCAAACCAGACAGCCCTGATGCCTGCCCTTTAAAAAAAAAACGACCATCAGTTTCACATAGCTTCATGTTATTTATGTATTTATTTTTGAAGAAAAAAAAAAAAAGAGCAGTTTGTCAAACATTTAAGGTTGACAGGCAAGTCATGTTGTTGTAACGCAGGTAAACGCTGTCATGAGTGACACTGGCTGTGTCACCATGTGCAGCATTAGCCAGGGAATTTGAGAAGACAGGCTCATGAAAAAAAAATGAATGTTGTCAGACAACCCTGCATTTTTTATTATTAAAATCTTGAGTGAATTTAGTGCTCATGAAAGTGAGGGACTAAGCCTCTCCACACATCCCTTTCAATACATCTCAGTTCTGACCTGCAGCACCCTTGCTATTCTAGTTATGGGCCTTGAGCAGAGATTGCTCACCATGTCAGGTTGTGGTAGTTTTGTGAAAGGGGTAGCTGAAAACATAGATGAGGCCATTGAACATATTCTTATTTGTCACCCAACCGTGACTTAAGCCCAGGCCCTCAAAGATGACGAGCACTCACAAATTAAGTATACATCCCACTATACTTTGTTGCAGTTAAAATGAAAACTGCTCAATTGTGTGTTGTGGCTGCTTTACTTCTACTCATGGAAATTGATAACTCCCATTCTGGTAGAAGGTTACTTCTGTGAGTTGGTACTTATTAATTGGAGCAATTGTCCTGAAAGAACCTTCCAGAAAGCCATGTCTCTGCGTGGTATGGAAACGTTTTTTTGCAAAATGTCATATTCAAAACGCGAGTTCCACGAGCACTTTATTATCCAGGTGGACTCAGTTTCTACTGCTAAGCAAACAAGCGTTATTCAAGAGGAATGAGGAGCGAAAGGGGCTGGTGACTGCTTAACGTGGGCGTGGGAGGCTCCAGTCCATGCAGACACCCCTGGGAAATGGTCAGAGGTGCTCCTGGCAAGTCTTGGTTTTACGAATTCAATATGAGGTGTAACTGTGAGGAAAATGGACTGCAGCTAAGCGAGGACTAGCAGCATTGCCTCCCTTGTTCAAGCGAACATCAAATCCAGGTCCCTTATGAGGGAAAGCGTTGAGCAGATGGCATTCCAGGGAGCAGCTGAGTGATTGTCCCCGAAGAAGTCACGGCTGGGAGATCGCTGCTGCTTTCACCCTGGAAGAGCCAGCTCTAAGACCCTGCGATGCAGAGGCCCTGGCTCATACGTTATGTGTCTCAATGCGGAGCCTAATCCACTTAGGCAAGCACAGAGTGAAAATATCATTGCCTTTACAGTGAGAGCCGAAGGCTACAACAAATCTGAATGCCATAGCTCCATCAAAATAAACACTCAAAGCCATCTTGACATCGAGGGTATGGAGCTGAGAATGACATTGAGAATGAGATTTTAGGAAGAGTTTATCTCACTCTTCATGCAGATATAACTGCGCTTTAAAAGGATTCTAGTGCTTTTATTATATATTTGTAATCTTCGGAAGGTTCAGAAACTTTTCTTCCACCCCCTGTTTTCTGAGAGGTTGTGAAATCTGAGGACGTGATTACTTTTTCTGCAGTGGCGGAGCACATAACAATGTCCACCAAATTGGCAAAAGACAAAATAATCTCCCTGTCATACCTCTGACAACCTGCCTGTTAAGGAAATAGATACAGGTTCATCTACATTAGTCAGGGAAGTATCTGCAGGAAAATACTTCAACATCCTCTTTAGTTAAGCCAATAATAACAGCAAAAGCATAGGACTAAATGAATGGTAGGACATGTTACACAGTGTATACATGTGCAAATTACTTCACTGTAATCCTGCTCTGTACTGCAACTAAAGCTACAGTACTTCACGTTACATTTCTGTTCTGGTTTTTAATACACTTATGATTTCCAATGTGCCCCAATTAAAATCCTACCATAAACTGTAAAGGGATGTTGTAACCTGTTAATTTTTGAGCACTTTGAGAAGATAGTGCTAAGTTTTTAAATGAAAGAAACCCATTGTCCTTGTAAGTCTGCCATTACTTGGCTGGACTCCACTACTTGCAGGAGGTGCTGCTCTTAGCACCTGATTTATTAGTAGTTTCAGTGGAGTTACACTGTTTTGCAATTCTGATAGTTCCATTAGAAAATTGTGATGTGGCATTAAAATTTTAACGGGCAACGCTCTGTTTGCATTTTGTCCCACTTAGCATCAGATTGCCAGAGACGAGTCAGGAAAGAATATTAAGCATTCATAAAACACTTTCACAAAAGCTAAAATTCCAAGGACTAAAGATCAGACAAGAAGAATGATAAAAAAGATTAAATTTTTAAAAATCAAACCCCATTCATCTTTTATATTTATTGTTATTTTTATTATACTGAAATATTCAACATTTACCAAATTAAGGCTGCATGTTTCTGCTCAGTGGTTGTTAAGTCTGACCTCTGTCAGCACAGAACACTAAAACTGTCCTAGATCTGGTGAGATTTTGTGAGCGTAAATATAATCAAATTCTCAGAAACCATAAATTGTGTTTATACATCACTATTGAACATTCTTATACTTTCACTACATTGTTTTCCAGTCTATCAAAATGTCTGGGGATAGTCTGCTTTCTTTATTTGATTATTTTGACTTTCAGAACACTTTTTATTTTACGTAGCATAACCATTTTTATTATTATTATCATTATTATTACTGGTTCTAGGTGGGTATATTTAATACCTGCATAATTTTTAAAATGTTTCCTTACAAAGTGACCGTAAATGGATCTTTTAGTCTGTAGAACCCCTGATAAAAACATCTCCCACTACCGCCAATAGGGATAGAGGGGGTGGAGTGGGTAGACTTTTAAATTTGCTTTTACAAGTGCAAATCCTCAGGCAAAATAAACAATATTATTTCAGATTAGAAAAAAATACACACAGAGATGATAAGAAAAAATCTAATGTCTGTAGAAGGCTGTGCTTCAGCAAACTCCGCATATGTTGGTATGTTTGCTTATTTTTTAAGTTTTCCAGTACCAAAATGCATGTTTAAATGATTGCATTTGACAAAGGAAAGACAAGGAAAAATGGTGCAGCATCTTTAATTTATCAGTTTACATGAGATGCAGGCAATAGCCTGTGGGTACCAGATTGTGATTTTTCTACTCAAGTACATTCTCATGTTTTACTGATGAGCTATATGCCAGACCCTTGCGTTCTGTATAGTAAGAGTTTCATGGAACATCTGCTTCAATTGCTCTATCTCTTGTTTTGTTTTGTCACTAAACTCACTTATGCTACAGAAGCACTGACTATAAAAGAAGCTACTTTAATTCAATAGCATATCAAGAAGGTAGATTCTCTAATGCTTGTAATACAGCTATTTGTGTCTAATGCTTTCCGTTGCACAAAAGTGGTGTGACAATTGACACAATATTCTGTCATACTTCATAGGATACATAGTTTTCTGACCTACTGATATGTTTTTTAACTAGAAAAGCTGCATATGCATAGACGTATGTGTATCTGTGTGCAGCTGTAGACAGAATGCTATATAGGGAGGCGTATCTGCATACCTGTACCTCCAGCTGTATGTGCAAGACACTGATGAAAAAACACATATAATGGGCAGAGGAGTAATATTTTCCCCATTCCCAAAGTCACGTATCACAAAAGAAGCCAACAGAAAAAGTAAGTCAATAAGGCGAGAATAGCTTTGACTTGTTACTGTGTGCTTTAGCATTTACATAGTAAATGCCATTGGATGTCTTGCATGTATTTAAACTGGAAGGATAAAATGGTTTACAAGGACAGAGAACATTATATGGGAGGTTAAAACAACATGCATCACCCTTTCTCAGTTTACTGGATATTTTTTCTTGTCCCGTTTGATAGTCTTGGCTATTCAGTGTCTGTGAAAGGAGTATCAGGATATAAGGGCTGCAGTTTCACTGATAATTGCTGTATAGTGGTCAAACTTAGCTGAAAAAACCCTCAAGTTGATTAACTATATGAAAATGCAATGATAAATAGCTTTTTAAACCTGAAACTGTGTCTACAGGACACGACCCTTGCAATATTCTTTAACAGTTTCACAGAACAAATGAAGGAAGGAAAAAAGGAAAGAGCTTAATAAAAAAGGACAAATAGGATAAACATCCTTGCCACAAACCTTTCTTACATCTTTTCTCATATTTTTGGTCTGAAGATTATGGTGTTGTGACTGATATTTTTTAAGGCCCTAATTGTTTTCTTATTTGTTTTTTTTTTTTTTTTTTCCTTAAGTTTGATCTCACCTGTGCTGACATCGACCCTGAAAAATGCTGTTGGGAACAAAGAAACTATGAGCAAAGGCTGAAACAGTCTTTACTTTCAGTGTCATTATTACTGAAAGGATGTGTTGCTTAATTTTACATATTTATTTTCTTTTTTTTTTTTAGAAATACGGTTTATCATTGTATGTGAATTGCCATTGACAAGGCTGGTAATTAGCCTCATATTATTTTCAGCATAGTTCACAACCGCACATCACAGGATAGAAAATGGGAGCCTTAGACAAACAGAATCCTTGTAGAAGATCATTAGGAATCCCACTGTGACATGCCACGTGCAACCTCGTTGATTCAAATTAGTCATCTGCATTGTTCTATATTTTAGACTGCAGGAGGTTTCAACTTATTTTACAAAACCACAATTGTTACACGTTTATGGTCAGAGTAACATGTTCCGCACTCTCAGAAGACACCAAAGACATTTTAATATGTACTTATTATACAGCTCTGCCTGCAACGCTATTTAGAGTTTCATCAGTGTCTAGGTAACAAAGCTCTATTTTCTCACCTTTTTACAACTGAGCTGTAAACATGAACTCTCAGTTAAACACAGCACTGTATAGAAACTATTATCTAGGACTCAGGGTTTTGATTTTCTTTTTATTTTTTTTTTTAACTAAAAAGAGATCTTTGATGACACACACCTTTGAAATGAATGTATCCTATTCCTGATTTTTGTGTGTGTAGATGTAATACAGGCTCAAACACTGCTAAACCCACTGTGGTTTAGCTGATAAATTATAAGAGCAAAAATGCTGTTTGTCACAGTCTCAATTTACTGTGAGGTCAAATATGTACCTTTAAAACAGAGTTTAGAGCTAAGTTATAAAACAGTCCTTTATAATGGCTATTTGATCCCATTCATGTCTTTATGCAAAATCTTTGCTGGCGTTGCTGATGGCAATATGTCTATTTTTAACAAATATACCTCCCCCAAATAATATGTCTCAACGATCTATGTTCTTTATTCCTTGCTGATATTTACTGGAGCAAATCCATCTATTTCTGTAGACAATTTACTCCAACAGAGTAGTTAGTCCCGCTCAGTATCCTGTCATGAAACTCAGTAACCTCAGAAATACTTGGGTCTGCACTATATATGTTGTAGATGCAAATAAACCAAACCTAACCTTGTTCTTGGTAGGGGCAGGGGCTTTTTGAAAGATCCTAGACTGAGAAGGGTATATTTGATTTTTATTTTCTAGGAAGTTGTCAGAATTTTAATGTTCTTAAAATCGATGGGTTTTATGTTATATGTTTTTTGATACAAATCCACATACACTGAAGAATTATTCATATGAATTCTCATTCCTTTGTGCTCAGAATCAGGAATCTGATATATTACTTCAAGAGTACATAGCACAGCATCAGAGAAGGAATTTAAAGGTAGTGAACAGCTCAGGGGACCAGTAATAGAATATGAAGCCTAGGTTGTTGGTTCAAATCTAATCCAGGTTGGAAGTAACAGCAATTATTGCCATCTAATGTCTTTTCAGTGATCTGTATGAAACGAGTTTGTGGTCTCAATGTAGTTTCTAATAGACAGGTGTCTAGATCACAGCTGACACCATTGTTGGCAGACTCAATGTAGGGACCAAAGTCCAAACGGGTCTGTAGATTGAACTGCTCTTTGGTGTCAGGGCAAAACTCAAGCATTTCAGCGGGAGAATGTGTCAGCCACTGTGTTTTTAGAACCTGTTCTATCGATGAAAATTATTCAGTCTTCAGGGACTTCCCCAGGAATCCTCTCAAGATCCAACAACTTTTTTCAGTTAAACAATGAAGATGAAATCACTCTCATAACACCCAGATTAAAAATTAGCACCCAGAAGCACAAGAAGACAGACATAAAAGGAGCGGTCACAATAGTTTCAAATCACTTGCTGAAACTCATGTGCTTAAATTTATTCAAGTGCTTCACAATAGAATAATTCCTTTAATGGCTTGCAAATCTCTCCTGCATACTGTGCCATGACATGCATATACAACACGGCATGTTTCGCAAATCGCTGATGGTAGTAGCGTTGCGGATATCATTTGTTCCCTCCTACTTGCAAGAGCGCTAGGAGAATTTACCAGCTAGGGATACCGCTCAGACGTCCCCCTTGATGTGAACGTTGACGCCACTTGTATTACAAAGCTCTCTCCTCTCTCATCCTGTTTGGGTATGTCAGATCAGAGAGCATGTGCAGAACAGCTCAGTGGTGACTGTTTGCTAGACATGGCTTTGCCGGTGTCAGGTAACCCGAAGGATCTGCGGAATCCCCCGTACAAGTCTTGCTACTACAGTGAGCTCCTAAATAATGCGTAGGTTGCAGAGCTGCAGCCTGGGTCAAATCTTCTCCAGTTTAAATTCACGTGCAAAATCCTATAGATAAACACTATGGTCTAAGCAGAAAAAAATGACACAAAGACCTGTAGAAAACATCCATTTTTACGTATCATCGAGTTAGAAAAATGAGAGTTCTGAAAAATCACGTTATTTGTGGACCTTCCCAAGGGTAACCATGTTATAAAGGGACTGGGACTTTAATATAATAAACACAAATCAGCGTGCTTAAGGCAACTAACTGGCAATTATGTACAGTTTTGATTATGGGAATTTACATTTCCACAAAGGAATGTAATTACAAGGAAAGTAACTTTTTTTTTTTAAATGCTAGCCTTGTACTTTTTTGACCTGGGTTTCAATTTAGCAAAGATCCAGGAAATTTTGATCAACATAGATATATATATATAAATGTTTGTTTAGTAAGTATCTGGCAGGCAACAACACTTCTACTGCGGATTATCTGGATCTGGATTCCCCATGATACTGATTACTAGGTAGTAAAGCCAGTAGAGAAGAAAGAAGTCCAAAGAGAAAAGCTACCATATTCTTCCTACTACAGGTAATAGATATTATTTGCCCTATTATTCTTATATTATTTATGGATCACTCTAAGAGTGGCATATGTGAGTTTAATCTATTCATGTAAGATATTATATACATGGAGAGAGAGAGAGAAAACATTTGACACTAATTCTTACATATTTTTATCATGAAAGTTGAATCTCAAGAGACTTGAAAAGTAGAAGGAAAATAAAGGAAAGAAGGAAAGGAAAGAACCCAAAAGCAATAATAGAAAAGAGAAAGAGTGATATTGTTAATAAATGAAGGATTAGGAGACTCAAACAAAAGGAGACTTTAATATATGATAGAGAAGAAAGAAATGGAAGGACTTTTAAATTTAATAGACAGTTCATAAATTAGAAAATCTGTCATGTGGTATTAAAAATCACACTTAGCATTTCACTGAGTAATATATTATTAATTTATGTTATGATATATGATTCACTGTAGTGCTAATAATTTATATTTTGTGTGGAATTCTGAGTCTAGGTTTCCAGCTTTCGTAAGCCTCAGAGTTTTGTCTGGCTTTCCTGCCTCTAGATTTCACGTAGTGATCAGACATTTCTAAAAGAAGTGTGAACCCTGTGTGAGAGAATTATAGCAAATGGGCAGGAGAGTTCCTTGTTTAACACAGCATTTGAGGTCACAACTATATTGCTGGGTTCACCAAATTAATACCGAGTAGTTATTTGTAGGGATAGGAGAGCCCTGTAAGTTCTCAGTGCTTACACACTCTGAAGCATTTTATCTTTAAATTTCTAAAGCTCTGAGCAGGGTTTTAACCACAAGACTGGCTGGCATAATAAGACTCTTAGCTAAATTCCCACACAACACTTTGAAAAGGTAGTGACTAAGGTGTGGGGTTTTTTTGTGTGCTTTATTTAAAAAAAAAAAAACCCAAAGATCCTGAAAGTGTCCTGTGCTGCAAGGACAGCTTAATCTTTTTCACTTCCTAAGTCACTCTCCCTGTTTCCCCTGAGGTCTGCACGTGGCTTTGACTTTTCTTCCAAACTCCTCTTTCCTTTTCTACTTATTTGCTCAACACCTCTCTCCATTTCAGGCATGTCTGTCACAGATATTGGGCTGGGGGTGAGAAGCTACTCTTACCTTCAATCTGAATCGCTGCTGCACCATATACTGTTCCCTTTTCCCTGTCTAGTAGTGCAAGTTTTTTACGACCCCCTCTTATTCCATGTCCTCTCCTACGGCTCATTGGCGTGTAATAACCCAGGGATCTGTAACCACCACCTTTAAGATAAAACTATGCCCAACTCCCAACTCTTGCACTCAGGCGTAATGGTCACCTCTGCAGAGAGCACAGATCTTTAGTTTGGTGTAGCGTATGCTTGTGTTTCTAAAGAGAAATTGCATTTACACACAGAAACTAGCAAAAAAAAACCCCCACTGAAATAGTCTGTTTGGGGAGTTGAAATTTCTCTTGTAAGTAGAAGCAACATGGTGCATAAGTGGGCAGTGTGTTTGAAGGGCAGAGAACAGACCATTCTAGAAAAATGGGCAATTAAATGTAAATGTTTTTTTTGAGTCAGTGTAATGTGATTGAGGAGAGAGACTGATTAGAGGTACCCAGCGAAGAAGCTCATAATCACAGCAGGACGAGAGAACCCTGTTATCCCCACCCCAGCCCAACCTCAGGATAGCAATAGAGACAGTTCCACAGCTGCTAGGGAGGAACCCGTCCAAGAGAGAAACCCTTGAGCTGTCAATAAATCCAGACATCTCTGCTGCTGCTATTGGAAAGAGATACACCAGAGGTTGTCATCTGGGTACTGCAACTGCCAAACTTGACTGCCTTTGGCCACAGCTGTTGACTTTGTTGCTGCAAGACTATTGAGTAGGAAGAAGAGTAAAAACAGTGCCAGCACAGTGGGGAGGCAGCTACTAAGTTAATGCTCAAGTGGTATCCTGGCAGTTCTCAATTTGCCTTGTAATTGTTTTGCTCAGTGGGAAAATAGATGCACCAATAAAAGTCTAATTTATAACTGTAACTTTAAGTGTGTGCATGCAGTATGGTAGTTGTGCATTTGTAGATTTATGATGAGTGACAACTGCATGTCTGTGTTATAGAGTACTCAACACATGGAAAAGCAAATATTATCCCAATAAAGTTCTTTTGTCTGCTTTAAGTGGTTAATCAAACTCCATAACCACAGCTCATTCTTTTCCTGGATATCATTAAAAGGATAAATAAGAGAATGACAAAGAAAATGAAAGAATGATATCTTGGCTGGGCAAAGTACTAGCAAATGTCTGGTTCCCTTCCCTTCCCTTCCCTTCCCTTCCCTTCCCTTCCCTTCCCTTCCCTTCCCTTCCCTTCCCTTCCCTTCCCTTCCCTTCCCTTCCCTTCCCTTCCCTTCCCTTCCCTTCCCTTCCCTTCCCTTCCCTTCCCTTCCCTTCCCTTCCCTTCCCTTCCCTTCCCTTCCCTTCCCTTCCCTTCCCTTCCCTTCCCTTCCCTTCCCTTCCCTTCCCTTCCCTTCCCTTCCCTTCCCTTCCCTTCCTTTCCCTTTTTTAATATTTACTAGAATAAAGCATTATTTGAAAGCCAAAATGAGAACATTTTGAAATGTTGCCACGTCTTTTTTGGTGTGATGTAAAACACAGGATTTAAGATTGCAAGGGTTCCCATTGCTCAGTGAGACCGGTGCTTTGTTCGAATAGTCATTTTGATGGTTTACTTTCATTTGGAGGCAATTTATATGTGTGTCTTCTAGCACCAACATTTTCCTTTATCTTAAATAGTTTATTTCACTCCTTGACATTTATCCTCTCAGTCTGTTTATAGAAGGCAGTCATACCCCTTCCCTCTTCTCCCTTGTAGCTGTTTCCCATTTCTCCCTTCCACTAGTAGGTGTCATTCTAGTTCATTCCAATAAGCCACGCTCCTCAAAGCCCAATCTTCGGTACAGAAATTTTGCTGGTATAGATATTTCTGTTAATACTGTGGAAAAAACATTGTACCCCCAAGTGAGCATAGCTTATAAAATAAGATCCCTATTCCCCTAATCAGTCCAGCTCCTGCTATGTGTAGCTGTTACAATTTAAATTAATTTTGTCTTAACATGGATTATTAGAACCATGCACAGCATTCCACATGAGGAGACACAATTACTTAAACATTAGTAAGAATGTTTCCTTGTTTTGACTAGAAATACATCCTAGCATCTTAAGCATCTACTTCTCACTTTTACAGACAGAATCTGGCTTTTCCTGGATTTTTAGGTGTCTTTCTTCATGGCTACATCACTCCATGGCTTATGGAGTGATGGACCCTCTGTTAAAATAATGTTGTAAGACTTGGTCTAGATAGGGCACAAAGGTGCAAATCTCAAGAAAAAAGCTAGAAGAAAAATACTTTTCTAAGACCTTTGAATGTCTTTTCTATCCTGAATTCCACTGCTGGGATGTAGCAGAATCTTCTCCAAAAGCCTCTTCTTAAAAGGCAGGTGGTACTGCCAGCAAGAAATGAGTCGTTTATATCTCACACTTCCTGGCCATCCTACCAGTATCACTTTCCCGTTTTGGGTCGTCTCAGCCAGCTATTTTGTATTTTAGCCTTTAAATATCTGCCAGATATCCTCAGAAGATGCAAAGCAGCTCAGTAAGGAGAATACTGAACTTCAATAATAGAGGTAGTAATACTGAAGGATTGTCCAGAATCTGCTTTTATTTTTCTTCAATACCAGCTATGGAACAATTACTGTAGTGTTCACTTTCCAAACAGTGAAAAATGAATAATAATGAAAAATCACTATAGAGCATGACAGTGGTTTTGCAAAATCTCCTTCATTTCTACATTCATTAGAGCACATCACTTATGATTCTAGTTGCAAAATGACATCAAAAAGAACAATATCAACAGCTTAAAGAACAGACTGATCAGATCTGTTCCAGGTCACCATGAAAAGTCAGTTTAATTTTTATGGGTACATAGAGTTTGCAATTTTATGCAGACATAGAATTCTCTCTATATATAGCTACAAAAGCTCTTTTATGCAAATATAAAGATCTTTTACACACCCAAACTGAAAATTACTGTGAGGAGAGCTTTTCAGTAGAAATAAACTGTAACTTCAGGAAGCATACCAATTTGAAAGCTCCCGGTGAAAGAGAAAGTTGTTGGAAGTTGAAGACTAATAGCAGAAAAGGCAAGGCAGAAAGAGGGAAAAGAAATTCCAAGGGACCGTAAGAAAATTTGAAATGTGCATTTTTCTGCAGTATTCCCTTGATGCTGAAATTACTTAACTCAGCTAGGTGTCCTCGGTGTCGTTTTTGGGATATAAACATCTTTCTCGAGGGACCGGCTGATGGACCAACTTCACCTTCACTGCTTTTTATGCAAATGTAAGGAAGGGGGATAGAACATATAGAACACTAAGTTAATAGATCTGTAGTGAGAAATCTGGAACAAACATGAGAGAAGCAATCTTCAAGACCCTAAATCTAAAGATGTCAAGGTATGACAGGAAACAGTATGATGAGCACGAATTTTGATAGTTTGGGCTGAGATAAAAGTCCAGGATCTGCAGGATAATGGCAAGAATGGACATGGTCAAAGCACCTGCACCAACTAAAGTTATATGAGGAGAAAAGTAATATTGCCAAAACAGACAAACAGGCTTTGATGAAAACCAAAGAGGTTAAATTTGTCCATGCTTAACTTTAACAGTTATTTTAACTTGTGACTCAGCATCCACTGGAAAAGGAAGAAAAGGGGAAAAAACCCAAAAGAACAACTTATTTGAGCTAACATAATGTTAGGCTTTGTACTGAAATATAATGCAAATGTATCTAAATGTGTGTTTTAGAACAGGTGTACTGGTCGCTACTAAAATGATATAACTTACAGTCAAGCAGAAAATAAATAAAAATTTAGCTTAACTTAAAATAGACTGATGGTCTCTTAAAGATTGCCTTAAAGTGCCAATTCATACCTACAATATATAGGAAAGTGTGTATAATATGGACAGACCAATTTTAAATTTCTGCAGAATTGTTCCCTTTTACTTTGGATGGGAAAGAGGAAAGATATGTGACTGAGATTTCTTACTTTCAGAAATCCTTACGACTACGTGTTGGAATTTTGAGTATCCTCAGTGCTGTATCAGTTGTGAGCTTGAATGCTTTGAAATATTAGAGTGGAGTGTATCTTTTTGTGCTTACGTTGGAAATCTGAGACCCTCATTATTTCTGCATTTGTTAAAATACAACTCTCTGTTCAACATACAGACAAAGCAAAAGGCTTTGATAAAACCTGATCTACATTCAGAGATCTGCTATGATCTCAGCTTTTCTAAAGTGGCACATTGCAAAAGGCACAGTACTAGTGGAAAGTACTAAAAGAGGCTACTTTTAACAGCTTCTCTTTACTTTTTCTTGCCAGCAGTGTTTTCATTTACATACCTGAATCATGTCATTATTGTTGCCTTTGCTCTGTCTCTTTCTGGCACTTCAGTGGCTTATCACCTTTTCTTTTTTTTCTTTTTTTTTTTTTTTTTTTAATAAACAGTGTGCTCTGTACATCTCTTGTGTTGATTTCCTGAATTAATATTCATGATTCTTCTTTTCAAGCCACAAGATCCTCTGTTGATGTTTGCTTTACAATGCTTCTATCAAACATACTTTTACAAAATAAAAGGTCTTTTTCCTTTCAGAGGCTTAGGTTGGAAAGTAAACGGTTATCTTCCACATGGCACATAATACGATGCTGGTTTTATTATCTAGATAGATACAGTTTTCTTGCTCTCCTAAGTTTTGTTATCTGTATTTTTAAAGAAATAAAGAAACACTGCATCATCCCTATCTAAACTGACCCACAAACTAAGCTCACTGGTCAAAAACACATGCGTGTGCTGGGTTTTTTTTACGTTTTTCTACATTGCAGTTTATTAATTTTGCTGATTGTTTCTGTTTAGAATGAAAAATGCCACAAATGGAGTGCTAAATTTTAAGTACACTGAGCAGCGGGCTTTTCTTTTTTTTAAAGGGTGCTCATCCATACATTTCTAATAGAAATGAAACACAAAATTGAAGGTCCTTTTAAAGATATAAGCAGAAGAGATTACTATTTCCTTCTTCTCCATTCCCATCTCAAAAAGAAAAAAAAACCTACAGTATATATTTCACTCCCAGAATGCTCCATTTCACCTCTGTTTTTCTGTATTATGTCTCTCCTTGTCTTGTGTTACTTCCTGGTCAGTACTTTGTTGCTCTTCTCTAAAATGGTAATAGCAATAATTAAACAACAATCACTGTACATCTGCATCTCACAAATACTCTTTTACCTCAATCACGAGAGTCTTTTGACTCACTGATAATTAGCCACAGCATCCATCACTGTTCCTTTTTTCTTTCTTTTCTTTTTTTCAGTCAGCTGGTCCATCTGTCAACCAGAGCACTAATATGACTGCTTACAGCAGCAGCCGTCTTCCCTTTTTGTGCATAAGACTACCACCTTCAGCTCCTTTGAAAGGCTTCTACTTGTTTCAAGTTAAGTTGAGCATAAAATTCAATTTCTACCTACGGTTATTCAATATATATTTATAAAAAATTAAAAAAGCAATATTTATTTTTTCCGTTTCCCTTAGTCTGCACTTACTTGCCTACTTACATGTAGACCGTGAACTTTTGGTGCCATGAGTTTTCCCTTGACTGTATGAATGTGGTGAACAGCAACACTTACAGAGAAGACGGAGCTTCCTGCTGTATGAATGTGAAAGAAAGGAAGCCTTTATGCGCTGGTTATGTTACAGAGATAAAAACAAAATGGGCTTCCTCTTTTTATATTCCCTGCCCTGATCCCCGGCTCCATCACCTCCCCTACGTATACCTCCCCATGCCATTAGGCCCTGTCTCCTAGCAACATATGGCCCCTTACCAGAGCTTTATCTGACTGCTGCCTGTATGCAATCAGGCTGTCAGTCATTTAAGAGAGAAAGTGATTGAGCTCTGTCCTGGATGCATATATTTGCGACATTTAGACTCTCTGCATAGGTATGATGAGAGGATATGTAGCAATGTGGGTTTGCGATGTATTCAGAGTAAAGCCTCCCTAAATGAACACTGTTCTAAGTAAAACAGATGTGCTTTTGAATTTGTGTCCGTCAGGAATAATCCTTTCCACCTCTTCTTTATCTGCGGTACTGCCTTTACAACTGTCTTACTTACAAAAAGGGTAAAATCTGTTTTCCTTTTAAAAATAAAGTTTCCTGTGAAGCTGCTTAAGCTGAGTTGTTAATTGGTTCCCTGGCACGCTCGCACCCCATTCACTCTGAATCAGATCAGGAGGGTGCGCCGGCAAAATTTGCATCCCACCTTCATTATATATAGTGGTAAAGCACAAACCCATAACCTGCACTGAAATAATGCTTGTTGGATACTTGGATTTGCAATACAAGACAGTCGTTGTCACAAGTAAGAGCAACACAACTTTAACTGCTAGGCCGCAATTTCCCAATGGGCAGTGACTGAGAGTGTTTCTGGAGTGATGCAGTTGAAAAATACTTGGTAGAGGATATTTCTAACACCTAATGTCAGACATTTGTGTTGTTCATACTTTAGCTGTCCCTTGTAGTCAATGGAGAGTTAGGATTTAAGACCTATAACCTTCGGCAGTGACTATGCAGGCAACACAGATTCCTACCTATATTGACGTATGTAACATTAGGTGACTTTTCAGTCTCACATTGTGTTTCTTTCCCTGGGAGACAAACAAGACTCGACAGAGCAGCTATCTTATGGAACACTGCAAAGACAAATCTTGATGCTGATATCCCCTTGTAAGCCCTGCCCATTCAACACACTTTACAATAGGCAAGGGATAGGTGCATAATCCAAACAGGCAAAAAGATGGAGCATGAAAAAGGCCGCTGTGGGAAGTCCTAGCTTTGGGCTACGTGCACCTCATGTGGTTTTGCCTGAAGATCCCCAGTGAAAGACTCACGTTTCAAGGTTGCTGCTTGAAATGCTGACCACAACCTGTCCTTGGCTCTCTCAGCCCTGGCCCTTCATCAAGATTCCTTCAGTTACCTCCAAGGGAGATTTGGGCATGTGTTCAAGAGGGCAGTGAGAAATTCGCTCTGTATAATCTATACCTCATATAACCTGCACCTTAATTGTTTGAAATTAAACCCTGACATAACCTGCACTTTTCTGGAACCTGTACAAAATGAGGGGCAGTGGCACCAGGGAAGCAGAGATTTTGGAATAAACTTTTCCTTCTGTTATCCACACTTGTGTGTTAACCTGCACTGATGCTTAATCACATGATTATTTTTTAGTAGATCATTCATAAATCAACACATATGAAAATTGTTGCCTGTCAGGCACCTGGATGTAGACCTGACTCTCTCCATTGATTCTGCGGTGAGAGTTGGGCAGTGCTGGATAATGAGCACTTGGAATTATTCATCCCTTTGGTATCGTAATACAGCTATTAGTGCCTAAACCAATGCCCGTTGAAGTCAACGGAGAGACTCTTACTGACTTCAGCGGGTACTGGATCAGGCCATTTATGGAACAGTTCCATTTTGATATCCAGCCAAGTGGATAAAGCCACTCACTCTTTGTTAATACAGTGTTTAGTCTTTAGTAATCTGGGCACAATGATTAAAAATCCCACCAGTTGTCCAGAGACTGTACTTCTGGAAATTATACGTTGATATGTAGTTCCAAGCAATTGAATGAATACATCAGCATCGGGCATCTGAATTTGCCAGTTGGTCAAGATTCTTGACTTTTCTTCCATGTCCAAAACTGAAATCTGTAGCTGTTCATGGGAACACTCAAGTTAGCTAATAAACTAACTGAACACATTTCACTTAACAGCAAGCGAAACAACCATTTCTGATCTGCTGCATTCCAGCGTTTGGTTCCTCAGTCATTTCATGCAGACTTCTGGTAACAATTAATACTACCATAAAAAGAAAATAACAGGGAGAAACATGCACACAAATTGAAAGCAGATATCTGAATGTTGTTGTCCCACAAATTTAGATCAACCGCATGTCTGCCTGGAAACTTGTAACTAGCATTCATGAGTGATGTTATAATATAAAGTGTGGTGGAGAAATGACAGTGGAGCCTGTTTGTACTTTCTGGAATTAATATATATGTGCAGATAATTAAAAGAACAATAAAAATACACAAGATGAACATACACAAGGGGAAGGTTTAAACATCATCCAAACGTGTCATATGGTATGGGCCTTAGGGAAATAAAGGCTTACAGGATACTGGCTGACAGTCCTGCTGCTGGTACCAGAATTTAGCAGTTTCACTGCTTGAAAATAAATCCTTTTAGTTAATCCGGCTCTGTGGGTGGAATTACACACACCACTCCCGTTATTGTTAGACAGGAGTGCAGGCTGAATTCCCATGAACTTTGCTGAAAATGTAACTTGCAGTCTTCCCTACGCAAAGCTTTATTTATTAGAAATGCTTTTTAACGTGTCATGGTGAAATCTTATCACGATAACATCAGATGTGGTTTATATTTGGGGGTGCACATTTCACCCTTGATGTATACCTGCAAATCTTATTAGCATGACAGGGCATTTACTATGCATATCAAGAAGCAAATACGTGAGATTGTGAATTCTTTCACCCAGTGTGCTCCAGAGAGTAAAATTTTAGCGGCCAAATGTTGACACCTGGCACAGTGAAGAGTTTGCCGCAGACAGCCAAGGTTATTGAATGGGAATGTGGCTGCACTGTAAAGCCTTCCCTTCACCATCTGGTTCATTCTGGAATATGGAATATATATCACAATTACATGAATAAATGAAAAGATATGCAAGTTAACTGAAATGTATGTGTTTCTCTGCTTTTCTGCACAATGAAACAGCCATCTGGGAATCAGTATGTCTCACATTTCAAGCACAAATCAAAGCAAGCAGCAATTCACTCCATGACGTGTGCTTCATAGAAAACTGGACTTCATTATCACAGAGTTAATCACTTTGGAGTCTTTTTTTCAGGTTTTTTTTTTTCTTTTCCCCTCTTCTCTATGGATACAAAATAAACCTATTTGGAAATATACGGAGAGTACTCTTACTAAAATTGTGTTTGGAACACAGTGTGGCTAAAGAATAAGAATAAAAGAAAATGGAAGCACATTTGTTTGCACTCTTGCCTCTCAGATCCAAGCTCAGAGGTGGGTCTGTAGAGAAGGGAGAAAGAATCGCAAGATGGATATGTTCTTTTTTTCCTTTCCCTTCTTCACCCCAGTTTGGTTTATATGCATATTTTCCTTTTCCATGTCTATGCAGCACTATTGACTAATGGAATGGGTGACATGGATCCAAAGCATATGCTGTTGCCCAGCAAAACTTAATGGAAAGTGGATGGAGTGGGGGGGCATGGTGAGAGCCAGAGTGTCTGCCAAGAAAACAGCCTCTGACCTTCCACCATCTTGTGCCATATGTGACATTTGAAGGCAGAACCTTGCCCCCCTGTTGCCTCATCCCCCCTGCCCCCGCCTCAAATTTTCCTTTCTGTCCTGTGGAAGGTGGGTGACAATCCTTGCAATAGAAAGCAGTGGAGATTTGCTGTGGGAAAACTCTTCTGGGGTTAATCCGGAGGGAGGGGATGTTAGGACTCACTGGAAATAAAAGGCACGGTTTCTGCAGCTACACTGGGTGTGAAACTGGGTATGTATATTCACTGCCATTGCATCGAAAGGCAGAGAATGTGTCTGATAGACAAGTCTTGATAGTGTTTTGGGAAAAGCAGCTTTAGAACAATGGATTACTGTGGTTTCAATTTATATATGTCATTTTGTAGCCTTTCTGGAAAGAAAAGTTGTCTCTATTAAACAAAAAAGAAAAAAATATAATTGCTGGAAGACGTTCAGACACATTTGCCCCCTGTCCAAACTTCATTAATCTCCTTGAACATAAGAGTTGACTAATTCTACGGGCTTTTAGCCAAGCTCTTAAAAAATAAAAGTTAAGAGTAAATATTGATGATTGTTGCAAGAATCCTTCCTATGCTTGTTCCCCTAACAATCCTGTTAAAAAAAAAAAAAAAAAAAAGTTTTTAATACCATGTGGTCTTAAAGAATGCATGTTCTTTATGCCTGGCAAAAATGACTAAATATGTAAATTCCCTCTTTACAAGGAAAAGGCTGATTTTGTAGTGGCTGCTTATTGGGAAGTGCTTATGTACATTTGCAGCATAATGCAGGAATGAAGGAACAAGCTCCTTTCTAGAAAAGAACAAACTTGCAAATCTGTATGTGCTACATTGTTTAACCTGCAAATGGTCCTGCAGAGTCATAGCAGGTTGCCATTGATCTGGGACCAAAAAAAGCTTCAGCTTTCAGTCATCCAATTTTCATGTGTTGAGCACCCTCAAGACCTGCAGAAAACAATGACAATGTGGCTTTTGATGGCGTGGGACCAGAGCCTTGAGGGGAACAGAGAATCATCAGCCCCTTGTGATTCTAAACTTTTAGCAAGCAACAGAGATGGAAAAATAGCTAAAACTAGTGCTTGCTTGAACCCCTGTTGTCTGAAGTCTCTTCGTGAATGTTGGAAGAAAATCTGCTTTGAATATGTTCTCCCTACTTCAGTTGTCTAAAAAAAAAAAAAAGTCAGGGTCAAAGAAAGGGCACAGTAAATTCTGAATATCTGAAGATGTTGAGCTGATGTATATCCACTAAATGCTAACATAATTAAGACATGACATCATCCTTCAAGCATTATGGGTGCTGTATCTTGTATTGTAAATCCTTATCTAGCTTATAATGGTCTGCTGAGGGCTTAGTTATTTTTTCTCTCTGCACCTCAGATATGTGTATTAAAAATTATAAAAATCAAATTGACTTCATAATTGATTTTTTATGGATGTTATTTGTTTTGCCATGAATATTTCATAAACATTTTTTTCCTAAAGTATAGCATTATCCGACGTACAACTGAGAGAGACAGATTGCAGTGGGTGCATGTGAGTCTATATGAAATCAATGTTATCCTTAAATTTAAATTCTTTGTTAATACCTTGCCTTTTTCCATTAAATGTTTTATCTTTCTTGTTTTAAAATCAAAGGGGAATTTGCCATTGTCTTCAGTTACAACAGGAACATTATCCCCTTAGCATTTTTCTGTTACCTTTTGATTCATTTAAAAAGTGGCAACGAAAGAAATGGTCCAGAATCTGTAACATTTTCTCCCATATAAAATCCTTTATTCTCATGAATCATTCCACTGGTGTCATTGCATAAAGAGGAGTTTCAAGACAGAGCCTACTTTTCTCAGCTACGTGAATTCTGACTTTATCAAGCTCTCAAGCGGCGCAGCCGAGGCGATGAAAAAGAGGCTGAGAAGACGGGGAGGGTGGAGACCTTTCAGTTTCCCACAGCACAGGATTTCTAGGCACACAAGTATGAAAAGCCGTACGTTGCTCCACACAGGGGTCTCCTCGGGGCCTGATTGCTCCGAGCCTCGTGGCGAGGCCCACCCTACTGCAAGCACAGGGTGCGTCAGAAACTCCTTTTGAAGATGTTGTGAGTAGATCCTGTGCAATGGGGACACTTGCCCATTGCTGAGGTCTCTGCTTTGAAACAAAACCTGGGTCTCTTTGCGCTTCTGTGATGGAGACAGGTGGTATCAGCTTAAGGTTTGGGGCACAATGTACCTCCAACAGCTTTTGCCACCTTACTTTGGCCATCTAGATGGTAAGCTTTTGCTCTCAATTAGCTCTTTGGCCCCCTAATATAGTCAACGAGGCACCTCCAGAGGGAGTTCATTGCATCCTATAGTAAGCGGAGTTTGGAAAGGCCTCTCTCGTCGTTGACTGCAGGGTCTAGACAGCTGGCTTAGGGCTAACACTTTTGAGACTGAATTTAGGTGAGATGAGTGGCACCCAGAGCCAAATCCTCAGCATTAGCATCACCATCGGCTAAGAGCAATCTGCGAGCACCCCGTAACACCGCAGACTCCCTCCAGTGAGATTTTTCTCCTGCCTAGTGCCCTGAGTTACGCCCTCACATGCTCAGATAAAGCAGGGCAAGCCCACTGGGTGAGAACGGCATTACCACCCGAGGATTAGCTGTGTAACAGCAGACGGCAGAGAGCTGTTAACCTTTCGCTTTGGTAGGTATTAAGAAAGAGGGTAACAAGAATTTTCCATCACTAAGGACGTATCAGGCAGCATTAGCAATGGATAATTTGAGGGGTTAAGAAGTCTGCCCTGCGGGAATTTTTTAAAAAAACCTAATCTTTTATAAAGATTGAAAGTTTCACAGGCACAAAGTTTGCCTCAGAGAGATTTAGTTCTTTTAGCCTATGATCTTGATACTTGCCAAAGGACAAACTAAATGTGAATTTGCATCATGCCTCCACATGTGTTTCACATATTTTACATGTGGCGTCTAAACGGCTCCTGTGACCTTAGTGTGTGGATCACACGTTTTTCACATATGCTTTGTGCGGTTCACATCTGTTTGAAACATTGTTTCTGACAGTAGAAATCATTATTGTTTTACAGCAGGCTCTAATAATTTAATTCAAGCAGCAGAACTTGAGAAGACGCAGAGTGTTTTCAGTTTTGGTTTAGATTTTGTGTTGAGTGCTACCCATTATAATTGCATACCAGAGGAGAGATTCACAGTGCAGGCCAGAGTTTCCAATTAGGGCGATCGAGAATTTTTTGTCAACATGCTTTTTTTCCTAGCGAATATGCTGACTTGTCAAAGTTGTCGCTTTTGCAGAAAGGTGCCTGATCCAACTGTCATTGTGTTCTGAAGGGTTTTCTGGGTCTCTGGTTGCATTTCTGCTCAACGCTAGAAAACCAGTGGTCCACAGGCAGGTACTCTCACAGGGTTTGGGGAATCTGGGCTTAATTTTTTATTCTGTAAGATTTAGAGCACACCTTGAACACAGCTCTTCCATTAACCCTTGTGAGTGCCCTAATGTCTCGGGCTGTGCACCTAGTTTCTCTCTGCCTCAGTAAATTGTTTCTACAAACTGAAAAATGTCCTGCAGAAGAAACTTGAAAATGGCAGAGGCTCTGACCAAGTCTGTAGCTTGATCGTTAGGACAAAGACGTAGGAGGCTTTTCCCAAAATCTTTGATACACTGCATGATTAATTATTAACACAAGCAGAATTTCTCCAGTGGAAGAGATTGAAAGCAGCCCATTCTGCTACTGGATGGACAGGGCTGTTACTAGATCTATCAGATATGTGTGTACAAGTGCTTAATCTAAATCAGACTGAACAAAAATTTGAAACTTGTTTTCTCATGCGCTGTTTCTGAATAGCTGCAAAGTGAACAGATATGTCCTGTGGTGACAATCCCAAAATCATCTGCAAAATGGGACCCACCTTTCTCTGTGACTACTTACTGCAAGTCTGCTAATGTCTTTAGAGGCATGGCTGGGGTGCTAGCTCAGAGCACGAAGGACTACCTATTCACTCGACAAGTGAATGCACTGCTCAGCTTGCTTCACCAGCTAGTCACAGGCAGTATGTCAGGCAGTCACATTTGGCCTAGCCCATGGCCAGTTCTTTCATAGCAACTGCACACATCACCAGTCTCTCAGTTTTACCAAAACTGGTCTATGGTAAAACATACACTGAGAATAGAAAACATTTCTAAGAGCTAAAATACATGTGAGATAGAAGACAGTATTTTTTTTTTTTCACTGAAAAAGTATGTCCTGAAGCATTCATAAATCCAACTTTCCTCTACTTCATTGCTAGAGCTTCCAGGTACCCAGGGGAAAAAAGTATACTAGAAGTGGGCATGTTGAGGGCACCCAGACACTCTGGAGATGTTTGAGTTTGTCTATGATTCTGTGTTCCATCAACTGAGCAATGCTTGTCAGCTACTGATTTTCTTCCCCTTGCTCTGCCCCATCTATTTCTACATACAGTTCCTCAAAGAGTTCAGTCAAACACCTGCCTCCTTGCATATTATAAGTAGCTTGCTTTAAGTTGCAAGATATTTTCAACCTCATGTCATTCTCATTATGGCTGATAAAATATTTAATTTTTTTTTTTTTTTTTATTTCATGTTTTATAGGGAAAAGATAACACTTGTACTACAGGTTCACAGGAAAAAAGGCACTCCAGCCTGTATTGCTGTACTACAGTTGCAGACCTACTGGAGGAGGAGGTTCTCCCACCATGTCTGCAAAGAAATAGGAGCAGTTGAGATTATTGCACTTGCAAAAAGGGGCTTGACATGGATAGAGTAGTTGTCATGCTGTACTTGCATGTTGCATGAAAGAATACATTGTTTTGAGTCTGAGCAGGGTCTGAATGACTCTTTGGACAGAGAACTAGTCGGTATTCAGAAGGCAGAAGTTGAGCTTTCTATTTATTAGAACTTCCAGTGCTCCGACATCCTCTGCTAATGATATGAGAAAGCGACTTTATTCTGATTTTCAGTGAGGACAAAAGGAACGTATAAAGGTAAAGTGGTGTGGTCAAGATGGCAGAAGGTGAGTTTATCCTCAGCAGGACAGAATCCAGTATGTGGGCTCTATTTCTAACTGTGTGTTCTTTGCAAGTCGTGCTATGAAAAAAATCTCAGTTACTTTAGGTATCGCACCCTGGTGTTAGATATTTTCACCTAACTGTTTATTAGATAGCCTTCTGAGTGAATCCCTCTTATTTATGCATTGGTTTTTGCTTTTTCCTTCCAAAACAATCATACCCCTTCCCTGTGAGGGCAAAGGGTCCTAAACACAATGGTTCAGCTAGTTGGGGAGGGAGGTGTCGTGTAAAGAAAAGGTCATGAAGGGGGATCCCTGCTGCTCATTCACCCTACTTGTTGGCATATGTCTTCACAGCAGATTTATAGGGGTTGCAAGAAAGGGCTGAGTGTGACAAAGGGACGGGGTCAAGGAAAAAATTATTAGATAGCCCTTCTGTTGTATCACATAAGTCGCAGTGACAAATTTGAGTCTGGGGGTGGTGGAGTGTTTTCCATCTCTCAGTACGTTGCATATCCCCTGCACATGGCCTGTTTACTCGAGTTTTTCACAGGCATGCAGGATTTGGCTCAGAAAGAATGAACTTAAGCCAGAGAGGACCCATGAAAACATAACATTAAGCGTAAGAAGCTATGATTCTCCTTTCCTCTCCATGATGTATACATGCAAAGCTCATTAATGCTAATGATAGTCTAGGAACAAATGAGCCATGTTGTACCACGGCTACTTTATCCCATAGGCAGAGCAGGAATGTGGCACCACTCACCCAACAAGTTACCTAACACAGAGTTGGCCTCATGTTGAAAGAGATTTGAAGCTGTAGGCAGTTAAATACATAGTGTGCCCCTTAGGACTGCCACCGTAAATAAGCATTTTAAAAGAATCTCAGTCTTTAATGAGGAACAGAAGGGATTTTCAATCAGTAATCAGAAACAGCTCTCAAAATCAGGGACAGTGGAGTGGTATGCATATTTTTATTTGGTGCACAGAAAATGCATTGTTTCTGAGCTATTCCTATAAGTAAACTCACTGTACTGTTAAAAACTTAGTGGATCCTGCAGTGTTTGTGATTCTCTGAGTATTAAAGGAATTAGAGAAAGCCTTCTAAAGCAGTTAGAGGCACCACAGTGAGAAATGATTACCCGCTTTAAAACCAGTCATGTACAATTAAAAAGAAAAAAAAAAAACTTAAATGAAAGCGAGAATAGATGCACATAAAAAAGACTGAGTCCAAAGAAAGGAAAAATGATTTAAAATATCTATCTGCTATAATCATCCAGGCATACTGTGAGACTACATGTGCTGTAAAGGAAGACAGAGAAGTAAAAAGACACTTATCTAATCGTCTGCAAATTATAGTAAGAACTACATTAATGAGACCTAAGGATATATCCTTGTTAATGAGTCATCAGGATTCTCAGGAGTAAATGAAGTTCCATGATTGTGTAGTAAAATGTACTTAGGTCAGATCTGAAAGACATTATTAGTCAGAGAAGATATAAATAAAATAAAATTGTTAACAGTCCAAACTATAACCAGTGAGGCTCATGTGCTGAAATGTTAAAACAACTTTAAAAATTTTAAATAAAATGTCTACGGTACTACACAATATGATATAGAAACAAATATATATAAAACAAAAGAAGCTGAGGCCCAAAGTTACAAAAGCAAGGAAGTGAGAAATGTTTTTTGTCTTTAAAGAAATAAATATGAGGTAACATAGAGAACTGTGGCACATAAATACATGTGCTTTGAGACCATATAATCATTGTACATTTCTGCTGCCTATACTTTTGTCCTATATAGCAGTTATTTCTTATTCTAGGACTGAAGGTTTTGGGGAAATCAGTTACTGTCTACTGACACAATGCTCAACCTGTTGCAAAGAAATCTGTAAAGGAAGTATTGCCTCTGTCTTGTCACCATTTCATAATTTTGGTGAAACTTTTGGTAAGACTTGAGATTTTGATTTGATGTCGCGACTGGAATGAGAGAATCTGAAATACATTTTCCTACCAGATACAGAAAGCCAGAAATGAACCTCATATTTCTGGGCACTATTGAGAAAAAGACAAGGAACACATGGCTCAAACCACAGAAGTATTGCCCAATATTCTTGCCCAAGATGTGTAAGTCTGAAATTTAAATTCTATCTGTGGTTTTGGGTACATTTCCTGGCTTACTTGCATTTACTGCAGGGGTCAGTCATTATTCAGGTAGATCATGCAAGATGGAATAGTATCAACAAATAATATGGGGAATAATCTTCCTTAAAAACACACATGCCCTGTTGGAGAGGGCTTCGTTGTGAGAAAGCAGCAGACATTGTATTTTCAGATCCCCAGAGGCAGATGAGACATTTGAATCTGGTTATGGTTTAGGTCACGAGAGTACTAGAGTCATAAAAGAAGGTGAGACAAAGCAGAGAAGGGAATCAATGACTGCAAAGCCAAATCTTCCCTTTAGCCATTAAACCTGTTCAGAAATTAAATGTCTCAGAAAATTGACAGCATTTGATTTTTAACATGTTGTAAGCAACTGTGTCAACATTTCTGAAATGTTTTGTCAGTGTTGTCCCATCTAAAACTAGTCCTTCAATCCCGGTAGAACACATAAACAATTTTGGCTGTTCTGAAGATTAATTTTTAAGCAAACAAATAATTTGCCAAAAAATATCTCTCGCTCCCCAATCTTAGTTCAATTATCCAAAGCAATGCCAATATCACAGGGTATGGTTTGACACACATGGCAACCTGTGGGGTCTTTCATTAGATTTTTTATTAGTTATAGGGAGAGAATTTATTGTATTACTAAAGAATTTTCCATCAGTCTTTAGTTCTTCTTCTTTCATGATTTCTGGCAAAATTGAAGACATGGAAGGCAATGGAAATATGTCTGCTCCTAAGAAATCTTAACGTGGCCAGGAATGTGCAGTGATGAAGTGTCTTAGAACTCTTCAGTTTCTTCAGCCAAGGATAATCTCACTAAAAATTACACACACATGAAAAGAAAGACATGTCATCAAATCACTTCCTTACAGTGATCAACAACGTTGTGAAGTGGGGCCTCTTCCAAAGCATCCACATATCTTTCTTTGCTCCAGCTCAAATGACTTTCTTCTCACTAGCCTCCTTAGACTGTATCTTATTTCCAATTGTTTCTGTAGCAGTTTGTTCTGCTTCCCATCATCTCATATATTCATCAGTGTCCTTTGGCCCCAATCCCAAAGCCAAGCCTTTTAACCTTCATTGTTTTCAGAACAATTAAATTTAAGTCAGAGGAAATCAAGGCATAACTGTTACAAAATGCATTTTAAAAAACCTGAGAAAATGGGTCAGTTTATATACCAAATGTTCTTGGGCATATTGCTAATTTGAGTTTACTTTTAGAAGGATCTCTTGACAACATAAATCCCATGTTTTGTGGCAGCTGTTATGTTAACTAGTATGTTTCCATAAAAGCATACAACGTGGGTGTGTCATCCCAAAAGTAAATTTGTTTGTTCAAGTGTGCCAAGACACCTTATTTTTTCAGCTTTTTAATTGCTCAGTAAGTCTGTGCTTTTTGTGCTTGAAAGGGTAACACAGCTTTTTTTCTAATCCACTGAGTTTGCCCTTATGTTGAAGTAGATACCTACCAGCTATAGCTTCACTCTGGTATGCTTCCTATGGGATATTGCAGAAGCAGAGGTATACACCTGAGATCTGCCTTTACCAGACTTTCATATCTCAAATGATTTGATTTGGGCACTATTGCTAGTTCTGTCTGGTGCCTAACCAACTAACAGCATAAACAAAAGGCAATGATCAGTAACCGAGAAAAACTCTAACCCCCAATTTTTTCAAATCATTGCTTAATGAAATTAAAGACTAAAAGACTCAATGGGTCTGTGCTTTTTAATATTTTTCTCCTAACAACACTAATAATATTTTCAATGCCATGAATATTTTTAAATTTTTTTTGCCTGATTGCTTTTTACCTCCAGACTTCCCTTGACATGAATGCAGCAAGCCCTTTCAGAAGTGGAGTGCACGAAGTAGTTACTCACTGACCTACCTTGACACAAACACAGCAAACCCTTTTAAAAGAGGAGCGCAATAAGTAGTTACTCGGTTTTAGAGATGCAACTGAAGGGGCTGTGTCAGCACTAATGTTATCTGCTAAAGAGTATGCAAGGCAATTCATCCTGTGAAGGGTTTGAATGGAAAACATTTGACAAAGGGAATTCTTTTCCTGGGTTTTACTCACCTATGTACAAAATCTATTATGAGATCAAACGAAAAATGTTATGCCAAATCCTGGACTTTGTCGATTAAAAAAAAACCACAATAGAACAAGGAGGTCACAAAACTTATGGGATCCGAAGACCCAGTCCTATCTTGTGTGACCAGAGAAGTCAGTGCCACACTGCTTAGAGAACGTATCGCTCAATGTGAGTCTTTCGCCTCTTCTGGACCATCAAAGATGTCTAAGCTGGTTTCTGTCCCCAACCTAGAATAAATAGCCTGAGACCATTACACAGGCTACAGAAGTTCTAGCTTTCGATTGGTCAGAACATTTTTAATCCTGATGTCCTTCAACAACTTGGGCTACATGAACCTCTTTTCACTTGACCTCTTGGAATGAATGATGGAAATTTGTGCTTTTAGAGTGAGAATTGTGAAGTCTTCCTTGTCAGTGAGCAAGAGTGGGATGTGAGATGTTCTTCCATAAAACAAAGCGTATAAATAAGAGTGATTCATATTCAGCACTTAAGAGCAGTAATGGAACAAAATCTTTTTGTATGTTCATCTACGTTCACAATAAGAAGCTGTATGATATCCTACATCGAGTTTCCAATTTGTAGCGACAGCTAAGATAATTACTGTTGAAGAGATTATTAGGGAAATTTATTTCCTATTTTGTAGAACATTTGCAAGAATGTTTTGAGTAAGACTTGTAGTTCATCTAGTGTAACTTTTTGCCTGACAGCAGCCCTAGATGCCTCTGAGTAAAGCTAAAGGACTTTGTCTTAGCTACAATGTCAAAAATACAGAGTTTTTTGGAAATCATTATGGTCAATTTTGTATCTTTTCCAGATTTTTTTTTAAAAACCATAATAACTGTTATAACTATGGACAGTTAGATCATCCATATAAAATCCAATCTCACTTTAAATTTTGCCATAATCTTGGGCTCAGCAACATCGTGCATGCAGTTTAGAAAAATATTTCCCTGTCTCAATTTTGAATTTGCTGCCTTTCAGTATCCCTGAATGTCCTCTCTTTCTTGTGCTGTGAGACAGAGGCGATAAAAATACTCAGTATATCCTCTATATCATTCATTCACTGCTTTATAGACCTTTGTTTTGTTCGTTACCATTTGTTTTCTTGCAGAAGTTTGTCTTTTCAATTCTTCTGCAGACTGGAGTTTTCCAGAAGCACCAAACTTTGAAAATCAAAATGGAAAGAAGAAATCAGTGTAGAAAATAAAAACATAGAATACTTTCTATTTGTATGACATCTATTTGATTAGGAAACAGGTTAATCAAAAGGAATGCCTTACGTATTATTTATAGATTGGTGATTGAAGATATGATCATTTTTAAAAAAGAAAAAAGCTATTGAATTGTTTGATGAGTAGTAAATGCAAACTACAGAGCTGTATTTCACAAAACTCTATAATTGATTTAGTTTCTTCCTAATTGCTTCATATTTGTGTGGCTATAGATAGTAGATGGTTCTGCAGCAAATAGAAAACTTTAACAGCTGATGAGTTTTACAGATGTCATAGGAAAGTAGAACACATTTTTTCCTTCACTGAATTGCTCTTTTCCCCTATCATTTTAGTTGCTGTTAATAAAGAGGATAAATAACATAAAAAGGAAAGTATTTATGATTTCCTAATTTAACTTTTATCTGGTTTAGCTATTCTTGTAAAACAGAATTTTATATTGACTGTTGTCAATGTAATTTTATCGCAAGGAAATTTCATGCCTTAGCCAGCCCTGCTGTGAACTGCGTTCACTGACGTCAATGAAAGGGGAATTCTGGTTTATTCTCTATGGCCCTCTACAAAGAAATAAACCACCATTTATGTATTATAAACAGCTTAACAGCATCTTTCATTTAATCTAAAACTTTTCAGTCACAATGCCAGCTTTTAGCTTTGGTTTGAATATTCTGCAGTACCCAATGGTACAGCGGGCAAAATGCCAAGAAAATGAAGACTAGGATGAAATTCCTTTGAGAAAACTTTCTAAGCATTTCAATCAGAACACCACAGGCAAGTCATCTAGATACAGCTATTCCATTTCACTCAGTTCACATTGCTGATAGATATTGATACACTGTGAAAGAATAGGAAATATGAATGAACCATTCAGTATAATATCATTTGCCACTGGTTAACAGAGATTTTAGACACTGGGTGTCCCAGAGAAAAAGACTTTTAAAACACCTATCGCATTTCTTCGGTGGGTGATATTAGTCAGTTTTCATGGAAAGACTTAGCTCAAATTTACCAAAATTATTCACATGCATAAATACTGCCTATCATTTACAGCTGAGCAGATGGGAATGCTTGAGATGTTCTCCAGCTTGTTGTTCTGACTCTGTATATAAGTGTCAAACAAAGGACAGGATACCTCTGGATAGTGTATTGGACTTTCACATATTGATGTATGGACTTTCCTGTCCAACGGCCTTACATGGAAGTAAAATATGGGCAATGTGGGAGGTATAACAATTTGCTATTTTATGTGAGAGCTTTGCTAAATTTCTGCTTATGAGAGAGGTAGGCAATGCATGGTTAAATTGGAAATGCCTTGTCAGGTGGTTAGTGGGGCTGGGGACATGGGGGGGTCCAAAACCAGCAGTCATTACAGCTGTGTACATAGTATCATCACCAGCTAAACTCTGGCTAGTACCCGCACACTCTACAAAAAAATCAAGAGTTTCCCTATGCCATATTTACAAAGCTGTTCTGTAATAATTCAGGCTCTATAATAAGATGTACGCATTTAAGAATAAAACCTATAAACTAGGTAACCAAAACCCACTGCACCACTGGCCACCTTGGCCTGTTGGATGTGGACAGAGTTCAAAGATGCACCAAGAAGGAAGAAGACAAGCAAAGATGTGTGCAGCTACTATCAATACTGTTAGTCTTCTGCCAGATTCACTTACAACGTAATTTGTGAAAAGGGGGAAGAAAAATATACAATAGGCTTTATTAGACAAATTGGTAGCAAACATACTTAATATTGGTATTCTTTTTTTCATTATGTAGCACAGGTGAGGCAGGTCTCTGATTAACACCCATCTAGATATTTCTTGAATTGTACAGTAACTGCTTATAAGCAATTAATAATGTGTAACTGCATCTGCCTTGTTTTTTAAAGGCCAATCTTTTCAACATAGTAATGTTTTATTCTTGAAAAAGGGGACATAGAACAAAACTTTAAAAATACACACTGAATTAGAGAATTCCACATGAGTATCACTGGATAAATACTACCAAATAAAACACCCCAGCATAGATTCTTTTTTTCTACTTAAATGAAAAAATAAAGCTCCACCAAATCCTTAGTTTCATTCACTTTCAAGAAACTTTCATGTAAGAGGAAGGCTTTTAACTGTAGTAACAATACTGTAAGTATTCATACAGCTACCTGGAAAAAAAGGGCAGCTACGGGAAATCTTTACTCCAGATTTATTTCTCACGTTTCATCAATGCAGGGCGGAAGAAAACTTTTGAGGCCTGCACAAACGTAGCTGACTATTAGTCACAATTGCATATATATACACACAGTTACTTTAATGTAAACATTTATTGCATAATATTCCTCTCATCTCCATGAATTCTCATGTGCACTGAGTATGCTCTACAATTTAGTGGTGTTAATTAGCAACTGACCATAAGTCTTTATTGGCAACCCATATTCCTGTTCATGGATTTTTTTTTCTGTTATTTGACTGCAAGATCCAATAGCCTAACCCTAATATATTTATTGTTAATTATTTATATTTAGTGTTCTCTTTGTCCACCATGTAACTTAGGGTGGGTCCTGTTACATATGCTTGTCTGGAAATCATCTGCACAAGACTTATAGCTAAGGAGGGATTTAAGGAAATTATGTTAGGTGTTGTTCTCACTGTCTTGCCGACATTTGATTATTCCAAGATGATCTTTAGGAATGTTGCCACTATAACTACCAACATCATTGTAAGGTTGTCTAGGAAACCATTTGTGTCTGTAGATCTGTTGATTAAAGGATTTCTGCGTTATATTTGCTGTTGATTCATAGAGTGGATAATTGGGTTTTGGTTTCTTTAGTGGAAGCTTTTTGCAATCGTTATTGGACAGTACAACGCTAAGGGCCTTGCATTAAAGTCAGTCAAAGTAAGAGGCCACCTCTCCAAATGAGAAAAATGTAGTGAGGAAAAAGCACACTTGCAAATCTGAAGTTATTGTCTTGTAATCACTGTTTTTTGTTTTAAGTCGGGGGGGAAAGAAGAGGAATAAAAAAATAACCTCATTCTCTTAACATTTTATTATGGAATTAGGAAGTCAAAGATAACCAGCAAAAACCTCTATTCTAGATTATATTCTAACAGGCACGGAAGAGAGTGGTGGTTGTTACCTGAGGTTTCTGTGCATGTTGGTCCAAAGGAGTAGCTTGGAGTGATTATTTGAAGTATAATCAGTTCAGATCTGTCAAAAGCAAATATTGCAGAATAACCTGTTCGCCTTCTATCAGCAAAATAATATCTTCTGTTGACGTGGGAAGACCAGTGGATGTCGTTTGCCTGGACTTCAGTAAAGTGTTTGATACTGTTTCCCGCTGCGTTATCCTGGACAAACTGGCAAGATGGATAAAAAACTTTTTAAGAAAAAATGGCATGAATTTCTTGCCCCATGGCCCAGTCAGACCTGTATTATCTTTGCTGCTTTTCAAAAGTGAGAGCCATCTTACAGAGAATTCTGGAGAGGCTGAAAGAGTAGGCAAATAAGATCAGTATGAAGTTTAACAAAGACAAGTGCAAAGTCCTGCATGTGGGATGGAATAATCAAAGAGCCCAATACAGGCTAGGATCTGTGTGGCTGGGGAGCAGCCTTACTGAAAGGGACCCGGGGGTCCTAGTGGACAACAAGAAGCTGAATATGAATCAGCAGTGCACCGCTGCAGCAACAAGGGCAAATCAGAGCCTGGGCTGCATCCGCAGGGGCATTACTAGTGGAAACAGAAACAAGATCATCCCACTCTACTCACCGCTTATCAGGCCACACCTGGAGTCCTTTGGTCAGTTCTGGTGCCCACAATTCAATACATACAAGGAAAGAGTCCATAGGAGGGCCACAAAGATGGTCAGAGGTCTGGAAAACCTACCTTATGAGGAAAGACTGAAGGAATTATGTCTTTGCACACTGGAGGAGTGAAGACTCAGGGGGGACCTCATCACAGTATTCCAGTACTTAAAGGGCAGCTACAAAGAGGATAGAGGTTCTTTCTTCACTAGGAGCCACATGGAGAAGACAAGGGACAATGAATACAAGATGCACGGGGAGAGTTTTTATCTTGACATAAGAAAAGAATTTTACAGTGAGAAAAAATGTTCATTGGAAAAACCTCCCCAGGGATGTGGTAGAGTCCTTGTCACTGGAGGACTGGACATAGTGCTAGAAAATCTCATCTAGGCTCCGCTTCCCAGGAAAGGTTGGACCAGATGATCTTTCAAGGTCCCTTCCAACCTGGGCTGGTCTACGATTCTATGGTTCTATAAGTCACCTCTTCTGCTCTAGTAATGCAAACTCAGGTGGAACCTTGCACTGTTGGGAGCAGGAAATTGCCTGCTTGTCCGTGGCTCGAGCTCTGAACAAAACAAATCTGAAGTCACAAGAAGAGGACTTTTCTGGAGAGCTTGTCTATATGCAAGACATAGCTTTGGGTGCTGCTCTTTCAGTATTCGTATTGCAGAGGTGGGCATGAGGTAATGACCAGCAATTTTTTTTTTTTTGACTGAAATAGATCAACGTGCCTGATTTCCAGGAAGCAGCAAGTTTATTCAGCCAGCTGTGCTGTCTGTCTGGTGAGGGAAGAAGTGGTAACAGAAGAAGGCGGCTGTTTTTATTTAGAATGAATGCCATGATAATGGATTTACGTCTTCTCTTCGGAACAACTGCACCTCCCTATTTCTGATAGCACTCATTATAGAAGAAAATGGCACTACTGGGGAATGCTGGCCTTTTACAGTCCATCTTCCCATGTCACTAGCCTGGCATTTAGCTTGATAAAGGCATGCAATGACACAATTTTATGTAATCAGATTTCACCGATGTTTAGGCGAGAAAAATTAACCAAGCTGACCAAATAATTTTGTGCTTCAGCTGACACAAACCACATGGAAAGAAAGCACAAGTGCGTCTCTCATCTTGAATTACAAGATTCCAGTGTTGTTGTAAGACTCATCAGTCAAAGAGTATTCAGCCTCCAGGAGTTTTGTATTTTACCAGCACGAATGAATTTCCCAGCTGGTGTCTTTGTTAATTTTTTAAGAAAAAAAAATGGCATTAATTTCTTGCCCCATGGCCCAGTCAGACCTGTATTATCTTTGCCAGTAATGGGTCACAGACCTTGTACTAACTCTACCTTGTACTAACTGTGGAAGATCCTACTCCTGGCCTATAAGATTTGCTATCAACTTGTTACGAGAACATGTGTGAACTGGAGCTTGGTACCAGGTGTCTCCTGGTGTTAACGTGTGGGATAACAGTGAAGCCCTTGAAAATACGTGCACAGGTTGAACAGAGCCCCAGAGCTATAAACACTTCCGTGATGGTCAGCCACTGGCCATTGGAGAAGCGTAGCCTTGAGAGCTAGGAAAAGACTGCTTTGAGCATGGCAGAGAAAAAAGAAATGACTGGGCTGGAAAACAGAAGCTAGGCAACTGAACTCGACATGTGCCACAGGAAAGTAACACCCTCCATCATGGTGCGGTACCTAGTTCAGGGCCGGTAGCCAAGGGGTAAGGACAGTCTGCCAATTCTAAGACCAAAGAGAAGGATCTCGGATCTGGGAGGGAGCATCGTGCTGGGGATTGCTGTCACAGAGGTATCGTGGGGTGAGTGGATCTGCAAGCACAGCCTGCTCCCCCTGCCCACCCCAGGGACCTCAGCCCCTGCTCCCCTCCTCAACGAGCTCTCCCCTGCACCTCCAAGAGCCCGCTGGCTCCCAGCCTGCTCCCTTCCTCCCTGCCAGCCTCTTCCTCAGCCCCAGCTCTTTGGAGTCCTTTCCTGCTGACTGCTCACCCACCTCCATGGGCAGCATGACGAGACGGTGCATGTGCATTTGTGTGCGTGAGCACAGGTTTTTTTCCCCTCCAGGTTCTGCTCTTTTCAATACCCTAACTCCTCACTGAAGACCTCCTGCACATAAACTCAATTTGGTTAGTCATTATTTTTGGCAAAAGAATATATGAGAAGGAAATAAAGATGAGGTGGCTTATTTGCAATTCCTATAGTGAGAATTTTTTTTTTGCTGAAACTTTAGGAACTGATCCTGTCAGCTATTCAAAGCTTTTTCTGATTTTCTGAGATGCTTCTCACCTGTATTATATTCGCTGGATATTGAATCAGGCCCTTTGTTATCAAAGAGTCATATGGAATAGAAATCATGAGATTCAAAACTTTCCTTAGCAGCTGCTGGGGAGATTATTACTGTAACAGAGAAAAAAGGAGGTCCTGGTCAGCTAAAAACCAAATCCTTGCTTTCCACTCAGAGTGGATGTAGTTTGGGACATATTTATTATTGAGGTTTCAAGCACCGCATCCAGACCTGGACTCTTCTCTCTTCAGGAGGTAACTTCTGAAGCAATTAATGTAACTCTGGAGTTTCATTTGCTTATAATGCAGAGGTAATTTGCAAGAGCCCCGTTGATGGTGTCCTGGTTTGTGGCCGTGCAGAAAAAACACCTCGGTTTACAGAGGAACTCATAGCAGACTTAATAAAAATTGCACTCTTTTTGACGGTCATCACCACAGATTACTAAGTTAGAACAAAGAAATGCAGACTTCCAGTTTTACTCGTAGCTATTCCACTTTAGTACATTAGCTTATAAAGATTTTATTTTGGCTGTGCTCTGAATAGTATCATTGTCACTGGTATGATATAGTCTCTACTATAATTAACGTATACTCACAGTGCAGAATTGTCAATAAAATATGCTGTAATTGCTCAAATATCTGTCAGTGATTGTCCATCATGCCTGTATGATAATATGTAGTGATAATATCAAAACACTGGAATATATTGTCAGATCTAGAGTCAGTCTTATAAACAACCATTACAGTCATGTCAATTACATCAGATAAGATACAGATATTAGGGTGCATATTTTTTTTTAGGGGGGGGGGGGGGGGCTTAAAATGAAATTATTCCACCTAATGTCATCTGTGAAAAGACAGCAATATCTCTCATAACAGCTGAAGAATCAGAAGTCCCTGATTGCTAGATGCTGAAATATTCCCCAGTGACAATTCTTTTTGGAATAATAAGAGACAGAAGTGCCACTTCCAATTCCGTGCTGTCAGCCTGTAAGGCCGAAAATCCTGTGGGTACCATAACACTTCCATTTTGCTGAGAATTTCCCTAACTTGCAAGATAAGGCACCCTTCACAAGGTGATGAGGTTTTGTCTTTAGCTCCAGAGGGACTGGGATTTCCTCTTTGGTGCACTGCTTTTCAGATCTACATTTAAAGGAAAGAAAATAAAACAAGCAAACAAACATTAAAACAAATTAAAAAGTTACTATCATGTCATATTTGGGATTTCAGTTCTTTTTGTGTTCTGCACTATGGAAAGACAACGTGATAATCTCAGGTGCCACAATATAGTAATGACTTTTAAACTGTGATTTATTGCTGAAGATAATGTAATACAAATGTTTTGTGAACAAAACATACACACACACAAAACATTTGTATTACATGCTATAATGCATGTATACATATATATATATAAAAATAATAGACTGTGTTGCCTCTACACTGTTAGAAATTACAGAATTAATTTGATTCCAGTTTCTTGCCTCCTGTCACTCAGATGCCTCTAATTCCAGGGATCATTTTCTCTCAGAGGGACTTTGTGGGAAGTTGCTTTCCCAGGGATCCCAGCAAATAGGTAACTACACTGTACAGAAAATATATCTCAGCGTTTTTGTGGAAACTGTGTAAGTGGAATTGATTTAGATAAAAACATGCCTGTAAATTGATAAGGGGATCCAGGAAAGCGGAAAAAAAACAAAGCTTTGAAAAACTTTTTTTGACACTGCCTTTCTACGCGACCAAATTTAAAGTGGTAAAATTTTTGCACCTATTTTTCCAGAGCAAAACGAAAAAAGGGCTGTATTTATTAAAGACCCCATAAAAATGATAGTGAATTATAAAATGCCTAATAATATAGAATTTATAGTGATAGTGTGACTTACATTTGCAATAAAGCATGGAATCCATCTTCAAAGGACTGAATGCTTGGTTTTACTATAAGAAATTATACAAGTAATAAAAAAAATCATTGTTGAGGGATTTGTTAAAACCAGATCATGGGTCTCAGCTCTAAGGGAATTTATTTTGAACCTTCTGAAGCAGACATTGCAAATTTTTACATTCTAATGAGTGAACTAAAAACATATATTTCAAAGAAAACAGCACTCATAAATTACATTTATGACACATGAGGTTGCTGACTGCTGTGCAGGGAGCACAGAGTAATGGTGCTAATATGCACTCTAGCTTGATTTTCTCAGTTCCCAACATGCTCTAATTCTACACTACAAATCTTTAAATGGCAGTTATATTTTAATTAATATGATTATGTGCTGCCATTAGCAAACCCTCCCCCAGCACATTTCTCCTGCCAAACCCATGAATGCCAGTAAACCATTAACATAAAAGGGCTGTTTGCTTATTAAATTCATCTACACAAATAGGCAAGGGTTGCAATTGTTGATTTGCCATTGAAAGAGCAGAACATGAGCGAGTTGCACAGTAGCTGGCAGTTGCAATTATCTAGTGTAATTAAGTCTAATTTATAAGCCCCCCTCAAATGAGAAAGTAACAATTTTTGTTAATTAACAAGAGCATTTGTAAAGCTCGTTAACTCCATCATTCACCATCTGCCTGGATAGATGGGAGCACGCAGTTATTATTGCGGGACATGTTGCATATGTGTATTTGTGTAGTAATCTGTTTGGAAAGTCTAATGATTGAAATGGGAGATAGGAATGGATGTTATATTACAGTGAAAAGAAGATCTACTGTTTTCATTTATCTTTGCAGCAATGCAAGTGCTTTGTCATTATCTTGTGCATACGGTTTCATTATTCTGATACAGCACTCTGTTACATTGCCTCATACCATCATCCCTACAAGCCTGCAGGGTACAAGAGCACTTATCTTTCCTGATGACTGTTGAATCATTTAAAACAAGTTATTAGTGAAACAATTAAAATGATATTGGTTCACAATTGTATTGATAGCTGCCAGGCATAATGAAACATTCTGAATAGCAGTTGGGGGTTCTCAGAACGGATAGAAAATGCTGTTAATCAGAGACAAGAGAAACCTCTAAAGAAAAACTAAATTGCAAGAACACATTAATTGTATTGGAACATTTCATTTAATTGAGAACAAAGGGAAGGTAAAAATCATATTATCAATGTTTTATGAACATGAAGGAATAAGAAAATTACTATGTCATTTGTCACATATCTTCTGTCGGAAATGAAAATTGAAAAGGCTGTATTTAACAAGAGCAGGCCAAATACATCATGTTGTTACACATTTTGTTTTTCACTGGGATTGCAAAAACTGAAAGGAATGAGGATTTTTTCCTGGTTAGAAAGTGACTGTGAGTGAGTAAGCAATAAGCAAGTTACAGTCTGCTAGTCAGCCATGTAAGGGAATGGGATATCTGTGCTGTCCTGCCCATTCATGGAAGTCTTGAGAAATTGCCACTATAAAATCAGATATGAACAATGTGCAAATGACACAGCACACGCACTTCTTTTTCTTTTTCGTATTTTCTTAGGAAGAAGATCATGATTAATGTTGTGGAATTGTAATGCTCATAAGAAGAGGACGTTTAATACTTCTGGTTAATAATAGGCATATTTGCCTGATCCAATGCTCCATTGTAGCTACTGGAGAGGCTCAGATCAGATGATTCTCATTTCTACAAAAGGCCTTAATGTGGCCGCAAATGTATGTAATTTAAAGCCTCTTACCCTGCACAATGTTATAAAGGGTCTCTGCGTAAATGGGAATTGGGCCCACTGAGTTGATTGAACACTGGATAAATTTATCTTAATCCCACCCTCCATCACCACTGACCTCCTAATACTGGGCAACATAGAGAAAGGTTTGCCATTTATGCCAGGTTACTGGGTGGCTCTGTGATTTTCCCCTAGGTGATAAGAGGGATGAACAAATGGTATAGGAGCTGGATATCATTCTTTTTTTGAAATGGTAATTGGTATGAAATTATATGAAAACCGTTGACAATGAAGAAAAGTCTTCCAACTTAAATACCATTAAGTTAAAGTTTTTTTCCTTTTTTTTTCCTCTTTTTTTTTTTTTTTCTTTTTCTTTTGAAGATTCCTGGTATGCTGCAGACAGTAGGGAAAACTGCCATTTCTTCCAGGCTGAATTAAGAAAGATAGTACACTAACCAAATTCTGTGTATGACATTTTTCGTACTTGGGCTTGAAAGGTTTGAAATTAGGCATAGTTAAAACACGAATCAAACTATTTTAAAGCAGAGCTGGTATTTCCATCAGTTCACAAATTATTGCATTATACGCATCTTTTTCTTACCTGCTACTGTTGAAAGGATGGTGTTTACAAATGTATCTGAGCTGGGAGCATTTAATGAACTATTTAGCCCAGAAAATCTTTTAGAAATTTGCTACACAGGACATTTTTTTTCCCCTTTCTTTCTGTGTAATATAGGCATTTAACTTGCATAGTATTTTTCTTCTTTTCTCAGTGGATTGCCTAACCTTTACAAGTTAATATCTTGCCTCATCTTGGAACTTACTACATCAGTTCTGTAACTCCCTGGTTTCCTATTGTGTAGCGTCCCCCCTTTCTTCTGCTGTTTTCAAGCTGCTTTGCAAGACACCAAAACAATCAGAAAAAGTGATGGAAATGGGAGTAGTAAATCTGTGTTATTCATTGCACGTATCATCTATTTTTAAATTCTTACCTTGTCTTCAGCTACTAACCAGGTTCAAAGGTGGGACACTGGACCAGTTAGCGCTGTAAACTGTTAGTATGGCTATCATATATTTTTAAACCCAAAGGAATAAAAACCACTACACATATTATACTGAGTTATAATTCAAATTTTTGAGCTTGGAAATAATGCACGTTACTATAAATTAACAAAAAGCAGGAGCTTATTAAAATCCGTTTCTATCAGGGAAAGCTTTAAACTCAACTCTTTACCTTAATGATGATAATCAAACTAGACTTACATAATGATTATTACTTAATAGAGAGGTGATAAATGTAAAATTCATGACAAACAGTTATTTTAACAGTATTTATGAAAATGAAACTTTTGTTCTCTTAGTCTCTCAAGATGAGAAAGAAGAAAGACAGACTCATATTAGGGGAGACTTAAGGCTGAACCCTGACTAACAGAACAGGAGACGTAGCATTTGTAGGGTGCATTGGTATGGTGACAACGAGAGGTAGGCGAGGTTAGCTTTGTGAACGCTAGGAGAAAGGCATGCAAATTTTTGTGAGCAATTCTTCAAAAGATCAGCCTCTAAAGAGTGCTGAGCACCTGCAGTTTTTAATGACTTTAACTGGAGTTTTGAGCACTTGCAGAATTCATTCCTGTGGTAGGGAAACGGGGAAAAAAAGAATCTCACTGTGTATGTGGTCTCCTGATGTTTTATTTTCAAGAAAAAAGGAAAGCTGGAGTTATGCCTGTCCAGAAAGGAAAGAAGAATATAGGCCAGATTTATTAGCTGCCTAGAAGATTTTACATTCAATTTTATTTTTACATTCAATTTTCTGCCGTGTGCATATACAGATCAGCTGGGCAAGCACTTTAATGATAAAAAAAAAAACTTGTTTGTGTATAAATATGTTGATTCTCATGCAAATAGGCTCATTCATACATGAATACGTATGTTTGCCCGGATAAAATATTCCAGACATTCATGACGAAGAAGTAAAAAGCCCAGCAATAACAGTACAGATGATCACAGCAAAGTGAAGAAAAAAAACCTAATCAAAATTCTGTCATGGACTGAGCAAAAGTATTCATAAAAATATGGTTCCATTAAATTTCTAACGTCTGCTTTTGCTTATTTACTTGTTATGCAAGGAAGGTTATTCTCATAAAACCAGATTTTAAATATGAAGATTGCATACTTGTGTGACAAAGAGGTTGTGCAGATGGAGAAAACTTCCTAAGTGATGAAGAGCTCCACTTTCACTAATTTTGAAATAAATATATATAAAAATATTTATAGAAAAAAGAGTGCGTTTTCCAGCAAAAGCCAATCCCTGCTTTGCAGCCAAGAGTTTATTCATTTTAAGATGATAACTAGGCTTTCCAGCCCATGGTCTTATGGTAAAGCAGGTTTCTATGGCACTTTTTCATCACTTAGACAGTGCTACAGCACTGGTACAGAGACCAAGAGAAAAAGAAACCACATTAATTTTGCTTCTATTTTTAGCTCAGAAGGCTATCTCAGCTTTTGCTAGCCGTATTTTTTACTCTACAATATAAGTCCTTTTGTCTTTCCTGGTCTTTGGAGATATCGATAAAATAAAAATTCTCTATCGTTACTCTCTGGCATAGTTACACGTACATATTTCTCATTTAGGATGACATAGAATTAGTCCTCCCTCAGCAGAGAGACTTTCTGAATCACAATGCAGCTGCCACGGTGCAAACTATTCCCATGCAATACCAGAGTCTTTTAGCTTGAAGAGATCTTCCCTTTCTGTGGTAGTTATTCTTCTTACTGGATCGGGCGTGTCACTTCCTGGGTTTCTTGCTTTTAGGTTAGACACTGCTCACTCTGAGGGCTTCTCCTCTCTCCTGGCCGTTCAGGTAGTTCTTGCTGTGTTCACCCCATCCTCTGTAAAACTTTCTTGATGATGGGTGCTGAACAGGTACAACTTATTCCCAGAGAGGTCTCATTAGTATTCAGGGGTACAGGTGCATCCTTGCCTTTAGACCCCTGGAAAACATTTCCTGTTTTCATGGCTTTGTCACACTGGCAGTTTAGCCAGTGGTTAGCTGTGATTGAGTGATCAGGTGAGAATGCGTTGTTCCCTACGGTCCCACGTCAATTCAGCTGATTTGTCTTTGTTCATTTCGTAGTTCCCCAGTATTACTAAATATTGTCCCATTTCCAGCATTGTAGCTTTCATAGACAGACAGATATTTTGGCATGATATCCCAACACTTCTTTACTATTGATACTTCCCAATACTAGCATCGACAGATATCATTAGCACACTGCTATTTTTTGGTGAAAAAGCCGTTAATGAAGATATAATGCAGTGTGGAGCTCCAAATACATTTCTCTCCAACATGGTCAAGATCCCTTTTTGTTAACTAACCTCAGTCAGTTTCTCTGAGTGGCCAATCCGGCCCAAACCAGGACAGAGAATTTATCTCCCTTTTTATTTTGAATATAATTCTGAAGAAAATTACTACTATATTTCCTCACTTCCTTTGTCTAGCTATTGGTTAGGTATACATCTATGTTGCGTTGATGTATTAATCTTTTACTAAACTCAGAAAAACTATTCAGGAGTCTATTTATCTCAATTTTAATTTTTTTAAATTTGAAATTTTAAATCTCCTTTTTTTAAAATCTCCCCCCCCCCTTTTTTTTCTCCCTCCCTCATCCAGCCCCAAGTCCTGGATATGAGGTCATATTAAAGAGTTTGTGACTGTCTTGGTCTCTTTTTCCCTTGCCTTGCCTTTGCCTTGCCTTGTCTTCACATCAACTCATTACTGAAAAATGAGATGAAGTATTTATTTATTTTTTCCCTTTGATTTTACTGTGGGGTTTTGGAAATACTTTCTCTTTAATGTACCCTGTGGATATCACACTTTCTTTTTTTCTTATTCAAATTTCTATTGGGAAAGAACAATTTGTTCTTTGTTTTAACATTCTTTATCTGCATGAGTTTAGCTTGGCTCTTAGCAACTTTTTCATGTCTCTGGATAAAAACAAGAATACTTTTTACCATTCACTGTAGGCTTTCTGTTTTTCTGTATATTTTTTCCTGGTGTGGCTATTACTTCAAATGTGTCAGTAGCTCCTTCCTAGTATGGTTTTTCCCTTGCTTTGGATATAGTCTGACATCTTAGATTTGAAGACTTTCCAGACTTCCTAAATATTTGTCTCACCGCTCCTAGGTGTAGCTGATCTCTCTAATTACTTCCCTTAATTTATTAAAGCTTGCCCTGTGGAATCAAGACTTTTAGCAGCCTACTATTTTTTCTTTTCTTTCTTCTCCCAGCTCTTCTACTGAAATGATACCAGATCTGTCCCTGAGCACTCACCATCATGACAAAATTGTGAACCAGCTATCTTACCACCTGACAACGCACAGTTTTCACTCTGCATCTTTCTCTGCAACATAACTGTACATTAGCTGGCAATGATTTCCGATCCCACTGGTTTATACAATAAACAATTCACATTTGTTCCCGAGTCCTCTTCTTTTAAAAGCTGGATGTTGAGTCATCAAGATCAGGCAAACCTTGGGTACAAGTGTTTGCTGTTGTGCTGGGATAGACTTAACATTCTTCATAGCAGCCTGTACGGTGCCACGTTTTGGATTTGTGACCAAATCAATGTTGATAACAGAATAGCGTTTTGACTGTTGCTGACTAATACGCACCATCATGGCCTTCTCTGTTTCTCACCCTGTCTCCCCAGCAAGTAGGCTGGGAGGGGACGCAGCTGAGACAGCTCAGCTGAGCTGGGTAAAGGGATAACCCGTAGCATACACAGTCATGCTCAGCAACATAGACTGGGAATTTGGTCTTTGCTCAGAGACTGCCTGGGCATCAGTCTGCTTGGGAATGATAGTGAGTGATTGATTTTGCATCACCTGCGGTGGGTTTCTTGTTGTTGTCCCCCCCTTAACACCCCACCCCCCCCCTCCCCCGGCCTTTTCCCTTCACTACTAAACTGTTTTTATCTCGACCCACAGGTTTTCTCACTTTTGCTCTTCCTATTCCTTCCCCCGTCCTACTGGGGGTGGTGAGCGAGTGGCTGTGTGGACGCTTAGCTGCTGGCCAGGGTCAACCCACTACAGCTGTTTACTTAGAAGTGAAAGCCTAACATTTACAAGAAACTTTCTATGTCTCGTGAGTTCAGAAATAAGCCAACACTTTGAGCAACACACTGCTACAATAAGTTTCAAGAGTTTTATTTTAAACAGGTATGTTAAAAGCACCATTGATTGATAGGATTATACTGTGATTGTCCTTTACCACGGTATTCTATTACTGTAGCACCTACTTGGAATATTTCTGGGACAGATATATAAAATGAAACTGCCTCTATATCCTTACATTGTAACAGAATAGCTTCAGACGTTTTTAAACATATCGGATGTTTAAATTTGACTTGGAGGAAGAAGCGTCCTGTGTTCCAAAACCTCTGTGGATGTCTTATATTACCCCCTGTTAGAACAGTGTACCACAATAATTCATTGCAACTGGAAAGAAAGCTTGAACTTAACCACTTTTTGGCAGTGTTAAGAAGGTGCAGCCAAGCTGAATTACCTCCCAGGCCCAAGCAGTGTGAGGTGCTCCCTAAATCGCCCCTGGGCTAGTCTAACGTTTCTACTGAAGTGGCTGGGTTGATGGGAACCTGAATCCCAGCATGCTGTGGCTGGACTTTGTGCAGCTGGAGAAAGCTAGCATGTAACAACTGCTGGGAACATTTTCTGCTTACATGGGACGCGCTCCCAGCCACTGCTTTGACTCCAGTGACCTATTCTCCCACACTGAAAACTAGCAAAGAACTTGGCAAGTCAGGAAAAAAAAACAGGTTTCTGAATTTTGGTTGGCAAGCGTGGGAGCTCAGTAGCTACTGAGAGTATAAGAACCTCAGGGCAGGAGACCAGTTGTGACTGCCGAAGCACACTGTGCTTTTCTGCAAATATCATAGTGTCTATGACAAGTGTTCTCTGCAGAGAAATTTGTCCTGACGATACCTACACCTGCTCACAAACACTTCCTTTTGTTTCTCCATCTGACATAGGACCACCAGGTGCTGAGTATTTAGTGGCGCTTGTGCTTCAATTAGAAGTGCTGGTCTCAGAACTTAACAAAGCCGTTCGTAACATCCTCGCTGAATCAAACCTTTTCTCTTGCAACTCCCATCCACTGTCAGGTAAGTTCAGCAGATGAGAAAAGCGTGCCTGTTTTCAGCCGAGAGAGCATTTCTTCAAAGCACTTCTTTCTGCATGTTGATCTATTACACGTATGCCCAGCTAACCCTGATTTAAAAGGACATTCTTAACCTTTGACTGGGATTTTGAGGACAACAGCAGCCTCTGCTGTTTTGACAGACTGCCTTTGTTCAAGTGGCTTTTTGGAACTTGAGTTTGGTATATTAACCATAGACGTGCTCGCTCTCATTTGTTTAATTCATACTGTGCTTAAGTCAGCCTGGCTAGCACATTATACATCCCTTTGTACACTACGGGGCATGATGGTTAGTAGCTCAGCCAAGACTTATCAAATAATAATTTGAAGTTGCAGCATCTGTGTTGGGGAGCAACGTACTCCCTACCCAACTACTGATGTAACTCACACACATCAGAAATGAAGCAGAAGAATAACACATTTTCGTTCTCTGGGACTGTCAAACTGCAGTAGGTTTCCCCCTTTCCAGCCAGTATTAACCATATGAGGCTTTAACACACAACCACCCTGTTTATGTTATAATTTCTACTCACATCGGGCAGAAATAGGATTCCTAAACCACAATATAGCAATAAACACTGGTTAAAAAAATGTAAAAAATGTCTGACCAGGCATGCAATATGCTTCTTGCCTCTGTATAAATCCTATGTGGATGTGGATGATTTGATTTACTTTCCATATCAAAAGCAATATCTTTCCTAAGGCAATATTAGAATAGTTTTTAATGATAACAGACTGTGTAGTGATGACTTTTTTATATAAATTTAATGATTTTTACCGTAGGCCCTCCTGTTTGAAAACCTATATAAAATCAAGTGGATGCTAGCTAAATAGCACCCTCCCCGTCCCAACTATAGGTGAGTGCGATTTTGAAAAGATACTGTCTTAATTGGACTGATTGCATCTGCTGAATGTAGTGGTGACAAGTTTAAGAAAGAATAACATTTAAAGATTATTGCCTTAAATTAACAATCCACAACTTTGTAGGCTCAATTGCAGTTTATCTTGTTAAAGATAGTCAAAGTTAGTATTCCGATATCCTTCTTACATTTTCCAGGGTCTCTTGGCCTTATTAATTCAAATCTTACTTTCAATGTATGCATGTAGCCAAGATAATTATTAGAAGGAGAGATCAAAGCAAGCATATTATAGTCCTATTCCATTTTCTGCTGATGTGAGTGATCTGCCTCTTCTTTGATGTTGTATGCTTCTACAGTGAAAGTACAGAGGATAAAAATACTACACCATGTAATCTGGCATTTATCCCATGAGAGCAGAATTCCAAATTGTGACACATGTCAAGAAGTTAAAAAAAAATAACTTAAAAGAGCCCTATGCTTTATACAGTGACATACTCTGCATTTAAACACCATCAAACATCATTTTCCATTACAAATTTAGTCCCCTATATAAAATTCAAAGAACTTCTGTAACTTTAGTCAAAGAAAATGACAGCAGTGCTTATAAAATAGCTACTATATTTACTAGTAGTTACACTAAGACTGCAACTTAGCTTTATTCAAACCAAATTCTTTTTTTTTTCTTTTTTTTCATCCTTAAAAAGGTGAAGGAAGACAAAATTAACATCTTTGTGCAAGCACAGATGCATCTTCAGTACAATTTGGTTTCATCTGCAGCAGTCTGTTTATTTAAACTGGGGTTTGTCACGCTTTGGAAAAAAGCTGTGATTCCAGGTGCTGAACCCAGTACTTCCTCAGAGTGAGGAAGCAGGATTTGTCCTTTATTATTGTATATTTAGGAGGTAATTGCCCCACATTTCTTGTCAGAATTCTGTCATATTGACACATATATTGGAACTCATCATATTTCTGCTTTTGTAGCATAGCACTTGATTATTTCAGATTGTAAAGAGCAGAAAGAATGTCAGTTACAACAGTACAACATTTGACCTTCTTGGATTTACTGAAAAATGACAGAAGTCTTTGGGCAGTTCGAGAATTTTTCCCTCACTATTGAAATCAGTGAGAATTTTGTTATTACCTCCAGTGACTATAGACTTGAGACAGTAATGCCTATTTCATTATATCTAGAGGATGAAGCAGGCCAAATAAGAGTTTCCCATCTTCCCTTTTCTTCATGGTCAACATTGTAATTAATTCCAAACAGATTCCTTATGAAGTCTGAAGAGTGCCCTTAATTTTCTTTTCACTAGTTACCCACATTTTCTCACGTCTGAGTTCTATGGGGAGCAGAAACACAACTGGCAAAACACAAGAAAAAAAAAAAGCTGTTCAAAAAAGACAACTGGACAACGGGGACATCTAGAAATATCCCCTAATTCCCTATTTCCTGTTTAACCTTTGCAGTTATGAGATGTTTGTGTACTTTAGACAAAGTAGAGAACCTAGTATATGGAAACTCAACCCCAGATTACTCTTGTAGTTGTTGCTGAGAGCGTCCAAACACTTCATTTTATCATTCAGGAAAGGTTTAGTTCATTTCTGTTGCTTTCTAGCAGCAATTCTGGGTTTTGGTGGGCTTTTCCCCCTAGAAAGTGAGTAAACAGTCTTGCATGTTACATTTTGCAATGTAGAGCTTTTGCTATAGACTGAGGGCCAAAATTGCAGGCCTGTAAAGCTGACCTATCTTGGCAGTTCAGGATTTCCCTAAACAAGATATTCAAAGGCAAATATTACTAGATTTATGGTCTGGGATCCTCTTAAACTCGAAGTCACACCTAGGTAGACATGAGTGCAAGAAACATTCCCTTTCATCTATGTCTGCCTTGAAGATTACCCCAGATTCTATCAGACTGTCATCTGGCACGGGGATACATGCAACTGCCACATCCAGGCTTGATTACTGCAAATCATAGGACTCAGGAATGAAGCTTGTTGAAATTAAAAAAAAAAAAAAAAAAAAAAAGCTCAAGGTGGTGTAGAGTGCATCTGCTTGTCTGCTCAGCAATATGGGTCATATTGTTCTCTCAGCACACTGCTCCCACTGAATTCAGAATCCAGATGTGTTTCTGAAGAGTTTGTTGTGCTTTGCTACTTGAGTGATTGTCAGGTGGAAAGTAGGCTTTCTGCAAAATCAAAGCTCGACTTCAGTTCTCTGGCTAATTTCAGTTTTCTCTCAGAAATTTATTTCCAGATCCTCCGTGTGTTAGTAAGAGTCCAGTCTGGCTACTCCAGCTGTGGCTTATAGGTTCTGTATTCCTTAAAAGTCTGATGCACAGAAAGCTGCTGAGACATAGGTCGTTGTTCCGTGCAGTACTCCATAATTTGTCTGGAGGGAAGAGGACAGAGTGCTGTTGACATCATGAGAGTATTCAGAAACATTTAGAAATATTTTGGAAAAACTAACCGTGAAAACTTCTTTGAAATACATTCCAGAATTTTCCCTCCTAGAGGAGTTTAAAAACACTAATTTATAATCAGATTCATAAGTTTTGGGGTTGTTTTTTTTTTTTTTTCTGAAAATATAGAGGTTCCCATGCAACAGGTATTCTAATTTCTCACTGGTTCTGTCTATGATTTTGCAAACTTTGTGTGGATTCTGACGTGACTGTCCCAGGAATTTGGAGAGTGAATGTTCCCAGGGCACAGAGCAAGGAGCACAGGCAGCACTTGTGTTTAGCTACTCGGAAAGGCTCAGTGGGGCTCGTCGCTCCCTCCCTGTCTTGAGCGTGGAGAAACCAGCCGAGCAAAAGTCAGAAGTTCTTGGCTGTAATTCCCAGATTATTTTCAAAAGGGTGATGTTATACTGTATTTTTCCTTTCATCTACAAAGAACGTCTTGCATTCATGCGTGCAGCGGATCCAGCAACCCACCTCGTACCAAATCCTGCACTGCTGCATAAGGAGAGGTCTTCTCTAAAGAGTGAATGCAGTCAAAGGGAAGAAGTGATGAAAATGCATTTATTTGTCCCTCTTCAAATTTCCCCTTGGACGGAGAGGTGAATTTGTGTTATTGGTGTGTTAAGAAGTAGCTTTTTCTTTTTATTTAAGTACTGACTTTACACTCATCCAAAGCATGACAGTGCTCTCACTATGTGGCGTAGCAGCAGCAAGTGAAAGGTACTTATGAATGTTGGAGACCTCCATGTAAGTAGCTTGCTTTCCTATGAGAAGAACTGGATTAATGAGAAATGAATGTGTTAAAGGTGGTAGATAGTTGTTTGGGAAACACTTTGTGTCAAGAAACCTGAGAGGAAGGAAGGAAGGAAGGAAGTGTAATGAAAGCGATGGATTGACTGGCATTTAAACAATTAGTTGCCTAGTTAAGTTGCTCAGTTAAGAAGAAACGTCTCCAAAATCCCTGTTTTATTGGAGAACATCTGTACAAATTGTAACCTCACCTTGAGTGACTCCAGCGCTCTGGCAAACACCCAGATCCCATTGTCCTGTACCTCATGATGAGTCGGTGGTGTTACATACCTGCCTCTAAATGGCCAAAATGAAACCACAGTCCTCGTGTGCAGACTGTTGCACTTCCAGGGTATAACTGGATAATCACTACTAATTGTTACATGTAAAATTCTGAACTGCCCAGATGTTTAGAGGACCCTTGATGCTCTTCCCACTTCTGTTACTGAGAGCTATGGCCAGGTGGCAGGAGGTGGGGTGTGTAGAGGAATAAACTTTGCTAAAAAAATGTGTGTTCCTTACTTTTTCTGAGGAAACGCCACAGATACCTACATAAATGGTGCATAAAGCTTTCATGAATCAGGCCTCAGGCTAGACATTTAAGTGGTCCCTACTGTATTCACATACAAACAGTTGCACAGTATATTAAGAATTGCAATAATAGAAAAATAGCTATAAAATATTAGCATGATTTTACTCTTATTTTTATAGCTCCTTGTCTTGCTTGACTTAATTTTTTGGAAATAACAAGAAAGTCAGTAAAATACTACAAGCGTGGATAAACTGGAGGGGTACTGGGCCAAAATTGGGAGGCATTTTAAGACTTTTCAAATTCATTGGTTATACTGGAAGAAAGCTTAAGAAAGAAAACGTCTGGGTCTGGGTTATACCGTGTACGTTTCACATAGAGTCCTCCTAGTTATCAATTAATTCAACTTACTTCCTCATCAATTTTTTCCCCCTTGGTCCTGATGGTTTTATGACCTAGACCCAGGCGATACCCTTAGGCGGTCCATCTGATAATTGACACATTTTCTAACACAGCATAGTGATGCCCAAGTCAGTGCTTTCAGGCCGTGACTTCAGCTTATTGGAGACTGCAGCAGGGACTCCTTTTATCCCTCATACATCAGAATACACTGACAGCTCTCCCAAGCAGGGACGAGGCAGATCTCTCCCTCAGGAAAATGTATGCAAACACCTCCGGAACATTGTACTGGTTGCTAGGCATCACACTGGTGACATCTTTATGATAAACATGGTATGCAGAAGAAGGCCTAATAAAAGAATAACAAATTATTACATCCAGAGGGCAATTTTACAAGATTAACTGGTGTAATAAATTACTGCTGTAGTCAGAATACTGTGTTACCTTTTAAGGTATTTCACAGCAGAGTCTAAATGAACCAGCCTATAAAAACAGAGAATGTCTCACAGAAAATAATATACCCATTCTTATATATTTTTAATACTCGACATGATACCTATGTGTGGTATTTGGCTTGCTGCACGGTAGCTTCAGCAAGCGCTTTCTTTAAAATAAGGCTATACATGCAATTCATACCAAGATGTCTCTGTTCATCATTATTTTTTCCCTGCTGCTGGACATTCAGTACTGCTGCAATCTACATAATATCAATTTGAACAAAAGCCCGTAGCATTTTATTTATAAAACTATTTTCATACATAAAACATTACAAAGAAAATGCCACTAGCCAAATACCTTTCATGCTAATTATCAAATATTTTGATTTTTTTCTTTCTGCATGCTTTTTTAATACCAAAAAAATCACCTCTCACATTGTCCCTCTCTCCCTCCCTTTCTCCCATTCTGATTTGCTTTCTCTCTTTTCTTCTTTAATTATACGAATAGTTCAAATTTAGCCATTACTAATTTTGTCTTTTTAATTTTAAGGGTTCATATTTTACAGTCAGAATATTATAGCCCTTTTGTTTTAAAAACAGCTTTGTGGGGAAAAAGGATCCCTCATTTGAACCCTAATTGACAGAAGATCCTGTGTATTTCCATCTACTACTTTTACACCAATACAGAAGTGAATTTGCATTTGCATTTCTTTTCTAAATTAATGAAACGTGGTTTCCTGTGGTTATTTCAGTCAAAATCCCAAGATTTCCCACAACCCTTAAAAGGCAGAACTTACATCTGGAGTTCAAAGGCCATGGGTATATTACAATTTATCATAAACTCTCCTATGTTACTCTAAAATAATACATTAACAGGATAACACAGCTTCACATTTGTAAGCTACAGCCCATTTGCAGCTGTTTGTGCGGTCATACTCTTGCAGTTCCATCAATTTGATATAAAATGTTTTCATAACTGAAGCCACCAATCTCTTCACTTGCAAAAAGACATGCTCTAGATAGGGCTTTCACCCTGATTTTTGTCAGAGGTGCTTCTGAGTGTTGGTCTGCTCCAGTCCTCTTCCAGATTTGGGTGTGTGCATTGCCCTTCCCTCTCCTGTGCTAAGGACATGGTGTATGGGACTGCTGTCTGACATAAACCAGCACCTCCAAAAGCCCTTTCACACAGCTGGTCAAAATTACTTTTTCATTCCCTGTAGGGAAGGAAAATTTCCAGTAGGAACTCCGTGCCACGAGCTTCCTTGGTAGCTTAATCTAAAAGATGGCTTTACACTTATACAGAGTGGTGTTTTACTGGGACAGTCAAAAAGGTTGCAGCATTGTAAATGGCAAACCCAGAAGATGGAGAAATATTTGCAAAAGGGCCACAGGGATAGATCTACTCGGGCAGTCAGGTGGATCCTCAGCTTGCGTGCTAATTAACAACTCACTTTCAAGATTCCCTCTTACCCATCTGCATAAGTAAAACAGAGATACATGTGTTTTTATTGGTGGATTACCCGAGTTCACACAAAAACCATAATCGCTGGCAGCCCTGCATGCTGAACACAGATCTTCTGAATCTCCAGCAAAAACTGTGAAGCAATGTCAGAGTGGAAGGAATAGTGGGTGGTGCAATAAAAAAAAAAACAACAACAAACCAACCAACCAAACCAAAAACAACAGAGAGAGGAGCTGAGCATGATACACAACTTTCAAGGCACTGCTAAGAGGTGACACTCAGACATCATCGTCGATGGGGGTCAAGTGGAAGGTTCAAAGCAAGCTCTTTTCCTTCAGCAAACAAAACAATGCTCGCAATGGGTGGAGGCCGTGGAGGAAGGTCAGGAAACCGTGTGCTGGAGACAACCAGATGACACATAAGGGCTGAAATGAAAGACTGAACTGTGGGAAGAGACCAGTCAGGGCAGTGCTGGGGGAGGGAAGGAAGGGAGAGCATGAGGAGCAGAAGACACATGATCCAGAAAAGACCTTGAAGTGTAGGGATTAATTTAAACCCATGAACTTCATCAGATAATATTCTTCGGTTTACAGATGACTGAATGTATATATCTATTCAATCCGGTAGAGAAGGTTATCAGTCGAATATGTGCTATTTGTAAAAAAATGCCAAGAAAATGCAAACCACTGGTAGGTAAATGTTAGACTCAACACAGTTTAAAAGACAGAAAACAAAAATGTTTCTGAATGGTAGCAGCTTCTGTTTTAACAGAACATAAGCAGTGATGTGGTCTTCCTGCATCAAAACAAATTTTCATTAAAATAATTAAACATAATTACAAGGCAAATGAATTATAGAAATCCAAATAGATTTTTTTTTCCCAGAATTATCTAAACCTGCCTCCTACTTCTTTGCAGATTTATACTATTCAAGATTTTGATTTCATGTTCAGTTCAGGACCAGAAAATTTTTGAAAACTAAAGAGCTCTTGAAAAATGAGAAGCACCATCAGTACTTATTTTTTTTTTATTATTTGAGTGCAAGACTCAATGTCTTTCTGTATTAAAAATAAGTGGTACTTACAGCAAACAAATTTCACAAGATATTTTCACAGAGTGTTCTAATAAGACATGGGTGTCACAAAGTTTACTCCCACTCAGCTAGATGTAATAACAACTTATATACCTAGAGGAGTGTTTACTGTCCAAATGCAGAAATATTTGCACTCAGAATTCAATAATGTTAAGTTCATTTATTAAAGTAGTCAAATAAATAAAACTTTAACAAATTTCTCTATAAGGAACATTCAATAATCTATCATTCTTTAAATATTGCCCTCACTCTCCAAATCCAAACTAGAATTTAAGAAGTAATAGTTTTTGGTTACAATTATTTCAGGGTATTCAGCACGAATACTTAATACTTAACTGAGCAACGGTGCTAGATGCTTTTTCATAGGTTTTATTGGATTTACTTATTTAAAAAGGGAGCACTGAATAAGCCACTGTCAGGAAGAGAAAAGCAGCTAGATGGAGCAGCAAAATGTGTTGTGCATGGGGATGTGGTAAATGCAACTTTTTTGCTAAATACACAGTACTTGGAACCTAGTTCTAAAGAGTTATTTGCACAAGACCTTTACCTGAATGACATGAGGGGGAGGATATTCTTCATAATCAACAACCATTCAAGGGAAAATTGCACTTGGGAAGAAAAGGTAGCTCATCAGCAGCTTGCTTATCAACTCCACAGGCAGATCCTGGCATGCAGAAGATTCTGTATCAATGAAACCAGACAAGATGTTTGGGAAGAATCCGGCCTCTAACCCAGAGTAGATGCTTGCGATGGAACAACATAACCTATGTAAACAAATGCATTCTGCAATTAAACACTATGCAAATAAGAAAGATGGTTGAAAACAACATCTGGTGAGCTAAGTGGAAGCATTGGATCAACATTGTTTCAGGGCTTTAATTTTCTATTGTTTATACGTTTATTATTGTATCTTTAAGAAAAAGAAATAGCCCGTAACTTCTGACTCCAATGATCAATTGGAATGAAGTACTATCTGTTATTTAGAATTTTCTTGCTGGCCATTATAAAAGGCAGAAGAGAAGATCCAGCCAAGAGTCACTACAGCAGAAACCTCAGAGTAAAGCAATATTTTTTGGTGACTGATGATATAAAAAGATGCATGCAGATCATATAAATGCATTATAAATTGACCAAGCTAGACCATCACAATGGCTCTTAGCATCCTTATAATATATCAACTTTAGACATCTTACCTTGATTTTGTGTTTGGAGAAGTCATCTGAATGTTAGTAACCATACATTATTAGGTCCTTATCTATAACAGAAAACAGAGAAGTAAAGATTCTAAAAGCATGAATAGATAACATCAAAATCTTCACACCACATGTAACCATGGAGCAGGTGGAGTTATATATAACCAGTTATTAATATAAGCTACTGGCTTTCTGAAAACACATTTAATCACAAATTACTTGAGCCTGCTTTCCTTAGGGGAACAAATGTATTTTGCAGTTGCTACATCGAAGTATCTGGAGTTCTCAAAAATTTATACAGAAACTGTTTAAAAAAAAGAGAAGAGTATGTAAATCTACCACTTGGAAAATCTTCCTGCTCCCATTAAGCCTACTCACATCTGATCACTCCCATCTGAGATACTAGTCAGTGTTTTGAAATGAAAAATTGTATGACGCCATAGATTGAGAAAATCCAAGTTAATAGGACTATTTGTAACTTCTGACGACTGGTGTAATTTTGAGATTTTTAAAATGCTGAAATCAGAAAGAATAATTTTCTGCTACCTACACTCCAGCTGTCTCACCTATCACTTAATTTCTTGCAGCATCTTATGTATCTGCTGTGGGAGGAAAAGAGCCTGAGCACAGATGTCATTTTGTCACTGGCAGAAAAAAAAAATCCAGTTATAATGCACTCCTGGAGCACTCTTGGGAAAAATAATTGCTGTCCCACTTCTCCAGGGTAGTCTAGAACCTCACTACCTGTATTCAGCCCTTCAGGGAAAACCAAAATCACTTTCCCACTAATCTGACAACAGTAGGCTCAGTAAGCTAAGCACAAATAAAGACAATTTAAACAATTGCTATTTCTTGCCTGAAATACAGAAGTGTGGGGTTTTTTTCCAGAACTCAATCAGAAATCAGATTGGAGTACCTGTACTGGGAAATTTGTACAAGAATAATGCCAGTCCAAAACAAATTCAAGCAATCAGGATAGCCTTTCCAAGGTTACTTAGTTTTATTTGAAAACAACTGTTACAGACCCTCCATTCCAGGGGCAAGAAAGCTGTTCACCTTGCCTCCAGAAGGAAAGTTTGTCCTAGCCAACAAAGGCAATGAGGAGACATTTCTTCCTCAGAGGCCTCTGTGGTACCAGCCTGCCCATGGAGGGTAGCGGGGATGTGCCTTCTTACCTTGTGCCTCTCCTGGACACCCTCAGGTCATCCATGGTTTTGTTTTTTTTTAAGGTTGCAGATTTTGCAGGAGATGTGGTTAGAAATGAAAGGAAAAAATCTCAGCAGATCTAGCACTTAGGTTAACTCTGTTTCTTTCACTTTTTTTACAGTTCAGTGGACATGCAGGCAGATATTTCAAAACAAGGCCTTGCTATTAACACACCCTGTTTTTAAAGGCGTTGTTCCAGGAGGAATGTGCAAACCCAGGGGATCACTACAAAGCCATCTTTGAAGGTCATTCAGATTCAAACATTCACCCTCAATTAATATTCACTAACCTGAAGAAAAAACATTTATTCCCACTTAGCTGTTATTTGCTATTTACCCCTTCGAGGCGATAATGTACACCGGGCATGTCTGGAGATATTTGTAGTCAGGGTCAGACCTAAACTGTAGGAACCTAGATGTGGTGTCTACCTGTGAGTTAAGCATCTGAGTTCCCCATAGAAACAATGGAGACCTAGTCAATAAAGTTAAAGAAATCTGGAGAATCATTCAGATGTATAATTACAAATGCCTATTTTATTTCTGAATAGTTCTCCAAATCCTATTGGTTAGTTAGACCTCTTTTGACTTTAATGAGAGCTTATAAATCTAGGTAATAAGCTTTAGGCACTTGTGAGTTCAATTCTTTCACTTAAGTACAGGCATAAAGTGTGATCCTCGCTGTGTCAGGACGCTGTAGGTGGCTTCTAGGTGCTGTTCCAGAATGGCGCAAACCTCCTGTAGGAGATCTAAAAGTGGGATTCACTGTCTGATTGTAGATATTTCAATTTACGGTTTCCAGCTACTTGCCTAAACAGAGGTCTTTGGTGCCATTTAATATATTCAGGAGTACTTGAGATATTTGCATGAGACTTATGCAGCACTATGTTGGATATTCAAGTTTCCATTTTTGGCCAAGTCTTTAAATAAGCCGCTCTTCCTTTGTGGGCCACGACACTCAGTCCCACTCAGAACCCAGAGAGACCAGTGTTCTCTAACACGTGTATTATATTCCATGCACACAGCTTAATGATAATGTTTTACATAATAACATACCTGGGATTAATGAGTGTCTGTTAGAACTGGCTTTCAGCTGCAATCAGCTGTGACCATGACTGGTCACTCTGTTTCAGGGCCCTGAAGACAACCAACAGCCCTGCCCCTCCCTGCCCAGGCTTCCTGGGGCCTCCTCCATCCCTGTCCATGGCCCAGAACTCCATTTCAGCCCAGCCTAGGGCCCTCAGTCCCATCCCCTGCTCATGCTGAACATCTTTCTGGACTTCTCTGATTTACCTCAGGCCTGGCTCAAGCCTCTGGCCAGCTGGTCAGCGGCCCCACCATGTTCTGCACTGATGATGAATCTGAACAGGCTGATTTTGCCAATTGAAACACAGCGAGACAGTCACTTGCCAGCTGTCTCATGCAAAAGAGAACCCACTCTGAATCCGAGATCAGCATTGGACCAGTTGAATCACTCAGCCTGGTGTAAGGGACAAGTAAGGGGGGGGGAAGCTTAGTTTAGATGAGGACTGTGCTTCACTAGCTCCTTGCTATGAAAAAGTAAATAACTTAAGCATCTAATAAGTATTAAAGACCTCTTCCACTGTAACCCTTATTTTCAAAATTACCATTTTTTCTGTTTCTTTTATTCTGTTTTAGCAATAAAGGAAGACAAGACCCATACAAAATATTCAAATAATTCTGTGGTGCTATTTTTTTTTTTTTTGTCATTCTCACATGTATTTTTGTCCTGGATGTTTTATTTCTTTTTATCATAGTTGGGCTTTGCACGTCATTAGTGTGAAATGTTATGTATATGTTACTACTATATTTTGGGAGACATCTGAACACGCAATTTTACCTGGTAGTTGTGTGAGATAACTGAGGCAAAAGATTTCTAGGATTTGGGTTTTTTTCCTTCTGGATTAGACATTTGCAAACAGTTTTTCAAAGCCTGATTAAAACAATCCATTTTCCAATTGGCCTGAGGGTAATGCATGGATGAGTGTGTCTATGCTCAATGCCTCTTCCTCTAGAAATTCTGCAGATTCCCACAGATGTGAAATTAAGTCTATTGTCAGAGTCTAATTTTCAGATTTCCTTTGTGAGTAAAAATTTGTAGCCAGAACCAGATTACAGTTGTGGCAGCAACACAGCAATAAAGTTTGCTTCAGGCTATTTGCTAATTACTTACTGTGAGAATGTAGGGGTGGTTTACTAGAGCCATTTTGAAAGGCTCAAGGATGTCTGTAGTCATCTATTAGGAAAGAAGGATCAGGTACCAGAATTTAATGCAAATAAATTACACAGTTACACACAGTTATACTTATTTTGAGAAATGGTTAGAAAGTACTACAGAATTTTATAGACTTCTCAATTTATGGCTGTGTTATGGTGGTGGCATTAGAACTCAAACCTTGTGTGATTTTGACAATATCACAATCAGTTTGTTCTGATTCATCAAAATAGGGAACTGGTAAAATGGGTTGAAGTGGATTCAGAAGAATATTTTTTCCTTTACTGGTTCACTGAAAACACTCTGCAAGAAGTAGGTTGATTTGAAAGTTAGGTGGCTTATTTTCCCTCCGTACAGGCTGGCTGCTCCACGTATCTTACCTCCAGGAGCCGAGCTCTTCAGAGGCCCGGCTGGTGGCAGACACTCTCAGAGGCGCCTGTTTCCTCAGTGTCAGCACAGGTCACTTCCCAGGCACCTGCCTCCTTTACCAACCGCTGGACTGTTTAATAGAACTAAAAGCCTGATACTGTGGGACCAGTGCCTGCCATGGTCCCACCTTCATTACTCCCCGTGTTCCCAGGGTTCCGAGGCCCACACGTGACCACCAGGCAAGCAGCAGACTCTGTGCTTCCAAAGTGAACTAGTGAAAGAGAAGATGTCCCTGAACTAGAAGAAAAGATCTCCGAGAATTTAGAATATTTCCGTGGACTTGCAATTCAATATCCTCACCAACTTTGATACAAAGTACTGATGATTCCTATCCATCAGTAAAAAAGATTGTGTACACCCTCAATGAACTTATTTCATAAAGTAAAACATTGGCTTTATGGATTATTTTATGCATTGTAGAACCAGAGATATCTTCAGTTATGTAAGAAAAAGTTCATGGAAGGAAATGTCTCACATAGTTCTTACCACAATTTCAATATTTATCATCAAATGCGTACATAAAGTTTAGCTATTGGGAATTAATTATCTTGCAATAAGAACATGTATTATTAGTCTGAAACTAATAGGTCACAAGTAAAAATGCCACACAGCACTCCCATAATTGCTGAGAGTTTGGAATAAACTTAAGAGGAAAAGATTTGATTGCAAAAGATCACAGGCGAGACCACAGAAGCCACAGCTACTTGTTTGGATACTAGTATGTGGCCTAGGAATGGAGTTTACACTTCTGTTTGAGATCAGGCATCTTAAAATCATTTCATCCTGTTAAGTTGCCACATGGAAAAAAAGAAAGCAGTTTCCAACCAACTTCATATGTCCAATACAGTGCAGAAATTTTCTTCAGAGTCTGCTGGTGTATTCTTAAGCACAATAAAACTAGGCGCAACAACAGACCCTAAAATAGCTTTGCAAAATCAGCAGCATCCTTCTCTAGGCAGCATTAAATAAAAGTATAAATTCAGGCCGTCGGTGTGAAAGTGCCTTTGTCTTCCTGTTAGTGAATTTTATAAGGTAAGTAATTGAAACAACGTGCCCAGAATGTTCTGTAAAATTTGTCCTATTCAAATGACATTATTAAAGGTCTTAATAAGTAACTTGACACAGAATAAGCTAAACTGACAAAAAGGGAAGCTGAAAAAATGTTTTCTTTGTAAGCCATTCTTCTCAGCTCTTTTAGGTTGTGTTTGTGATTCCTTGGGAATCAGGAATGGAATAAACAGACCACTTGTCTAATTCAGGATGATAACACCTGTGCTACATGGAAACCCTTTGATAAAAAAAGAATTTACATATCACTGGTATTTTATGTCCTCCTGTCTGTGGGAGTGTGTGATTGACCCTCAAAATCATTTTATTCAGCTTGTATAAGTTCAGATGCATAAAACTATCTCTTTTTTCCTTGTTGGCAAGAATTTGAAACTCTTTCTCTGGGAGCTAGTGTATTCTATGAAGCCATTCTTTTCCTGCTTTTGTAGCTCCTAGGACAGCTTTTTTCCCCAGACAAAGTCAAACATCTAAGTTTCTGTTGTATGGGAATCACTTCTTTTCTGATGCACCGGTGCCAGAGCACAGCCCAGTGTCGGACTCAGCACAGCCTGTCGCAACAGAGACAGAGGTTAAACAAGGAGGTTTATTCAGTTCTGTTGGGGAAGAAACACATCCATTAACAACTTAGAGGTTTAAAGCAGTCAAAAGGCCCATTTCAAGAATGAGAGTGTCAGTTTTCACAATATTGAACTCGGCAGGTACACAAAGGGTGTCATGTGTCACCAGCGCAACGCGATAGCCAAGTGCAGGGGTTGCTTCCTTCAAGTCTCCTAAAGTAGTTCAGGCTTCAGACCCTTTGAAAATATTGCAGATGCTGGCAGAACCGACACAACTGAACCACTGCCTGGTGAACTGAGAGCAGTTCAGTAAAGTGAGGCTGTCCTCCAGGGAACAAGCGTCCCAGGGTGCAAGTGCCATTGTAGAAACTTGTTTCAGGAACAAAACAAGCTGAACTGCATTTATCTACGCTCAATTCTAAGGCTGGGAGTGGAGGACTAGGAGTCAATCACAACCTTCCCGGTGAATCAAAAGCTGTATTTCCATCTGCCAGGCTCTTAAAAACATTTCTGGAAAATGAATCGTAGGCCAATGGGCAGCATTTGCTTCAAGTTTAAATGAAATTCCTTTCAGAGCAGATGCGAAAGCAAAATAGCCACCACCTTAGCAAACCTCATCTGCGGGGCCTGAATGGTGGGAGAAACAGAGCAGATGAAAGGAAAATTAGGAGGAGACTAGAGAAAAAGGGAAAGGAGAAACAACATTAGAACAAAGGTTACAGGGAGGGAAGAGGGTGGAAGAAAAGAAGAGAGGCTTGAAAAGGACAATTTAGAACTAGGAGGATCCTCAGCAATGCTCTATATGTTTCACATGAAGTGCTTAGTTCCCCTTTTTCACAGGCAATGGTGATAATCATATTAACTGTTGAATATTCTCTTCACTGGTAAAGAAATAATATCAGGCAGAATGTTAGTCGTATTTTTAGCTAGTAAATTTTTTTCGTATTAAAAAAAAATAAATCTGTGTTTTGAACCACATTTCACATTAGCACTGGTTAATCTGGAATTTACTGCAAAGAATTTCGGTTTAAGCAGTAATCAGTACCTCTTCAAAATTCCGAATGTCAAGAAATTTTTCAGGAAGTTATATGACTATGCAAATTTGATGGGGCAGCACCATTCTTTCTTTTTTTTTTTTTTTTGGCCAGAGTTTCCCTGCCCAGTTCTCATTTGCCCTCCCATTGTGTGCTGCCTGTAGCCTTTGATCTGTATTTTTACAATATTGTCAAAGCACATAAAGCCTACCTCAAAGTCTTCACTTGTCCATCTCTTTCTCTGACTTACCTCCATGTGTGTTACTGTCTCCCACCTCCTAATCCTCTCACATCATGTAAGAAATATTTCCTGTTTTCTTGATAAATCCACCCCCTGCATGGGTTCACACTCCACGTGACCTTGTTAGGGGTGTGCACATATGAGTGAGAGAGACACTCCATCACCCTTAACTGATACGATTGCTGTGTGGTCCAAGCTCACTTCCTCGATGGATCAGGGCCAAGATAACCATGCTTCCATGAATTAGAGAGCTGTTGTTTCTTAATACCAGAACAAATATCTGAGCCTGGTTTATTTATATGTTTATTTTATGAGAGCTCTGTAAATGTAGTATGTAAATTATCTCAGGTTAGACTTTGAAAAGTGGTTCCCACAACTAGGGTCAAAGTTTCAGAAGAACTCTCTTCCCTTTAAAATGTTTGAATAGAATTGTTAGTGATGTATCTTCTGAAAATGCAGCCATTGTCATTAGGCAGTGAAACTGGAACTCCTTGGTGCTGAGCTCTTTTGGAAATCTATTCCAAAACCACGTCTGTATTTTCATTGTTGCCCTTCCTTTTTTTATTTTTTATCATGCTGCCAGTGAATAGCATCATTATCACTCTACTCATACCAGAACATTTTCATATTTTCTTCATTTTGATTAGAATACATTTGGCCTAATTAGAAATGTGAAATCAGGATGGATGATAGCAACCCTAGAACCACACTTCAAACACCGTTACAGGCATTGCGGGAAGGGGTCAGAGAAATAAACTACAGCTCATTAGCCTGAGGCTATGAGTGATCTACCAACCATACAGAAAATTGGCAGCCCTTCTGTCTTTTGTCCTCAAGGAGCCTGTGTATTAAACTAATTGTTAAATATAGCAAACAGACTGGCAGTCCAGTCAGACTGGTTTTTGCACATGTAAAATAATGGGGTTATTTGGATTTCATTGAAATGCTATCCATATATATTTTACAAATGTGCAAGCATTTACATGCTTCATAGAAAATCTTCAATATTGGCCTGAGGTTTTAAAGGAGCTACTCTAGTGTAAACTGCCTAGTTAGTGAAATATATATCTCTAATTTACAAGGGAGAAATAAGTTAAAATGCATATTGAAAGACTTTTTGATTGCTAATTCTTAGGAAGTTTGGAGTTGTTTTGTTATATGACAACGTTCTTAAGAAGTATACTTAAATGTTTGGAATAGGAGTGAAAAATATTATTGTGTTCGTTATTCTACACTAGACTTCTCTAATTCATCTCATATATGTATAAAGACTGTGACATGCTTCTCACTTCCAAAATTGTAGGTTTTGAAGTTAAAAGCTTTTGTGATGGTCAAAAATTGCTGAGTGAGATTTGTTCAATATTAACTGATATTATTCCTTACTATTCTCATTAAAAACTGGTGATGCAGCACAATGACTTTGTTGGTGACAATGAAAATGATTTCATTCTATTTCCTGATTGGAATTTTTAGATTATACCAATCCTCTCTCCACATCCTTTTTGAGATATAATGTAAAATTACCATAACAAAGGAGAAAGCTATATGCACAGAGAACATTGCTATAAGAAGAAATTGAAAACAGCATATAAAACAATCTGTGACTGGAGAAGAATGGGAGGTGGGGGAATGAGGGAAATAGGGGAATTAATTTTATCTAACTTTATTTATAGAAAAGATAGGCCTATAGTCTAATTTAGTTGTCTATTATCCTCCATCTCCTAACCAAAAGAGTTGTTTCAGTTTAAAATTTTCCCTGCTATGGCCAGTGGATTTTCTTTTAATTATTGAATTTAGTTGTTTGTACCATGTTAGCACCAAAAAAATCCATGTGAAATAAGAACTGCTGATAGCTTCTGTGCATAAATTTAAGAAAAACTATTCTCTGCAGAAGACCTTTACAAGCCCCCAGTCAGATTTAGTCCCAGAATTCTAGAATCAGTAGCTTCTTGGGCATATTTTTTATGTCAAAGATTATTTTCAATATTGTATAACTTAGGATAGGTAACTTGAATTATTTACTGTTCTTTCAGACACTTATAACCTTTCTAAAAATCAGATCATGAATTTGAGCACAAATTCTTACTTTTTTCCCCCCACTCTAAGTTAGACTTTTATTAGATTTTATGCAAAAAAAAACCAAAGTTGGCTTTGAGTTATGATAAATGGAAGAATTGCTAATGTTTTAGAAAAAGTTTTAGAAACACAAATTGAGAAACAAACCCCACAGCTTATATGTTTGCAGCACAGATAAAGAAGATTAGAGGATCTAGCAAGTATGCATTTATTTACATCATATTGCTGAGGAAAAGAGTTGATATTAGTAGGATTACTCATGTGCTTAAAGCTAAGTGCATGCCTTCGTGGGTGAAGCATGGAATGATAAGAACTAGTAGGACTGAACTTTTGTTACTTTGTCATCCTTCCCCTCCCACCAAGCAAACAAAAATTTAAGCCCTCTGTGGTTGTTTCCAGTGTTTGTCAAAGACTTACTTCCATTCCAAAGGAATCCTTGCTCCTTCAGTATATGCTATATGCAATGATCACACGCAAATGGGTGGTGCCATACATCTGATTGTATTCCAAACAGCTAAATGAGGGCTGCAACCAAATCAAAGGCAAACTTTCACTGCCCTCAATAACTGAAGAATTTGGATTTAAATAAAATCAGTTGGCAAATAGCAGCAAGGGAGGTTACTGTCACATTCTCTTCTATCCTTACTTGTGTTAGAAGTTTATCTTTAATGTATTTTCCTTTTTATTTTTAATGGAAAAAACACATCCATATGATGGAGATGATGAGATACAGTTGTGTTTGAGTTGCGAATAATCTAATTCAAGTTATGAATTATCTTAATTTAAATCTTTCCAAGTTTATGATACAAAGAAAACTGGATTAATCCTTTAAGGTCAGAATTCCTTTTAATTGCTCTTAGAAAAAATCCATTGTAGTTACGACAAAAAGATCATTATATTGTGGTGTTATTTTTTTTTTTCCCCCCCAATATCATATATTCTCAAACTGAAGCTGGCATCAAGAAATAGACAAACTAAGTAATCATAGAACTATGAAGTGGCATCCCAAATACTTATCTAGACTTCTTGGTTTCTTCTATTTCAGTATATGACAAGGTATTCTGAGAAAACACATAAAGCAGCTGGTGAAAGGAAAGATATCAAATGTAGTGTCTATTATTTTCAAATTCACAATCATTCTACACAACATTGATAGAGCTAAAGTATGGCTTAATATCAGGTGGGTTTGAAAAAGTCTATTACACATTATCTAACTATTACTGGCACTTAAATAGACACACAGTGCACACAACAATAAATGAAATAGAAAATGGCATTTTTAAAGAGTAGAAACAGCCTTCCGAGATCAATGTAATTTTCCCATGAGCTATGATCATATAGGCAAATTCTGCATTCCTTTCCTTAATGCACACAAGGCTGCTTAGGTCCAGAGTCACCAAAGTATTTAAAATCCCTTGATCAGCTAGGACCATCAAAAGGAAAAGATAACATGGCCAGATTTCTCTAACATGATGTTTTAATCCAAGTTAATACTTACGGGTGCTTGTAAAGTAATATTAAACAACCTAAGCTGTATTTAGTAAACCCAAACCCCAAGAAAATGGCCCAGAAATCCTACATTCAAGAGTACAAAGATCTAAAACTTCCACAGAACTTTCAAGTTGTAGACCGAGTTGCCTTCAATTGATTTTATACCAGAATTAAGACAGAAACACAGTAAAAAGTCATTGGATGTCTTCATTATGTATACAGCTATTTTTCCTTAAATGAAAGTCCTCCAAATGTTTAAAAAACTGTATTTTTATTTCCTTCCTTCCTTTTCCAGTGTCATGAAGCAGAACACCTGAAGAACACCTTGTGCCCTGTAAAAGCTTTTTGTCTTGTGTAAAGCAGTGCTGGACCTTCTGCAAACACTATAATGCATCAAACAAGAAATGTTAATACTAGCTCTCTCTGTAAGGTTAACTCTGCAAATTCAAGGCAAAACAATATTTTTATTTTTATTTTTAAACTGAAAGAGGTATACAAGGACTCTGTATATGCAGAAACAAATCAGAGTAAAAGCATGCCATTTTCACAATAATGTAAGTGGAATTAATGTTACAAAAGGTCTTAGCCTGTTACAATGGACCATTTAAATCACAAGACAGTTGTATAAGATGCACGCATTAGGGTTATGTTTTCATTTATACCAAGTTAAAAACATAATAACAGCACTGTAGTTTGTTGAATAAATATTGTAACTAGGAGAAGCTTCAAGTGCATCCTCCATATAAAATCTCATAACTAAACCTGTTGCAAATACTGAATTCTTTGCCTCGTATCCATTTAGACAGATTAAGAAAAGGTTTAGCAAACCGTGATGCTACCTGGTAGTTTGCTTCTCATTTTATCTATTTCCCTACCTGAGTGCAATAGATACAATTAACCAGATTTTGATTAACTGCTTGAAAAATCACCAGCTGTTTTTTCTCAGTCACTTAAACCTTTCATTCTTGACCTAGATTCAGCAAACACCACACACAGGTTTTTCCCCAGGAAAATTGAACCTGTAATATATTTATGACAATAGAAAAAGACTGTCTATGGAAATGTGGATTTAAAGTGATTGCCCATTTCCCCATACCTTTTTTTTTTTTTTTTTACTACATTAAGACCAACTTAATTATCAAGAAAATAGGAAGCTTTCAGTGTGGTTTGAATCAGCTGAGAAACATAGAGGATTCACCACAAACCTGTAAATTCGTCTCAACTTTAGCCTGAAGCAAGTCTGTTTTTCCCAACCTGATCATCCTGTCAACAGAACTGGGCAGGAGTTTTCATTTCCGTGGTGCTTAGTTGATGTATGTGAGTCAACGTACATGTATATGATGCCAAACTTAGACATTACACACTACAGATCATAATACTATATACTGGTGGACAGCAGCATCATATAACGTGTGGGTAGTTGACTGGCAATGGACTAAAATCGTGGCTGAGATGGGATCACCAATCTAATTTTCACATTATTATTAAGATTTGCAAAGAGGGCCAATACACAGCCCTCTTCACCCCTTCTCCCTTCTTTCCCATGTCCTTGCAAGAGATTATTTAAATCACATAAATATTTAATGCAAGTGCCTCATCATTTATTGTTTATTATGCTTGAAGACAGGTCCATAGTTGAGATGAAATCAAAGTTTGCAGGCACTGATGTATGTCTTCCATGAGCCTTTTCCAAAACATCTCAGCAAGTTTTGGTTTGAAATAGCCTGCTCTTGTAAGAGCAGGCAGATTTCACTACAGTGAGTCAATGCACAAACTGCTGTCCTTGCACAAAACAGAAGGCAGAAAACCCTACAGAGTTCAGAAAAGAAAACCAATACCCTCTTACACCTGTAACTCCAAAAGACAGTCTCTATGCTGAAAAGCTCTTGGACAACATTGAGTGGTGGCTGAAGTTTTTTACCTAGAAAGGAGTATTTCCCATCAGCCAAAGACAGAGAGAACAGAAAGTTTCTGTGACTGATGGAGCTGATCATTTGGAAAGTGCATATTTGGACAGATGCAATAGGTAATTTGAAGGTGAAGTCAAATAAATGTACTCAGGATGTTTTCTGAAGAAATCAAGCCACTTGGAATAACACCAGGAGCAATATGAGGTGGATGAAACCGATCTTTAAGTTCATTCCACCATTTTTTTTTTTGGCATCAGATAAATCCACAATTTGGAGTTTTGCCCAAAGGAGAAAAAGATTGACATTCTTTCAGTAGACAGTATTAAAAAAAAAAAAAAAAGTGGAAGGTCTCTTTTCAGGTATACGCTCAAAATGATACAAGAAGTTCAGTTTAGGTCACGGTAATTGAGGGGAAATTTTCAGAGCTGGCAATTCACCTCGTCACAGCTCAGTTTTCTCATCTTTAAAATGGGAGCTGTGAGTGGTATTTAGCTTGTGACAAACATAAAAATAGAGTTTTACATGTCTTCAATGACAGCAGACAGGTAAGTATGAATGATTGCCTCAGTTTTACAGATGCAGTATCTGAAGCTGAGAAATGTTTCAATAAGTTGAAAATATTGAAAAGAAAAGTAGTTTTGTTTGTTTGTGGTAAATTCTTCTTGTAGTGATCATGGTAGTAAAATCTGATTGCTCCCTCTAACATTTCGATTTTTTTACCTTCCTGAAACAAATGACAAACTGGTTTGTTCCTTCTCTGGCTCTTGCTTCATTATTTAAGGCGTCCTCCACGCTCATTGTAGTGGTGGCTAAATTTGTTTTCTCAGGCCATTTATGATGACTTTCGTGTGTTTATGCACAAAGAAAAGGAAAGCGTCCATTGATTTCTTTGTAAGTTACACTGCATTTGAAATAGTGAGGACAGCAAAAACATGTTTTTAGTAGTAAACTGTGCAAACATGACATGGAAATCATAGAGGGAGTGTGAGGAGTGCATGTAATACCAACATATCTTTTTCTTACAAAGCGTATTATATCACCAGAGGGACATTTTAAAATGAAACCTTTCAAAGTTTTCAGATAGTTCAGTGGCATGCACATTTATAGCTAGCAATTAAACACAGAAATTATGGATAGAATGCAATTGGAAGTGAAAATCTAAAAAGTCTGCACTGATCTAAGCAGACAGCCCGATGCAAAGCATCATCTCCCAAAGGCCCTTCTGTCTACGTAGTTTTGAAACATACACTAAACCAGCTGCCAAACCTGGCTTTTAAATGGAGGCAACAAAAAAGGTGTTCTGCATTTTCAGTGCATGCCACTTTACAAAGGAAAGAAGCACTGTCTGGCTGCCATATAGTCAGGCAAAAGGGAGCCAGCTTGCAAGTGATTAGAATAATGAAACTGGAAAGGATTAGCCACATTATCCAAACATGAAGCAATAGGCTAGTCAAACTAATCCCTGAGGAATAGTTAAAGGAAACAAATGACATGATAGACACAGGGTTACTTCTCAGTAAGACAGCATTAGAGCATGTGGTACTTGCACTCATGTTCCGCTCGCATATTTTCTGAAAGCGTATGCAAGCATGGAGAAGGTAAGCCGACGTGTCTGCGAGACAATATTGAGCTAGTTTTATTTCAGATTCTGCATGTCTTATCTGACTTTTAAAAATAATTAAAGTGTTATTAGACTGACTGATATCAATAGAACATCCACATCCTGTGGAGCCCTTAATTGCAGGAAAAGAAGGGTAATGATCCAGGTTTTAATATGACTGTGTCTATTGTGCCCTGTTGGATGGATTCATTATGCAGTGAGTGAACATTTTTTTCATCATTATTTAATTATTTCGGAACTGTAAGAAGTCATTCCAGTGCTAATCGCAACATTTATATTTTAGAAGGATAAATTAGCTCCAAATATTTTTTCTTTTGTTAGAACTCATCACGTATGGAAATGATGCCCTGGCTCCATATTCATGTATCACCAGATTTCTATCCATACAGAAATTTCAGTAATAAATTATTGCTAGACCTATTAACATTAAAACCAGGTGAAAACAAGACATGTAGTGGGGATTTCTAGAAGAACTAATTCAAAGTCCACTGGAGTAAAAGAGAGTCCTTCCAAATTCATATACACACTATAATGGGGGATGCAAAATAAAGGTAAGGGCTGCATTCTCATTGAAATTACCATGCATACATGGAAGGACTTAGAGGAAGGGAAAAACAGAAACTAAGCTGCTACTAGTTATCCTTTTGATGACTTCACGCTGCCCTACAGGTACGGGCTTTTAGCTGGGAGGGGGAAAGGCTGTGGCAGAGCTGTAGACCCCTACTCAACATGAACCAACTCACACACATTCGCTCACCTCATGCAAGCGAGCCCAAACGGCCATCTTTCCCTCCCTTCAAGCCAAATGCAATGAATAACCCATTCTGGGTTCTTGACCCAAGAGGGAAGATTTAAGGTATGTGGAATATCAAGTACTACACTGTATTAGAGACGGCTCAGTCCTTTACAGTGTTTCTGACTAATAGGTTAAACATGATTCAGAGGGATATCGAAGTCCTTCAATGGACAATTATGAATTAATCTGCGTACGAAGCTTCTTAACCATGATCAATTAGTTACTGGCTTCTGTACTGAAACTTGAGTGAACAATCCTACCACGTTTTTCTCTCAGTTTAATGAGGTGCTGTGTATTCTCATTGTTCTTATTCAAATCTCACCTTGTCAAAGATCCAATAATCAATTTGCTTCAATAACATCCTTTGACAATGATTGCCCCAGGTTAATTGCATGTGCTATCTAAAAGGTATTTCCTTTCACTTTTTATCAGCTGCTTGATAAAAGTATTTTTTGTAACCTTTCTAGAAGAGCTGAATTTGGGAAGAGCTTATCAGGTTCTGAAGGAGTGTAATCATCCATTCCTAACCAAGTGATATATTAGATCATTTATTTGTGGCAAGACAGACATTTCAATAGTGCTTATTGTTTCCCATAATGAAAGGTTTAAATCTTCCTTTAGGTTCCTCTGAAATTTAATTTTTGTTGATGGAGACAAGCCAGTTTGCGCAAGAATTTTTTTTTTTATGTCAGGGTTTCAGAAATTCCAAACTATTAATTATATTTTTCCACTCTATAACTCTATGTTGTGAAAAAAGGAGGTGGAGGAAATCAAGTACAATAGAAGCTTTCACACATCTCACCTTTAAAAACAATAAATTCCTTCCCTTTAGCAGGATTATTTATTGAGCTGCTATTTAGTCACTGAAAAGGGATTTTGTCATACACTCTACACCACCCATGAAAACTGCATCCTATTGTATTTCTGTATTTGCATTTGCCAGAAGTGCACAATGCAAGTGACAAATTTATCTCCTTGGCCAAGTTAACCCCAGAAATGCCCTTTCTAGCAGAGAACTAAGGTTCCATGAATAGTGTGTTCCAAGCCTGAGTAACTTGTGTGTGAATTCCCTTCTACCTACATTTAAGCAGGGGGTTTCTTTAGAGTATAACTTAGCTTAATTCAGAAGACCACTGTGTCAGAAAAATACTTTTATTGTCAGCACAATATACTTATATTTCATCCAATTCATTAATATCGTTGGTACATAGTAATAAAAAATTTCATCTTGCAGTCTTTGCTTAGATAACGTTCACACTGTCAAACAACACGGGTTCCGTGGTTGTAACACCATACTTGCTTCCTTCTGTTCAGTTTTCAGTCCAGGAAAATCTGTGCTTTCTCTTCTCATCTGCAATGCATTCTGAGGTCACGGACAAAAGCCTGAACAAAATTTTCTCTGAGAAAATCAATAATGATTTATGATATCTGACTTCAAAAAGCGTTGTTTCATAAAAGTGATAGACAATGAAGCACTAATCTACTAAGATTACTATGGGTTCCAGTCCACCTTTTATTTTATTTTCCAGCAGACAAAGCGCTGTATGGCAAAATGGCTTTTGGTTCTCTGGAGAAGTTGCCTCATTTTTCAAATACACTGAATTCATCAGCAAGCTGGCAATTTCACAAAGTGTGCGATGGATAGCAAATTATTTAAAAAACAGTATTGGAATATTCAGAAACTGCTACTCATTCAGCTGCACTAATGGCTCAGATGCTGGAAGGCAAAGTAGCTTGACTCCAAAACTTTAAAAAGAAATATAATTATATATAAATTAATCTCATGATTTGGAGGCACAAACCACTATTTTTACTCCGTTCAGTCTGGCAGTGCTGCCATTAGTGGTCTATAGTGGGCAAGGGAGCAGGTGTTTAAGAAGATTATGAACAGCAATATTTTTTTCTTCCACCTGAGAGGAGAATGGTTTATTCAGAGAAGACTTCCTGTGTAGCTCCTCATAAAATTTCATAAAAGTTTTTATTCCCTAAAGAACTGGATTTTTTTTTTTTTTTTTTTTCACAATTCAGTAATGGTGTTGGGTCATTGCTGCCCACAAACTGCAGAGGACCAGGAAATTTGTGCATCAGTTACCTCCTCTAAAACCCTTGTGAGGAGTACCTTGAGGAGATAGTTATTTGCATGTACATGACCTAGCTTGAGTCTTTATAGCAGGTTTTCCCAGGACTCCATTCCAACCTCTCCATGTTGTCTCCCATTTACTATTTTCCTCAATTCTACAATGTGATGTATGCAGAGATGAACAAGCTAACTCTGCACAAATAAATGCAAGGGGCTTGAAATAAAGGACTAATTAACCTCGGCGTGGTATTATTTTGACAGAATCATGTCACTTGTTGGATTGACATCTACTTCTTCCCAGTGCTATTCTGTGTTACACAGATGTACTCTTGGTGCCTTGCTGAGACAACATACAACACTGTTCTTGCCATCCTCTCCCACATCTGTGCTAGACATTTCTTAAAAGGAAAGATGCTCACAGGTTGCAGTAGTTGTTTGTCAAGTTCTGGCACAGCTCCTGACTCCTCTCTCTCCCTGTAAGAAAAGAGGGAATTTGCATCCTGGTCTCCTGTCAGAAGGAAATGGCAGGATTCATTTTCCCAGGTAGCTGAATATAATGTATGTGCTTTCTACCAGCTGTGGTGGACCTGCTCAGCCGTTCAGCTGGCGTAGTGGTAACACTGAGCATGGTTGGGTCACTCTGCTCTCCTTGCTTTTAGCTGTAGACTCCAACTGAACTGGCAGGTTCTGCTAGGGCAAGCAGGCTGTCCCTCTGTCCTCTCAAAGGCTGTACCTTGAAGTGTGGAAGTGTTTCAGTGCTGCCCACAGCTCACTTTGTCACTTATTAGAGCAAATATTTTCCTGTTTCATGTCAGCTTTTCATGCTAACTAGCACAATGAATTTGAAACAGTGACCTTCCTCTGATGTTGACATCAAGCACATAAAACAGGACACCTACTCATAACAGGGCAGCACTGATCTGCCTTGGGTCCCTAATTGTTGTATTCACATACTCTGCTTAGCTGCCAGATGAAAGCAGGTATAATTCCATGAAAAGCAGATATGTTGCCAGAGCGTTGTAACTCCCGATTCAGCCACATTCAGAAGCCTCCACAAAATTTTCTATGACTGTACCACATAATCTTAGCAAATTTCTTGGCAAGAAGAGTAAGCAGTGTTCATAGGCGTGTATATAATAAAACAAATTAGCATCACTGCTATCTCCTGTGTCTCACAACTTTTGTTTTAATTTTATACCCTAATTACTTCCTGAGAGCTAGGAAGAAGTAACTGCCTTGCCTTTCACATCAAATTTGAAGATCATGTGAGAGTCATGATCTACCTTTAAATAATATATTCGTTCACCTCACTGGCTGCAACAGGAATATTACATGTGTTTTGTGTATCATGCCTATGTAATATATCAAAACATCCATGAAGGCATGCTGTTTCTATGCAGGGAGTAGGACAGGCTTTCTAAGAGGCAAATGCTAGGTGAATTTCTGGGGATATTGATAATATTCCCTGATGTAATGGCATTCAGTTATTTATGTCATAAGCTAGGTTTCTACAAATCAGTAGAGAAATTCTCCTGAAAGAGGTTTAAATTTGCATTCTGATGCTGTCATTTACAAGCTATTTTAGACTAGATTTATATATAAAAAACTGCTTCGCAGTTCTTGGAACAGGTGATGTCTTAATGTGTGCAATCTTTATCTTCATCAGCCTCTAATAAGTTGATACAAGTATTACCTGTTATTATAGGTAACACAGAAAATGATGCCTATACTTAAGACTGACTAACAATCTCCACAATAAAACTCGTTCTTATTATACTGTTGGGATTAAACTATTCAGGATGAAGTTTCTTATGCCAGACAGCTGCCTTAGGTTACTTATTTTTGGAAAATTTCAAATACAAAAGGTACAGTCATTTCCAAGAAAGAAGAAAAAAATCTACTCTTTTGCACACCAAAAATTTTCACTAGAACAAGAAGTCTTATGAATACAGCAAAAATTTTCACTGGAACAAGAAATCTTATGAATACAGAGATGGGAAATCAGGAAAAAGTACAGATTGTACAGTCATACTGGGTAATGTAGACACCTTTGGTGATGCCATGGCATGTGCCTCAGAGATCCGGTCTTTCAGTTACCTGTCTATGGGATCTCTTTGGAATGAAATGTGGCTCCTGTTTGGCTCACATGTTTGGTTTCATTTTCAGTGGGAGCAAAAAGTGTGAGACCAAAGTTGCAGGTACATGCCCACTGAGAAGGAGGCAGAGGGGGCTGGTCTGCAAGGGGAGTCAACCTGAGGGCTGTGGGTGACAGCTAGGCTGACACGTTAATGCCACACCAATGGTGTGACATCCCATTGTGCCCAACCTGGAGAACAGGGCGGGGCTGGTGGTGGGGACCGAAGTCAGCTTCAGCCCATGGATCACAGCCAGCAGCCTAGTGATGGGCCAGGTCCAGGGTCAAGCCAGAAAGCAAGTTCATGAGGTTGGGATCAAGAGCTACAAGGCTGGGCACAGATATGGATCTGGCGCAGCTCAGGCAAGGACTCATCATGAAGGCTGGAGCTCAAAAGCATCTCCAAGTAGAGGGGGGAGCCCCTGAACAGGTCCCTCACAGCTCTTCTTCTCTAAACTCTGACCCAAGCATGGGAGCTGGCCCCAAGCATGGGCAGCCAAAGTCCTCAGAGAGGGAAGGAGGCCACAGAACTGGCAGGTGGTGCTCAGGGCTCTGCCAGTGCCCTGCCTAACCCCAAAGCGGAGATGGAAATGACCACCAGGCTCCCAGTCACATCTGGGAGCTTGGAAACCTTCTAATGTCACCCACAAGGGTTCCCTTGAGCTGCTGTGCTTTATCGAGGCCATTCTCAGGCACCCATTGTTTTCAGGTGTTGTGTGAGAGTTTTCCCATACCTCCCTTTTCACCCTCCCATGAGCACAAACACAAGCCCCTCCAGCACAAGCCTGTTCTTTCCCCAGTGAGTTTAGCCACCTACAGCTATCTGTTCTGCCTGCCCCAGTATGCCAGGAACATGGAGTATCATAGTTTCACACCCTATTCATAGTAAATACTACGAATTCCACTCACAAAAAGTGCTTCTTTTTCACACAGAGGTGAGGCAAAGAAATGAACTTGCTGAAGAAGCTGGAGGGCACGTAAAATGAGGCTAGGATTTGAAGAAAGGAAAAGATTGGTTTATGGGTACTGCACTTAAATGTCCCATTGGAAAATTGCTTCCTACCAGGATGCCCGTATGGGGCTAGGGAAGTCACTTCAACTTTTTACAATTGACTGCTGAATGTGCTCTTCATTTTCCTTGTAATCTACTTGATAGCTTTCACATTTGCAGAAGTGTTTGGTCTTACAAACATAACTGTGGCTGATTGGAACGCTGTAAATAACACGCTGTAAAAGCATGTAAAGTGCTATAAAATACTAAATGTCCTAGGAAATTGGGATCTAAGCACCTCATTCTGGGACCCAAAATTCAGGGACACTTGGTTCTTTGACCTAAAGCTTCTGTGTTTTAATTGCCTTTCTGTAAAAAAGGGTAAAAAATAGTACCACTCCATACAGGTATTTGTGAAAATTAATTAGTTTAGATTTCTGGAACACTCTGATGAACGTTTTAAGGATGTACATAGCAAAATTCACAATTCTCTACTCAATAGCGGTTTAAGAGATAGGCTGCAGATAAGGTTGGGTGTCACACACTGCTTGGAGGTACAAAGACATCCTGAACGATCAAACAACTAAGCTGATGAGGCAACTTGGTTAAAGTGAGCTACAAAACTTTGCACACAATAATCTAGACCTATCAGGTTCTCCTCTCTCAGTGTGTGAAACCCCTGCATTTGGTCCCAGAGGAAGAAGACATTTTGTGAGAGTGAAAGGACTATGGCACTAATTTGTGACCAAATATCATATTTATGTTCCCGGCTGAGAGAGCTGGAGATGCTTAACTTGGAGAAGAGAAGACTCTGGAGACTCCCTTTTGCAGCTGTTTCTTTATATAAAAGTGGCTTAAAAAAAAAGATAGAGAAAGGTATTTTGCCAGGTTATGTAGTGACAGGACAAGGGGTACAGGTTTTAAACTAAGGGTAGATGTAGATTGGACATAAGGAAGGAAACGGCGAGAAACTGGAACAGGTTGCCCAGAGAAGCTGTGCATGCCCCATCACTGGAAATGTTCAAGGCCAGTTTAGATGGGGCTTTGAGCAACCTGGTCTAGTGAAAGACGCCCCTGCTCATGGCAAGAGAGTTGGAACTAGATGATCTTTGAAGGTCCTTTCCAACCCAAACCATTCTGTGATTCTATGATTCTGTGATTTTTTGCTAGGACTTATTTTGGTTATGAAATCATGGAATGACAGAATTTTCAGAGTTGGAAGGGGCTTCTAGAGATCTTCTAGTCCAACTCCCCTGCTAAAGCAGGATTGCCCAGAGCACATTAGTCAGGACTGCATCCAGGCGGGTCTTGAAAATCTCCAGAGAAGGGGTCTCCACAACCTCTCTGGGCAGCCTGTGCCAGTGCTCTGTCACCCTCACCGTAAAGAAGTTTTTCCTACCCACATACTAGTGGGTTAGTCCACTAGCAAGTGATATGCAAAACCAACAGCACCCTTGAAGAACAGACAGACCAGAAGTCATAGATCAAGGTGAAGGACACACTACAGTCCAGTGAGACATGGACTCAGGGAAAGTGAAAGACAGGAGCCAACTGGGTGAGCTTCACCCTCACCGTGAGAATCTAATTTAGACAAGTCTAAATAGCCTGGTTAGGAATGCCTGCTACTTAGGTACCACTGTTGATCACATTACTCTAATTTTCATCCATTCTGGATTTCCTTTCATCACACTGTTGACCACAGCTTTAGCTGAGTATTGGCAATGACAATAGTAGTGCTACTTGGGTTTAATTTTTAGCATGTTTCTGTTACTCAAAGCTGGTTGACAAAGGTAAAGGAAGAGCTTAATGTTAGATCTATCTTTATATGCCTTGCTGAATTGGATGAACAGTGATACCGAATGACTACCCTAGGTTATCTAGGGATGTTATAAGTGTCTCTCTTATTGTTGCTTGCTAATCTTTTTAATGTTTTGTTTGCTTCTTTCTTTTCCCTTGCTAAGCTCCATACCCTGGAGCTTACACTGTTTTTCTATATCATGACTGGTTCATTGTTTATTTAGCTAGGTTATTGTCTAAGCTATATTAAAATTGTCCTCAGAGACAGGGTGACACCCATAATGCATGTATCCTTATTACAGCTAGAGGCACAGCACAAAAGCACTGCTAATTTATTACAACAGACAGTGTAACCATTGAGCCCAGTTCAACCTTGACCAGAGGACCCAGGTGGCTTAGCCATGCAAAATATGGCTCATTTGTATCTACCTATTTTGTATTCACAGCTGATATATAGCTATTGAGAATATATGGCTATAAGGATATAATAGTTATAGGTAGAAATGGATGAGGTGTCTTTAAATAGGAGATTAGCTTTGATAGTTGCTTTCCTTTTTTTCTTTAAGATCAGGTTTTTACAAGACTATTGTAGTCATTGGGCCGATATTGAAGAAAGCACAAAGGGGAGCATGAGATGAGAAGAATGAGGGAATAGCTCTAAAGCAGTAAAATGAGGAAAGGTACAAATATTCTGAAATGACTGGGACAGTTATTTGCATCTTGTTTATCATCAGTGATAGCTATAAGCAAAATCCAGACTGCGGAAATTGGAGAAAACAGAATTTTGGCTCTGATTTATTTGGACCAGAATTTCATTTGACCAGACCAATATCTGGAGGAAGAATCTTGAATCTTACCAACATAAGAGCTAGTTATTTGCCTCATTGACATTTTCAAATTCAGTTACTGCTTTTTCTTATGCCACCTATATTCATATATCTGCTTGTAATTAAACTTGCCCAGGGAGGGAAATTAAGGATTCTGTCATGATGGGGATATGGCCTGGAACCAAGAGGTATAGACCCCAGGGAAAATGGAAAGAAGATGCAACAAGAATAGAAACTTGTTGGTACCAGAAGCAGGGAGAACCTGGAAGGGTGAGGGAGCTGCCGAATTCCAAATTACATGTTCTCAGCTGCAAACGGTTCTTTTTTTTTTTTTTTTGTTCTTTCAGAAGTCCTCCTAGCTGTGGACAGCAACTTCAAAGCCAGGAAAGCTGGCAGATAAGAAGGCTAGAATCTGCAGGTGTAAGGAGTGCATCTCCAGATATTAACATAGGGAAAGGGAAAAGGGAGAAAAAGGGGAAAAAAGGGGGAAAAAAGGAAATAAGGAAAAAAAGGAAAAAAAGAAAAAAGAAAAGAAAAAGAAAAAGAAAAAGAAAAAGAAAAAGAAAAAGAAAAAGAAAAAGAAAAAGAAAAAGAAAAAGAAAAAGAAAAACAAAAAAAAGAAAAAGAAAAAGAAAAAGAAAAAGAAAAAGAAAAAGAAAAAGAAAAAGAAAAAGAAAAAGAAAAAGAAGAAGGAAAAGAAAAAGAAGAAGGAAAAGAAAAAGAAGAAGGAAAAGAAAAAGAAAAAGGAAAAGAAAAAGAAAAAGGAAAAGAAAAAGAAAAAGAAAAAGGAAAAGAAAAAGAAAAAGGAAAAGAAAAAGAAAAAGAAAAAGAAAAAGAAAAAGAAAAAGAAAAAGAAAAAAAAAGAGAAAAAAGTGATTCACCTTACTGCAAAAATATTTTAGTCTCCTATTAAAAAGAAAAAAGAAATATCCTAAAAGAATTAGACTTCCAGAGTGGGGAGTAGTGGCAGCTTTCATGTTAAAGAGTCCATGACATGTGAAGAGAGGTAACCAAAGTTTTATGCACTAAGCGTGAAATAGGAAACGCAGTGCTCACAGTCACTGGTTAAGATCCTCTTATCTCACTGGAAAGAAACTGAACTTTATATGTTTCTGTTGCTGGCAAGGCAGCCTGCTATGGTTATCAGAAATACAGGGGAAAGTCTGGTTAGAGATTTTCTTTCTCCCCTTTGGCTTCTATGCAACAACTATAGCTGATTAATCCAAGTCTACAGAAAAGTCAGCCAGTAGCGTAGATTAAAAGAGAGGATTTTGTTGTTGTTTAGCCCTCTGCCTCCTCCCTTTTTATGCAGTTCTGGTCTTGCAAAAATGACGGATGCTGATTTGTTTTCTTGTTACTATACATCACAGATCTATGCAGCTGTGGTCACTGCAAATTTAAGCACGCTATTTTGCAAAGATAGAAATATGTTAAATCAATCTAGCTACAGGTTGCTTTTGTTTTTACAAAAGAAGAACCGATAGCACTTTTAAGAAGAGATCAAGCTTCACCCTTTCTAAATGCTTTAACCACAGCCAACTCACTTAAAATTGGGGCAGGTTAAAGGAGCAAATGGATCACAATTTCAAGATGGCCTTTGTCTTAGCCTTCTTGGAAACCCCTCGTAAACCTGTTCTCTTCCCTGTGGCAAGGTCACGACAAGCTTGTTTCTCTTTCTTCCAGTAAGCTTGTTTCAAACTTATTTTTATCTTTGCTTTTAAGCTTGTAATCCTCCTTTCCCTTCTCATCTTGAATCAGACCTAAGTCCTCAGATACAGTGGAACCAAACTTTCAATGTTTGAATGCCCCTCTGCAATCCTTTACAAAGGGTTTGTCTTTACAATTAAAGTCAGACAAGTTAGAAAGCAGCAGAGCAGGCTTACCTCCAGATTTCGGTCTTTTAACAAGAGATTGAATCATATGAACCTTTTCAAATAATCCTTTGAATACAATTCCTAAAACAGCCAGGCAAACTGCAAACTTCAAGTAAATCCAAACAACAAACAAGCTGATATCTAGACCAGCAGTGACCACTGCTAATTCAGGAAGCTCTTTGACCTTTTGGTTCAAAGTGCTACTGCCGCGCACTATCTTTTACAGCTGAAAGAGCACATGTTAGAACAAAGAGCAGAAGGAAGGCTTTTAATATGATCTAATACACCTGGGATGCAGGGTCCAGATGTAAGAATCTAACTGAGAGTAATAAAAGGGGAATGAAACGGCTAAATTAGTAGCAAATTTGTGTACAAAAACGTTGCTGGGGGAAAAAAAAAAAATGTAGTCAGGCCAACAGGCTGACCAAGAAGATTTAAAGATGACATTGAAATACAGAAAGTCTGGCATCACTCCTCCAGTTTAGGTCTTTCTTCATTTCATAAGTAATCAATTAGACACTTGTTCCAGCCTCTGAGAACAACATCAACACCACAAAAAATGAGTCTGAGCGTGATGAAGGAGTCTGCTGATGGAATTTATAGACCAGACCCGATCCGTGCCACAATTCTAACAGAAGAGCAGTTTAAAAAAAAATAAAAAATTGCTCAGATTTTAGAAAGAGAAGAGAAGAGAACAGTTTCTTTCATGTCTGTCTTGATTTTTAATCTGGAGCTAGGTTATCATACATGGATGAAAGTGAGGAATGAGGCACCCTTCTCCTCTTGTATAGGTCAGGACTCATGATCCTATTGCCCAGTATTGCATGACAGAATGGAAGGCAACCAACTGAAGATTACCCTTTCCCCCTTGCACAGTGAGAGTTGAGGAGAGGCATGCCCAAACACGTTGGGATACGAGATGATGAATACTGTGCTGGCTAAAAGTTTTGGAATGGGTTACTTCCTCACCTTCTCTTCATCCCCACATCTTCCTCCAGCCGCTAATCAGATTGGGAAATTTTCTTTAATTGCAGTTGCAATTAACAAGTAAAACTGCCTTATGATGCATTCAAGCAGAGCAGACTATGTTTTCACAATTTATAGATAAGAAGTTTTGTCAAAACACCGCAGTATCCTGTGGAATAGCACAAGACTATGCACTGTTCACAGTGAAGAGAATTTCACATTTCTTATCTGTGGAAAGGGACTGGAAAGGACCCAAGACTGAGAGAGAATTTTGTTCAGCTTACCAGAGACGATGGCAGTTTCTTGAAGCTGAGCAATACCTACATATCAAAACAACACTCTTCGCACATGGAAACACAGCTTTACTTTAAAAATAAACCAAAATCCCCAAACCAAACCAAACCAAACCAAACCAAACCAAACCAAACCAAAAAACACAAAAAAACCCACCCCAAACCCACACAAGAAAATACCCCCAAAATACGTTTGCATAATGGAAGCCTGAAGACCATACTCCAAAAGAAGTAATTGCAGAAGTGCATGAGATTAATTTAACCTGACCAAATGGTTCCTGTATATTTATTGAACTTGAACACAAAATCAAGAATATTTTTTTCACATATGGCTGATGTGGGCATGCAGTTTACATCTGTTAATGGCACAACTACTAGTAGATCTTCTTCCGTTCATAGAGTAATAGTAATAGTAATAGTAAGAACTATTAGACTATGTTATTTTAATGTAAAATTGTGCTGGAAAAGTATGGACATTTTTCATCATTTTAAATTACATTTTAAATCGGCTTCAGTGGTTTTATGCTTCATAGCATCCTGAAGAACTTTATTAGTGCTCAGCAAGTTCACACTGTTATCTCTTAGTGTTCTATTTCTATGAGAAACACAAGAGATCTAGAAATCTCAGCATGTGGTTGTTGAGGCCAGAAAGTTCTCCTTTCATGGACTGACAAGAGACGTTGCTTGCTTGATGTTTATACTGACTGTGGAGCTTTGTGAATTGTATTTATTTAATTGATTTCTTTTTTTGTTTGTTTGATTTCTGAGACACTTTAGCATCCAGCATTGCTGCTCTTTTACACTGAGAGCTTTTTATTGTCTACATCCCACCATCACCTCTTCTTTTTAGAGCGTTTTTAGCTTTGTTTTGCTTTAAAGTTGGAAATTCTAACTATAAAGAATTAATAAAGAAACACGTGTAGCCATTATTTTTTTCACAACTCTCTGATATTGAGAAACCATCAAGGTTACCTTCATTCTGAAGCGTATTTACCCATTTATATTTTAAAGGAAATGAAAACAGCGTTTAAAAAGTTCTTGTTCTTGGACCACTTTTGTTTAATTGGTCAATATGTTTTTAATGGCCTATATTATGTATACACGCTAAATTTCATGCCACCTTCTGACATAACTATCTAAGAAATGTCAGCTGTAAGCCTGTCCTAAGAAAATACCAGATTTTTATTCTCATTTTGCTTTGTTGTTTTGTTTTGCTTCAACAGTAACTTTACGTATAAATTCACAGATCTCTGGTAACTTCTACTCACTGTGGACAGGACCTAAGCTCCTAAAGTCTGTGAATCTTGTACCCTGCAAAGCCCAGGGAAGGCTTTCTAACTACAACCTCTGGGTAGAATTTGACTAAAAAGTCATAGGAATAGTGGTCCTATTGCTGCTGATGCTGACAAGGATAGTTCCCAAGGCTCTGCGGGAGAAGGAGAAGGAAGGTAGTACTGCATGGAAAATTCTCCATAAAAGCTGTGACTATAGCTGTGGCTGAGGCAACTTTTCCTGCAGTTCCCACTTTGGGACACTGACTGGGACAAGAAATTACAGCCGCAGTTTGGTGGGACTAAAGCTTTATTTCACTGATTTTTGTGATTGCACCTTAATGACTGCCAATTTCATTGAGTCCCCCGTCTTGCCACTTGTCACAGTGTGTAGAGACAAGGCCTTTTTTACTGAGTATGAGCAAGTGTTACAGGCTAGTGGCACACGTGGCATTGTCGTGGTGGAAATTATAATTTTAATCATCGCTGTTCAGTGTTTGTGAAACTTACTGAAATGTTGTTAGGGTAAATATTATGCTGTCCTTATTTTGATGCTGGTTGGTTCCTTTGATTATATTTCTTCCCACAGGCAAGGTCACGGTACGCCTTTCTTAACTTTCCGATGTCAAGTGACACCAGATTCCCACATCTTCCGTTATTGTAGCAATAAAGCAAAGATTCCTATTGGCTGTGATCATTTTATAAGGCAAGGCTAGCTATTAGTTTTGCTAGCTACTGAGGTGCTTCCCACTAGAATACCTTGCTTTCAATTGCTTATAACTTTTTCAAAATCCTAATCATTTTATTGAGAAAAATCACAAAAATAAGTAAATAAGTGAGGTATGGAATAAAGCTACAGCCCCACCAAGCTGCACCTGTGACTGCTCGTCACAGAAGGAGGACATGCTATCCCAGGCTGGCATCTCCACCGTTGCCATTTCAGCAACATCTCTCCTTATCTGCTTACTGTTAACAGTCAAAGGTAAATAGCTGATGTCATTTGTGAACTGAGTAAATCGGCATCCTTAAACACACTAATGTGGAGATAGAGTCAGTCATCTCAGTGACCATTAAATTACACGATAGAATATTCTTCTATTCAGCAGAACAAACATGGTAATACTTCTCGGTTTTCAACTTGTTTTTGTGTTTGGGTTTGCTTTTTTTTAAAATATGGGAAACAGAACATAAAAAAATGTTAAAAGTAGATGATTTCTTTTGTGTGTATATCTACAAAGATGAAGTCTTTAATTATATGTCACACATTGTTATTTTTCCAACAGACTTAGTATAGGGGATGTAAGATGCTCTTGAGAGCAATACCAGAGTTGTGTAGAAAGTTCATGTGCTGGACATGCCAAGAATCATGAAGTGGATGAGGAAAGGGATTGGACGAAGGCAAGGGAGACCCTCATAGCTGAAACGGTTGAGTGCTGACCCGGGAAACTGGGTTTTGTATTTGTCTTTGCCACAGCATTCCTATACGTTGCTAGGGAAGCTGCCTAAGCTACACTACTAACAATGACTGTATGTCCTGCATATGTTTGAGACGTTGATTTGCAAATGTGATGGATACTTAAAGTTGCAACTGAATTACTGGAGCTGTGCAAAAAAGAATAAGTTCTCTAAAATCTCTAAAATTCTTTCAAAACTCAGGGTCCAGTTTTCTTCACCTGGACACTCAAAATTAGTAGACATTTCTGACGTTAATTTTTTTTCATATTTAACTTTTCATCTGTAAAAAGGGAATAATGGAATATTGTCGTCACATTGTTTCCATGGAAAGAAACCAGTGTTTGAGATATTTTGAGAGTGCTTACCATCAGCAAGTACATAAGGAAATTAATACACCTGGCTTTACAGAAGGGTTTGAAAAGTGCCAGTTTGTAAAAATTATTAAGACATGAGGCCACAAAGTAAATGAGGCACACCTACTACAAAAGGCAAATAACTTGAACATGTAATTAAACCACACATTGTCATGCATATACCTCAATGAGTGACTTAATGTTGCATAAGCAACCTTAATTCTGGCACCTTCTAACTTACCAGTTTTGAACTTTGTTTTCCAATAAGAGCTTGTGTGTGAGCAAGTGTATGTGTAATATAGCATAGGCTGGTCCTAATATAGATGCTCCCTTAGTTGAGATCATCACACTATATACTCACCCCTGAAAGACCATCGATAATTACAAACTAATCCTGTTTACTAAGTCTTAACGCTTCCATAGTCCGTATCACAAGAAGAATACGTTTTAATTATTTGGTGTAGTAGTTTACAACTTTGGAACTAATTACACTTGTTTGGAGCTCTAGAGGCTGTAGGCCATGTTTTGGCACTGATATTTTCCCTAATGTGAAGTTACTTCTGTACCTGTCTCTGGATTTGCAAAGCTCATAGTATTTTTCTCTGGTCTTGAATATAGTACTAGATCTCTCTTGCAGGAATACAGTGCTATTCAGTGTATTCACCCCAAGGAAAGGGAAGGATTTTAAAGTGTCTGCTGATAACACTGTGTATTGAAAAATACCTTTTTCACATACATGCTAGCAGATATTAATTTACATTTGGTGTCATGATAAAGTTAGCTTTGCGGATTAGAAAGAAGGTATCCTGACAGAGATTTTTTGCATCACTTGTTCCACATGAATGGAGCCGGAGTGGGGGAGTATTCGCATAATTATGCTTCTCTAATATGGAGGCCTCTGGCTCCCTCGTGGTTTCCAGCAGAAACCATTGCTTTCTGAAGAGCCACTGCCACTTGAGAGCAAAGCTCCCTTTGCTTCCAGACCTCTCTGTTGCCATGGGCTTTTACCCGAAGCTGGTTAATACCACAGCCCCAGCTCCAATGATGGGAAGTTAGACTTCCTTGAGCATCCAGACCAGCAGCGGTTTCCTTTGCAGCGCTACTACTATCATTAAGGGACCTAGAAGTCCTCAAATGGCTTCTGTATACCGTCAGTTACATCAGATTATTGCTAGAAAATCAAAAGCATATGAGAGAGACACAATTGTAAGATTTGACCTCTTCCCAAAGTAGAGAAAACAAACAAAACCTAACAAAAGAGGGAGCAGTGAATATGACTCTTGGGGAAATGAGCATGTAAACTTGCCTTTTAACTTCAAGAATATTTTTTAAGGAGAAAGGGACATTTTGTCTTCAGAGCAAATCCTGTAACCTTCATTTAACCAGCAAAAAATGACTGAGGTGGGCAAGATTATGAAGGTGAAGTTCTGACAGATATTCTTCCATCCCTGCTAGGACAAAGGTTATGCTCTCGTCTTTTGTGTTTCCTGCCATTTTCTTCCAGGCAGCTGAACCATTCCTTCTGAAAGGTCTCTTTGGTCTGGGGCCCCTAAAAGCTCATATAATATCTTCAGCCGGTTTGTGTTTCTTGTCTCTCTCTCTCTTTTTTTTTTTTCCTTTCGTTTCTCCCACTGAAACCCATTTTGAGCTTCTTTAAGGGCTTGAGGTGTGTAAGCTCATAAAATTGTGGCAGCAGCAACAGCCTTGAAGAGGATACAATAACCGCTGTACATCTGCTACGATGTTCTTAAGTATTTGCGGCATGCTGGCTTAAGCCTGTCAGTTTTTGTAAGGGCTACCTGTTACAATGCACCTAATTAGCTTACTGGCTATTTGGAGACAGCTCTACTGGTTTTTCTATCATCCAGTCTTTATTAAGTGAGCTGTTGCTGAGACGAATAGGTTCTTTATAATGATGAGGTCCTTTTTACGCTTATTAGTCCTTAAAGCAAGCCTCTTCTTATGGAACAAAGTTCTCTATCTCCCCCCCAACCCCCCCACACCTCCCCCCCACCCCCCCGCCTCTCTCTCTCATTTTTTTTCTTAAGACTTACAGTGGAAGAAGTAAAGCAGCTTTTTTCTGCTGAAGTATTTTATTAAAAGTTTTAGTGGCTGCACTAAGAGCAAGGTGCCTGTGCCTTTAATCATTTTCATCTTTAAAACAGAACCTTATATTTTCACATCTTCAGCTGTCCCAGAGGGCAGCTAGGCCATCTTTAACAACATTAATTTCTCTTTATGACAGGACTAGTGCTGCCCCAGGTCTTCAGAACTGCCTAAAATGTCTGGAAAAGTAGATAATGAAGAGGATATTAGAATTGTAAACAAGAACAATTTGGTAATAAAAACCATATATTTTCTCCATAGGACTTTGGGCTTAATATTGCAGCAGCAAAAGTGTCACGAGTCGTAATTTGTTGATGGCCACTGTACATTAGTTACTGTAGGAGCATGTGCATAAAGGGCAAGAACTATTGGCTTTGCATTAAAGAACATCTAAGATGGGTAATACTAATTTACTTGTTTTGATTAATCTCTTTTGTTTGCTTTTATCGCAGTATAATCCTACCAAAAAAAAAAAAAAATCTCACATGTTCTGTGTTGTAAATCCTGCGTCTGGTTAGGAAAGTCTGCCTTCTGTGTCTGGAAACGCTGGGCAAACACCTCAGCCACGCTGTCCGCCTGAGCTGGAGCAACCCCCTGCCCCAGGAATCCGCCGCGACTCCACGAGGTGCAGATTCCTGAATAGAGAGCCAACTGAAAGACCGAAATGCTGGTATCTTTTCTGGCACGATTATGTAGTTTGCTGGCTGCACATCCCTGCCTCTGCCTACCCGTACATCCTTTATTGCTGACAAGGTTTATGAGTGTAATATGATGGAGTAAGAAACGGTAGATTTTTCCCAAGAAGCCGAGCACAGCTCTTTGTCCGCAGAGAATGTGGGAGGGAAGTATAAAATGGTAAGCATTGTAGTCTGCAGATGTCATAAACAGGGCTATCTTTTCATCTTAAGGTGCACAGCCACTGAGAAAGTTCATGCTATACTTAACCTTTGGCCCTCTGCTGATCTTTTGTTGCTCTGCATTAGTGTGCTGAAATCTGAAAACATAATCCTTACAGTACCTACCACCTTTCTTTCAGTGGTACGGTTTTCCTTCCTAATTTGCATCTGCTGCTGTGAGCAGCCCGAACAGTCCAGCTTCTTCCCCCCAGTCATCCGATTTTAGACTTACTGGATAAAGCAAAACGGAAAAAAAAAAAAAATAAAAAAGGACATACAAAAACAAAACCAAAAATCCCAGACCGCACTGACATATTTCATATTAGTTGACAGCAACATCGTATGTTTCCTGTTAGAAAGTTATAGGCTTAATCAGTCGTCTTGTTTACTCAGAGTATGCAGTATTTCAGCACTAAATGTTTTAAGCTAATTGGTCCAATACTAAAGTATCACGTTATGCACTTTAGTGAGGAAAATAAATTGGCTGCATTTTCTGAGATTCTTTTTAGAGTCCAGGCATCCCCCCCCCACCTTTCTCCAGTCCCCCAACACTCCTCCTCCCCCCCCCCCCTCCCCCCTCCCGTCAGGACAACAGCTTTTTCTGTCATTAATTCAACATCAAATTATTTCCTTGGTGAATCGGTCCCGAGGCTAATGAGCTGCCTGCGCTCGCAGTTTGCTTCATTGTTTTTAGTGGAGTTTCAGATGAGGGCATATCACTTTAAGGCTCGGTGGTGATAGCGGGATCATTCCCCAGACAGGGCTCACTCAGCCTTGATACGAACTGAAAGGCTAAAATGAGCACTCTTCTATTATTTAGGCACCTGTCCAGAGGTTGGAAGAAATCCTACTTGTGCGGATTTAGCTAAAGAAAGCAGAGATAACCACCTTGCCTTCTGCGTCTAATAAGATGTGAAAGGGGAGAAATAATGAGTATTACAGTGTATTTCTCATGTAAAAGGCTGAGAAACAATACTCTCTGAAGGCTGGCAGCGATTCCAGTCATTTTCAAATGAAAAGGACTATTTGTTTCCAAATTACACCAGCCACTGGTATGCATACATATGCGGCTCCAAAATCCTCATTTTGCCGAAGTAAAATTACCTTTCGGTAATTTAGTCACTGCAGGCTTTCCCCCGCTGACTGGTCAGGAGCTATCAGATAGCTTGCAGCTGCAGGCTGAAACGGGACCATTTTTTTTCAGGACAGGCAGTTAGTTAGTAGAGCCATCAGTGTGGCATCTGTCATCCCGCTAGGCCCAAATTGTTTTCTATGATGGATGTCACAGTCTGTATGATCAAAATAGGAGCCCTGCTGCTTTTAATTGCAAAATCGGAGTACTTGCACATTTGTTATTATGCTGAGGTTATTACCTCACACAAAATGAATTAACAGGTGAAAATAATTGATGAGAGGAGTCTTGGGATTTTTAGCCTCTTCAAAGAGACTTTGTAATTATGGCATAATGAATGTTCTGAGACATATCTGTGGGGGGCAGCATGAGACCACCAAAGATCTCTTTAGATTGATGATAAATTCACTGAAATCTACTGTAATACTGCTTAAATTTACTTAGCAATTAGTTTAATAGGCCTACATGATTCATGATAACGTAGTGAGAATTTTTAAATAAGTTTGTTCCATCCATTTATAAATTAAGCCGCTTACCTCAGCTTTCTTCCCAAGGTGATGGAATATGTTAACTAATCAGACTTTCTGAAACAAAGATGATGTTGGGCAGGGATTTTGGTTACTGGAATACATTTCTATTTAAATACTTCGCTGCTTTCATCTTGCACAATGCGAATTTCCCACCCCCACACCACCCCCACCCCTTCAACTCCTCTCATCAAATTTTGTCCAAATATAGTATCGATAGTCCTTTAGCACAAGGAGACTGTGCAGTTGTCTTGTGAAGTAAATCGTTCGAGCATTTTGTAATCTGAAGTAATTGTTCCTGGCTTTCTGACCGCTATTCCATTCAGACTTGGTCATGTTTCAAATCCATTCAGCCCCTGCGTACAGCCACACTGATGCACTCCAGTCCATCTCTCCTCTCCCTCTGAGGCCCTTTGGTCGCACGAGGTGTCTGCAGCACAGCGCGCTGTCTCACCCGGCTGTCCTGCTGAGGCTGAGGGGGAAAGGCGCTTTTATTCGATTTTGGGATTCCCGTATTAAACAAGCAGGGCTGGCTCAGCGAGGAGCAGGAATGCAGATGCCCATTCAATTAAGCACATAAGCAGATTTTAAATATCAGATTTTAAAAGTGCCAAAAAGTAAAAATTGTCTGATTAATTCAATAACTGGTAAATAATTCACTGCATAAAACTCACAGGGGAAAGCCTCCACATGGTGTATGAGCAAAGTTCATCCTTCTTCTGTTGCGCATTACGTTATTGACATACCAGATACATTCAAACACCTCAAGGTTACTCATTAATTTGCGAGAGCTGAAATCTAATTTAATTCCAGCTACTACTGACATCCTGAAGATTCTACAATAGAGTTTGTAACAGACCTGCCTTCAGTTCAGACCGTGGGCTAAGGGGAATATGCGACAGAGGAAGGGAGAAGTTGTTACTAATTAGAAAATAACGAAAAGAAACCTCTCTTGGCAACTTGGCCGATAGGTCACACGGGGCTTTTCACTAATTTACTGTACTTCCATAACCTCTCTCCACACCCACGATACATTATTTATTATCATCCCAGGTATATGGCACACGAAGATTTGGCAAGATTAGATGTAGACAGATATGCACACAATTTACTTTCCTCACAAGACAACGACACTTTCTTTTGTGAGAATTCCATTTATTCTTGGGAGAATTTTTAACAGCCGCTTTGAACGGTTTTCTAAATAATACACACATCACCCCAGTGAGCTAAAATGACACGTATGATTGGGACACACAGTTGATGTTTGGTTAATTCCTTTTAAATTCTGATTCCCTTCCCTCACGCACACACCAATTTTAAAAGATAAAATCTTTGTAGTTTCTTCTTTATTTTATTGTAGCTACATTTTACATCAGTAGTTCTCTTTTTCTACATCGTGCATTCTTTTCAGATTTGCTGTCAATGTTTGGTATTTAAAAGTATATAGTATCAAAGGGTCTCAGGAAAATGAAAAGAAAATGCCTAGCAAGAAAATATAATAAATGCAAGACAAGTAGTGGATTGCCCCACATGTGAAGCGGACTGTGGTAACTCATATCAGGCTTCCTGTCACTTGCTGAGACATTTTTCATAAACCCTCACACGCTTGCATTTATCTTCAGTATAAACCCCAAGATGAATTCTCCAAAGACATTAACAATAGATAAATGCTTATTAAACAAAACAGTCTATTCAAGAATAAGTATAGCATCTGTATTAGACGCAGTAAGATGTTTATAAAATTGAATATACATTATGTCTTTTGGCTTGATGCTATATGCTGTTCTATGAAAATTTTTTCAGCGTTTGCTTATAATCTTAATAAACATGAAATAAAAGACTACCAGAAGCTCTAGTTTAAATGATAACACCTCTGGTGCCAGTTTGATTCATAATATATAGGTGGATTCTCTGGACAACTTATAATATAGTAGCATTAAAATTAGGGAGAAACAGGGCCAAGGGAAGATGACTCTGGATATATTTCATGTCGGTGGACACTGCAATATTGTTATGGAAGTCCTTTTGTTAAAAGCATTTCAGAACCCAACTCATAACTTAACTTAAAGAACAGTAGAATGCACCACTTTAGTCCCTGGGGAATTCTGAAAAATCACGTCTCCTACAAAAAAAGAACAGTAAAACCCTCAAAAACACAAAGAAACAAAACAAAACAAAAACCCAGCAGAACTGTACATGCTTTATGATAGCTTTAAGACAAATGATACACAAAAATATGCGGCATAATTGACTGCAAAAGCAAATACCAGTTGTCTCTTTCTTTGGAATGCAGTGCGCGAGTGCAAATGTTTATACGGTGCCCAGTGACTACAAACAGTTTCAAATACAGTGTTGTTTTTCTAAATCTGGTTTTATAGCTACACATTTGATGTATTGTTTAACTATCATGGAATGTAAGATGGACAGAATAAAAATAGCCGCATTATTCATGGATCACTATAAAATATTGGGGAGGTTATGGTTTGTGAATTACTCGCATCAGCAGGCAAATCCAAATCCTACAATTACTATCTAAAATTGCAAGGTTAATATGTAATGAGGTTGCAAATTAATCTCATGGATGATGTAAGAATGTTAGCATTACATGTAACCTTGGTCCTGATAGCCCTTTCATTCAGTAATTAAACTGAATTTGACTCTGGGTCTGTTTTCTTTAGATGGCCCCTGTTCCTGAGTAATACCCCATAGGAGCCCCACACTTCTGATGTATTACATTAATATATCATCAGAAGCAGTTGTCATTCCAATGATATATTAGTGTAATACACGAGAATGAGGCTCACTGATGATGTATTTAGTCCTTACAATATGGCATTGTCCAGGGAAGCAAGGGTCCAATAAGAGATTCATTACAATTACAGTATGAAGTCAGCTAATGCACTGCAGGTTGGGAGATGCATTTCTGGTACCAGGTAGGTAATTTGGATGCTAAATCCCATGTCTTGTCATTGTTTCTGCTGCTGCGGACTACAAAATTTGTGACTGCAGTTGAAAATAATTCCAAAAAATGGACAAGCCTTCTCCTATCTCTGTTTACATTTCTCTTTTTCAGCTGTGCTGCTCTTTGTGAGCTATGTATAAATTGTAGGCTATTGTTTTTCTCTTGCTCTTGGTGTATTTCTCTGTTCCGAAAACGTAAGCATCTTAGACCTGGGAGCTACATTTCATGTATTACTGGAAAACATTTCTCACTTCCTGGAATCTCCCATAAGCAAATATTAATTAAGAATAATGATAAGATCTGCATCCTGTCTTGGGTGCTGGCTTGATAGCTTGTCATCAGAGCTTTTACAGCTGCTGAAGCTGTCCTTCCCCGGTAAGAGATATCACTGTGAATCAGTGATACTGCTGAAATAACAAGTTACCTTTCTCACTCTTTACCTTAGTGAAGGCTGCAGGTGAATGCTTACTTCCTCTCCTATAAGAAGTGGTCATTGTTGCCAGAGCTACCAAGCAAGGAAGATTTGAAGAAAACCATTTTGTTTAAGGGTTACTAATACATTTTCTGCTAATAGACCTTGCAAAACATACTCTAAATGTAGACGAATTAGAGACTTGTATTCGGTGCACTCTATCTACCCCCTGCTGCTCTTTCTGAGAGGACAAGAAGAGGCAAAAATGGAGACTTTCAAATGTTTATAATACTGGGCTAAAAGAAAGACGATATTTTATGCATTGGGAAAGCAGTTACTGCTTATTCTCCTACAGCCTTTGATTGCATCGTAAATAAAACGGTCGTGCGAGTCATCCTGGACATACGATGTATTAAGATACTGGCTGGAAGGCCAGTTGAGAAGTTAAAATTATGGTGGCAGACCCTGAGGTTGGTGGTGGCTGGACACTGACTGAAGTGATATGCTCATTTATTGAGGAGGAAAGGAAGACGTGCAGTAGTTTTATAGCATCTTCTGGCCAAAGCATCCTGCCGAAACCATTCATGTTTTGAAGAAGTTTCTTGTCCTACAATGATTAGCTTGGGCAGAATAAAGAGGAAAAAAAAAAAAAAAGGAACAAAACAAAGAAGAGACAGAAAGATATTGAAATATAAGGTAGCCTGATGAACTTCAATTGGTAACAGCCTCTGGGCTGGCAAAGGAAAGGCAAAAGAAGATGAATGTGCTGGGTAATGGAAATGATACGTAACAACAGGGTGAAGAGGGGTGCAAATATCACCTGTGGGTCTGCAGTGATTCATGTATGTGGGGGTAACCTTTTCGCATATCTTTTGGACATATGTCTGGAATTTTAAACTAGTTTACATGATTGCTAACAATTTGTAGAGCAATGGTAACTATAGCTTCAACATGGACCACCAACCTGTGTCCCCTGAATGCCAGTCCCCCCACAGCTAACGCTGTTTCTGCTGATGTTGGTCACATGAAAAGCAATAAAGCGATACCTCTAGGGGCGTCATTGTGATCGCCCTGATCAGCTGAGTCGTGGGTTGTGTGCTGCCAGATGATGCCCACCTACGCGTTCGTGCTGTGTTTCTAGGTATGGAGTTCAGGATTTCCTCCAAATCAACTTCTCTTTACTTAGGGATTATATCCGCACCTGGATTTGGCCTCAGACATGAGAAGTTCCCTGACCACCCTACAGTTTTAACACCTCTCAGACAAAGGTTTCAAAGCCCTTGAAAAGCTTAAAGGCCAGGCAGTCTGGCACCTTACAAGGCAAGAAAGCTGCAATAGGAGCCTTTGGCCTCTTAGGTCTCTCTTCACCTGATCTCTTGCTGGCGGCTGGCACGGCTGCAGTCTTTTTCCTGAGACTTATTGCGCTCACTCTCTGTTGCCACCTCCATGAGGCGCACAGGAGCTGGTGGAAAGCAGCTAGTCTAAATCAGCTAATCTGAACCAGGTAATCTAAGTGTGATAACCTCAGAACAGACCAGGCTTGCCCAGGCGCAGCCTGTGTGCCCTCCGTGCAGCGCTGTGTCTGTCTGCGAGGCGCGCTGACTGCAACCACTGCTGGCGCTTCCAAAGGCAGGAATAAGTCTCGAATGCCCAACACATTACTTCATAACGTGTATCTCTAACTTTTCTTCAATCTGTTTGACCGGGGAAACCGAGGCATGGAGCTACAAAGTGATTTGCCGGAGTTGCTACTCTCTTCTTCTAACTTTCTGCCTCAGAAATACTTGGTTTACCTTAGGTAATTTTTCACTAATATCCCCTTCTATTTCGCACTCTGCAGCTTTGTTAAGGTCTGCCTTTGCTAGATCATTCACGTGAATAACTTCCTGAGAATGCTTTAGCATTAACTCTTTTATTTATAAGGACTTATTCTACAACCTAATAGAAAGAATGCATTAAATCTGTTTTAAGTTGTCTTAGAGTTTATTTTTAAAAAATCTGAGGATCCTTGTATCTCCTACATTTATTAAGATTGATCATGATTGCATATAAATGTCCAATTTAGCAAGATATTATACCCAATGTCCTGAATTTTCCAAAATATTATCCTCATTTCAAGCAGCATTTTTCTTAGACTTGCTATTAAGTAGTCTAATTCGTATCTGCATATGCTATCAACAGAAACATGAAGTATTAGACTCAAGTTCCCTGTATTTTGGCTGTATAAAGCTATTATCTAGATGCATGTGTGCCTAAAACAATCTAGTGAAAAAAGGCAAAGGAGGAAAAGAATAAAACATATTTCAATGTCATCGTAAAAGCAGAGGAAAGGCAAATCATAATTAGCATTTAATGCTCCAATGTAGTGGACCAATTAGACTTTGAGTATTATATTAAATGTGTCTTTCAAACTAGATAAAAATGTGTTTTTTTTCATGCATAGCTATTGCATAAACCTCTTGTTTTTTCCTCAAATGTGTTTTCATATAAACAGACTTAATTAATTGTCTAGAGAATTAAATAGTCTTTATATAGCAAATGTACTGTGCCAATTAAATACAATGTTGATTATATATTTCTCAATTATTACAGTGTTTATACTAAATTAATCAACAATATCTACACTAAGGTAAAGTTTCCTAAGAAGGATTCTTCTGTCTTTGTTTGCCAGTTACTTTGCACGGGTAGAGCCTAGTGCTGACCAAATCTAAATGGTTCTTTTGTCAACAAAGAATAAGAAAAGAAGAAAAGGTTAAACGAGCACTAGGGGGTGGGGAAGAAGAGTAAGAAGGTACAATGTCACCTCCATGCTGTGACAGCCATGAATCAATTATTCACGTAGCAATTGGAAATATTTCTGAAATGCTGCAGACAAGCAAGAAAATGTAAAAAGCGTTTTCCTGGAGACTTCATGATTTTAACAGGTAAAAGCTACAAAAACTGAATGGGGCAAAGTATTTGTGTGGGGGAATATGCTGAAGAGATCAACAATAGTGGAGGGATATATTATTATGGAAAATACATTCAGAAAGCTGGCGACGGAAAAAGAAAGAGTATACAGGATGAAAGGGGGAAAGTGCTGGGCTCAGCTAGTTACAGTGAGATTAATGTGATTTTTAAAAAAAACACAACTCATTACAATATCTAACAATACCAACATGTATTGATTTCAAATTTATTTCCTGTACCAACACTGGTAGCATAACACACAGGGAAAAGGAAGGGAGGGAGAGATCTGCAGAAATGCTTAACATCATGGTAAATGGAAGGAGAGCGACTGTCACAAAAGGAAAATGAATTCTGACCATCACTCGAGTTTTGTGCTCTCTGCATTAGACCTTGCTGTAGGTACGATTTCAGAGTAGCATAGGCCTTACACAAAATCATGTTTTCTTAAGACAAACAAGAACATGAAATTTAGTTCCCCTGATAACAATGTATGGAATGCACTTTAGAGCAAAATGTATTCAATCCTGACCTTAAAATAGTATTTCTGCTTCCAATGGTAGGTTTTCTTTAGGCTCAGAGATGTATAAGGATTCTAAGCAATGCTCATTTTCTCTAAGGCAGTGCAAAATCCCAGCTCAACCATATGATATTTTATTCAATTAGAAAATAACAAACTAAAGGCTGGGGTGAATCAGAGGAAAAAAATGCCACATGGTATGTTTTTCTCCTCTTAATTTGCAGACAAGTGGCTGTAAGATGAAAGGACAAATCACAGAAAGACGGGCAAAATTTCAGCCAGAGCAGTCAGTCTCTACACTAAAATAGAAGGAGTCCAATCTTTCACGGGATTATAAATGGTTTGTATGGGCTGTAATGAGAGACCCTTCGAAGGAAGAGCAGGGCCCCAAACTTTTTATTTTTAACTACTTAACCATCTGACTTTTTACTCTCTAATTTTCCGTGCTCCCTCAGATCTTTGTGCGACTCCCCGGTTTGTCATGCATTCCAAGCCACAGGATGTGTCAGCTTAGTGATATTCATTAGCTGGTCTGTGCGCCTCCCCGCTCCTACAGCCTCCCTCTTCCCAGCTCTGATTTCCCTCTTTCTCACAGAGGAAATGTCCCCTTTTCACCACTGCTTTTTTTCTCCCTCTCTTTTCCGGTTGTCCGATCTCTTCCCTGAGAATGACTCTTTCTTTTACTTTTGCACACTCGGGCTTGTTTCCTCCTACCCTTTGCTCCCCATTAGAAGCCTTCACCTTCACATGCACAAAACCCAAAATTGCACACTGTGGTACAAATGAAATCCCCAAATTATCAAGTGCAAAATTAGCATTAAAAATCCTAAGACAACAAACAATAGGGCTTTTTATGTGGTTTTTGTAATTGCGTGAAACTAGTTACTTTGGCAATTATTGTTTGTGCCTCATTAGCATGCAAAATGGTTTTTTAGACTAACCCGCGCACAAAAGAAACCATTTGTGATGAGAACTGTGCTTTGTTTAATGTTAGACACCATTGTATTTGCTTTCCTAATATAACAGTTCTAATTAGTACCTAGCACTCATCCTGAGTTTTTCAGCTTGAAAACGCCGAAGGTGACAATTGAGTCACAATTCCATGGCACTCTTTGTCAGTACCTGTCAAAATATAGCTGAGTCTTTAGGAGTTGTGATCTAAATACTAAAAAAAGTTAATAGTCCAGAAAGAATCTCTCTCTAGGTAATTTTAAAAAAAATAAAATTGCAGATTAACCTCTGGTTAAAAACATAACATTATTAGTACCTCATGGTTAAATGTGTCCTTGGCAAGACTGTCATCTGCCCGCTACTGACCTTACATTGTTTTTGTCATCTGACCATTATCTGTTCACCTGATTCTTTAAGTTTCAGTGATTGATTCGAACAGCATGGGTGGATTAGTGACAAAACTTGAAATCAGTTTATCAGTATATGCAAACTTTTCAAAGGTTATTGCTCGCTTGCCTTTGAAGAGTAATATTTAAAAAAAAAAAATAATCTCGTTCCAGAATTGGAATGATCATGACTCCATTTCACTTATGTTTTCTGACCTTAGCTTAAATCCTTCACAGAGCAGCTAGATGTAGCGGTAGGGGAAACGTGAAGACTCCTGCTGAGGGGTTGTCTCCAGCTTCATGTTTGTGTATGAATAAGTCAAGAAAGAGCCAGTCCAGTGACACTTTGTCAGTGTTGCTTTGTAATTATCACAGTATGAAGCGATAATGTTGTGTGTTTTCTTTTCAATAATAGGTATTTATAAAGAACTTTGCCATCACAGGCTTGGCCTGTGTTTTGGCTCATAAACACGAGACTTTCATATATTCTAGTTTGCTTAGACCCACTGAGAAGCTGACTATCAAAAGCAAAATTACCCACTTGGTCCCCATAATTCAAAACTTCCCTCTCAACTGGCCTCTTTCTAGCTCATTAACTTCCAAGGAACTACATTTTTGGTGTGTTTTATTCTACCCTGGTTTCAAAGGATTGAATGCAAGGAGCTCTGAACTCTTTCTTTGCTGGCACCTAGTCTTGGCGATGCTGCACTGAACTAAGTTGGTACGTCTGCTAACTTCGGTAAATACAAAACAGCCATCGGTTATTCTGTGCCTCGGCCTCCATTCTGAACGTGGAGAAGACAACTTCACCGGCTGGACGCATGCAGCAATGGCCCTGGCTTCAGAGGTGATGTGGCCAGTACGTGCACAAAATGTATTAATCCACCTTGCCCTTATCTCTCACTGTGGATCTTCAATTACAAACTAAAGTTGTTTATGCCATCAGGATTTGCTCAATGGAAGCTGTATTTTCACAAAAAATAAGACAGCTGAAGAGAAAGCAGATGGATCAGGGACGGAGGTGGAGGAAAGGTGTATCTGGTCACTGGTCACAGGTTCTGTAGCTTCCCCCTCCACTGTCTCCTCTTGTCACTGCTCCAGGAAGAGGGTTATCCTGTCCTTTCTCATGGTGCTACAAGTCGAAGAATCTGCCTGATACAGTGCAGGCATGCCAAGCTTTGGAACTGTGCTTGTCCTTTTTAGCTGAGCGGATGCACATGCAAAACATGAGAATTTGGAAGTCGGTTCTCATTCTCTACTTATGAAATTATATTGCCACACGATAAGCAATAGCCTATTCAGTGCTCTACATCTATTATTACTTTGTTTTTTACATGGATAAACCAGGGATTTGTATGGCAATTTTATCAAAACAAATAAAATTTCATCAGCAAGTGGTAGCATAAATAAGAATTGAGGAGAAACAGGGAAAATTACAAAGAGACAGAAACTGAACTAAGCCATTGGCTTCCAAACCAGGCTTGATTTTTGTTCTCTATGGTCCAGTTATGAGGTCTGCAAAGGTATTTATGTGACTGGCTGTCTACTCACAGGTGTTCCAAAGTTTCTACTAGCCGGCTTGAAACCTAGTTTAAGAGAAAATCCAGGAGACTCCAAACCCAAATATTTCATTTGAGAACATCCTTTGCAACTAAGGCCTAATTCTGCACATGCTTATGCATAACGCAGCCTGCACAAAAAGACATGGAGACATATGCATAAGGCTCACAGCTAAGGCACAGAAAACTGGCTCCATATTTTGCGTGTTCTAGCAGATGCAGGGATTTCATTGCAAATAAATGTCTCAGTTACATGTTCTGAGAGATTTTTCAGTCTTTTCTAAAATGTTGCTCTACTTCGTGTAATTCAATAAGCCACGAGATTATAGTTAAATATTTTATCCATAAAATAATCCATAAAATAATTAATCCATAAAATAACAGAATTAATAAAATAATGACATGAATGTAGTTTAGACAAGTTTAGATGACACAAAGAAGCATGCATAGGGCCAGGAGCATGATTCTACCTCCCCTTGGTGCTCTGCAGAGAGACTATGTTGAGCCCCAGGAGTAATATAGCCACATTAGTGTTGCAGTGTGGCTTGAACTGGGTCCAGCTACTCAACTAATTAACTTAGGCCCCAGGGAGCAATGGTCAGGTGCCAAAGACATCTGGTTGCTTGAGAAAAAGATCCAACTACCAGACCACACCTCTGGAAAGTCGGGATTTTGTTTTACTGCTGCTGTACTTCTGTTTCTTCTAGAGGAGGAAAAGGATGTGGTGTGAATGCAGCAACGGCTTTTGCAGAGAGAGGCCAAAATGGTGCTGCAGTACACCTCCTCAAAACTTCCCAGCAGCAGCCATCATCACCTGTCCTTTCCTTATTTTCCATATTTTCACCTCTCTCCCAAGAGCATCAAGTTCTTAATAAGCTGTTATTAAACAGCTTTCTTTTCTGGTTCCTGTCTTCCCTCTTCCATTTTCTGCGATGAGATCATTTCCTGTTGGAAAGATAAAATACCATGTTTCCTAAGGCACTGAGAAATTGACTGAGGTGGGCACCCCACCACTCTGGCCACCCCGATTTAAAGCTAGTGAGTTCTAAGCTCTGGAGCCCCTCAGTACCAGTACAAGTGTCTGGTTTCCTACCTCTGCACACAGGACTGCCCAAGTAACTCCTCTAATTAGTCAACCATTCTCTCCTGTCCATTAATATGTGCCTTTCTGTCCCATCTTGTTCTGCTTGCAGAAGCAGATGCCTTCTATCTGCCTTACCATGGAAATCTCAGTGGAGTGACGTGAGAGCACAACTCTGAGGAAGTAGATCTTAAGACTAAGATCTTCAGCTCTTTCCTCCATCAGGACCAGTGCATGCTTCTTTCAGCTGCACTGCTTGCAGAATCCAGATTAGATCAGGAATCCATGAATGACATTGCGCTGTGTGCTAGAAACATTGTGGTTACTTCTGTGCTAGTAAAAGGACTTGGCCAGAGATCACTCTCAGGCAGCAGGACCTAGAGCTTAAATCCATACAGTCAGGCTCTCTCGTCCCCAGAAAAGGGTGACTAGGTCGAAATGACCAATTTGAAATGATCCTTTGCCCTGGCATTATCTGGAAGAGAGATGGTTAGCTGAGGCCAAAGATGATTGCAGGGACTGTGCTGGCAATTTAATTGTATGGATGATCGTGTTTCAGTGATTGAGCCCACAAAATAGATGTAGGCCGGGGAGCTCAGTTTATCCCTGTAGAGAATGGGCTTAGTGACACAGTATTGCATGCATTGCAGCCTGGTTGTGAAGTTTAACTGATATTTATAAAATATGCCAAATCCTTGCATACAAAATGCTACATAAGTAATAAGTATTAATAAACGTGATTATATTAAACCAGGTCTGTTTTCAGTCATGTTTTAAAAGACCACAGTTGTAGCAGTAACTGAGCTTTCATATGAAAGATCAAACATTTTGCCTTCCATTGTAAGCCATTCTTTGTAAGCTTTTCCAATAAAAACAGCAGAATATCTCATACATATTGAAATTCAGTGACATTCTTAAAGACTAAGTGTTCACTTGCAAATGGCAAGCAACACTGAATTTCTCTTTACCAGACAATTTTTAGCATGTATTTCAAGCTTAATTTTATCAATAAGTAACAAATTAGTAAGCTTAAAATTTACATTAAAACTAATGTAATTTGTGTTTCGTACAACCACACACCAGGTGCATTTTAGCTTTAATCTAAACCTAAGTAAGCAAGGTTTCCTGCTTTGTTCAATTCGTTTTAAAGTTGAAGTCTGTCACATCCTCAAGCCTAACTAGTTCTTAGCACTTAAAAAATGTTTTTCACAAATTACACTCAGTGAGAAGAGAGATATCACAGTTTAAGTGAAAGGTGGCTCTAAACCTCTGCAGCAGACTTTTTAGTTTCCAGTCTTTTATTAAGGGAAAAAAAATCAGGGGCTTTCAGGGGTGGGGTACTAGTGCTGACAATTCTCAAACTCTGACATAGGGCTTTGCCTCTTTTGGTGCCAGTCTAAACTTAAAAGTGCTACTGACACAACTCTGACAGAGTGTGAAAAAAAATATAATTTCCTTAATTGACACGGCTATGATGTTTTCCTTGCAATATTACCTCTTATTCTTTTTGGGAGCTGGTATAGAAGTAACTGCTAAAAAGGAATCCTTTGATTATAGAAAGTACCTCTCCATTCAAAGAATTTTCCAGTATAATTCACATCGCAACCTCTTTTTAGTGTAGACCGGGCCTGGGGCTCTGGCTTTGTGTTATGGATAAATCTTCACAGGTAATATACAGGATTTCAACTCCAATACAGGGGTTGGCGCTTACAGTGTGTAAAGTGGGATTTCTAACACATCCTCAGTTCACTTCAAAACTCACTCCCTAAATGTGCTGTGTCCTCTTTCTCTCAAAACACAGCGACAAGCCTCATGACCCTGCACTGAATATGAGAGTCTGCATGAGGCACTCTTTGAAGAGCTGGTCATAGCTGCAATGGCAAAGGAAACCAAGTCTATTTGCTAAGGAGAGGGCAGCAGGTTTTGTTTTACAGTTATGGTTCTGTATTTGAACAGAAGGACTCTGGCAGAGAAAGAGAAGAGACCTAGTGGCTAGGAGCCTTGTGACTATGCATTACACGTTGTAACTCATATAGGAACAAATCCTCAACACCCTGGGTATGCTGATGGGTCCTTTCCAGTCGCTGGGATAAACTCACGCCTGACTGAAAACCCCTGACTTTCTGACTTTTTTCCAGTTCACGTATATATTTGAATCTTCAGAACTCTAGAGGGTTCCCAGACCAGCCACATGGCCTGCTTGGTTGCTTACTTTCTTCTTCCCCATGAAACTGTAGGCTGCTGCACATGGCTGTAGGACTTTTTTACCCTTCCTGGACACCTTCTTATACATCCCAAACCCAGCTTTTTCACGTCTTTCTTCCCTCCCAGCCCTGTTCCTTCCCACTTCGCCCCAAAAAATCTTTCTGTGAACCAAAGAAATGGGAGGAGGGTTGTTTTTGACAATTTCATGGTTTTGGTGACTTTTCCCTCTCAAAAGCTCAGCCCAGGAGCTGCTACTCCATTTCTTGAGGCTTCCCGAAATGTAGTGAGGGGTGGTGACACCCCAAGGGCTGCCCAGAGAAAGTGTTAGGCCAGAGCAGGTCTTCCAGAGAGGAACAGAAAGGCTTTTGCTGTCTGTGGTGCGGGTTAGTAGTACTAGACTTATTTATATATTAGAATACAGAGGTTTTGTTTATCTGTTATTCTCCCTTCCATGTTTTCATCAAAGGGTGGTGAAACACTGGAATGGGTTGCCCAGAGAGGTGGTAGATGTCCTGTCCCTGGAGGCATTCAGGGTCAGGTTGGACGGGGCTCTGAGCAACCTGATCTGGTAGAGGATGTCCCTGCTCATTGCAGGGAGGTTGGACTAGGTGACCTTTGAAGGTCCCTTCCAACCCAAACCATTCCATGATTCTATGATTCCATGATTCCAAAAACTCTTTAGGAACTACTGTATTAATTTTGTCTCAGCCATTCAAAGCAAAATAAGTAAAGACAGTTGCACCATTTTTACAAGTTCCAGTAAAGGAACCTTGACTCACACACAGCATATGCACGTACTTAAGGACCCAGAGTGTATGTCTTTGAGCAACTCCAAAACTAAAATGAACTCAGCCTTTGCAGAAGACATTTCCAAGAAAAATCACAGTGTACAAAACCATGTATCACCCATCTTTGGTGACTTATGTTCTTTTAGCTAAGAGGAAATATTCCCGATGTCCATGGATGCATACTTACATAGCAGGTATTGGAGACAAGTGGCAATTGAGCAATGAGCTTACTGGTGCCTGTTTAAGTTGCACTTTGAGGTATGAGGCCAGGGGTTGAGTGTCTTCAATCACCCAAGGAGTGTGTCAGTAGCCAAAAAAGACATCCAGTGTGGCTCATTGCTGCTGGAGTACTTTTTGGTCATTGAAAGTTGAATTATCTGAGCTTGCTGAGGTCCTGTGCTCAACTCAGAAGACTTTCTGTGTTTGTCTGTACCTGTGTAATGTGGCATTAATTTTGGAATGCCATATCTAATCAATTTTAAGGAGTATTCAATGTATCAATTAATTTAGAGAAAATCTTATACCCAGAAGAAAAAGAAAAAAAAAAAACCTGAAATGGCAGAGGGACTTTATCTATTGAACACAATAGTTTTAAGCACCTTTGCAGGTGTGTGTAGAATGGGTAAGTGACAACCATTACCCTTGCATGCTTTGCCAATCCTCTCTGCATCCTCCAAACAGACTAACAGGTTGGCACGTGGACAGCCTGAATGGTGTGACTCCCACGCCAATAAGAATGGCTGGTAAAGAAGGATTGTTGCATAGCTGTTCTGAGAGAAGAAGGGAGAGTGACCACAGAGAGGCGTTTTTCAGGGGAAATGTGTGCATATTAAGATTGTCACAGACCTTTAGGCATGGCAATGGATAGCGGGATGACGAGAAACCCTAATACAGAGGGTAGCTGGGAAGGAAGTCAAGAACTAGTAGAAGAGGTGTATGATGTGGGCTTGACAAAGAGGTGGGAGGAAAGGAAGAAAGCAATTCCCTTGTCATGGGAGGACAACATGGATCATAGTTGTGGGGGCAGTGGAGGTGCAAAAAACTCTGTGTGTGAAGGGTGAGTGTGGGGCGATAGGGATAAACTAGTTCTGAGTTGCACAGGAGTGTGGAGCTCCCTCTGAAAACTGGGTAAAGCAGGAGGAAACATGAAACTTTTACACTGGAAGAGAAAAAATTACAAGTGGTCTTGTATTAAATTTACAATAATTATGCATCCACAGAGTTACAAAGAGTTTAAAGTAATCACTTCAGAATGTTTTTATATATCATCTTCTCACACTGGGACAGCTTATGTGTAGGTTTTATAAAGGTTATACATCTTCCTTCAGTGCTCCCCACAGTATACATAATGAGCTTAAACTCTAAGTAATTTTCTAAATGCTCTCTTTCTGAGGATGATTTAGGAGACATGGTCTTACTGACCATGAAATGGTGAAGTTCAAGATCATTAGGGCAGCAAGGAGGGTGCACAGTAAGCTCACTACCCTGGACTTCAGGAGACAAAAATTTGGCCTCTTCAGGGATCTGCTTGGCAAAGTACCATGGGATAAAGCTCTGGAGGGGAGAGGGGCCCAAGAAAGCTGGCTAATATTCAAATATCACCTCCTCCAAGCTCAGGAGTGACACATCCCAACAAAAAGGAATTCAGGCAGAAAAGCCTGGTGGCTTGCATGGATGAACAAGGAGTTTCTGCACAAACTCAAACAGAAAAAGGAAGCTACATAGGGTGGAAGCAAGGACAGATAGCCTGGGAGGATTACAGGGAAATTGTCTGAGCAGCCAGGGATCAGGTTAGGAAAGCTAAAACCCAGATAGAGTTAAATCTGGCCAGGGACATCAAGGGCAACAAGAAAAGCTTCTACAGGTATGTCAGTGATAAAAGGAAGACTAGGGAAAATATGGGCCCTCTCTGGAAGGAAGTGGGAGACCTGGTTTCCCAGGATATAGAGAAGGGTGAGGTACTCAGTGACGTTTTTACCTCAGTCTTCACCAGCAAGTGCTCTAGCTAAACCACCCAAGTCACAGAAGGCAAAGGCAGGGACTGGGAGAATGAAAAATGACCAACTGCAGGAGAAGATACGGTTGGAGACCATCTGAGGAATATGAAGGTGCACAAATCCACGAGACCTGATGAGATGCATTCACAGGTCCTGAGGGAACTGGCGGACAAAGTTGGTAAACCACTATTCATCATATCTGAGAAGTTGTGGCAGTCCAGTTCCCACTAACTGGAAAAGGGGAAATATAACCCCCAATTTTAAAAAGAGAAAAAAGGAAGACCTGGGGAACTACAGGCCAGTCAGTCTCACATCTGTGCCTAGCAAGATCTGGGCAGCGAGGTCTGCCCAGCAGGTCCCCCTGTAAATTATACTAAGGCGCAAAGAAAAGAAGGAGGTGATCAGTGACAGCCAGAATGGCTTCACTACAGGCAAATGGTGTCTGAAAATTTTGGTGGCATTCTATGATGAGGTTACAGCATTGGTGACATCATCTACCTGGACTTGTACAAAGCATTTGACACAGTCCCACTGAACAACCTTGTCTCTAAATTGGAGAGACATGGATTTGATGGATGGACCATTCGGTAGATAAGGAATTAGCTGCATGGTCACATTCAGATATACGGTCAACAGCTTGATATACAAGTTGTGACCAGTGACGAATCGTGTTCCTCAGGGGTTGGCACTAGGACCGGTCCTGTTTAACATCTTTGTTGGTGATGTGGACAGTGGGATTGAGTGCACCCTCAGCAAGTTTTCTGATGACACCAAGCTGTGTGGAGTGGTCGACATGCAGGAGGGGAGGGATGCCATCCAGATGGGCCTGGACAGGCTGGAGAGGTGGGCACAAGGCAATCTCATGAAGTTCAACAAGGCCAAGTGCAAGGTCCTGCATATGGATCGGGGTAATCTCAAGCACAAGTAGAGGCTGGGCAGAGAATGGATCGAGAGCAGCCCTGAGGAGAAGGACCTGGGGTGCTGATTGATGAGAAGCTCAACATGAGCCGGCAATGTGTTCTCGCAGCCCAGAAAGCCAACTGTATCCTGGGCTGCATCAAAAGAAGTGTGGCCAGCAGGTCGAGAGAGGTGATTCTGCCTCTCTACTCTGCTCTCATGAGACCCCACCTGGAGTACTGTATTCAGCTCTGGAGTCTTCAGCATAAGAAGGACATGGATTTGTTACAGCGAGTCCAGAGGAGGGCTACAAAGATGATCAGAGGGCTGGAGCATCTCTCTTATGAGGACAGGCTGAGAGAGTTGGGTTGTTCAGCCTGGAGAAGAGAAGGCCCTGGGGAGACCTTATAGCAGCCTCCCAGTACCTAAAGGGGGCCTGCAGGAAAGATGGGGAGGAACACTTTATCAGGGAGTGTAGTGATAGGATGAGGGGTAATGTTTTTAAACTGAAAAGGGCAGATTTAGATTAGGTATTAGGAAGACATTCTTTACTGTGAGGGTGGTGAGGCACTGGAACAGGTTGCCCAGAGAAGTTGTGGATGCTCCATCCCTGGAGGTGTTCAAGGGCAGGTTGGATGGGCCTTTGAGCAACGTGGTCTAGTGGGAGGTGTCCCTGCCCATGGTAGGGGGGTGGAACTAGATTATCTTTAAGGTCCCTTCCAACCTAAACTATTCTATGATTCTATAATGATTCTGTGATTCCTTAGACTCCAGAAGCACTAGAGTTCGACTGCCCTATCAACACCTGTTTGGCTGCTTATGCTATTTGTAACACATAGAAGAGATCTCCAAGCTCATGCCTGGAGGAGCCTGTGGCGTACAGCACCTCCCCTTGAGGCCTGGATTTCCTGTGGAGGAAAACTGTGCACCTGTTCCAGATCTAAGTCACAATCTTCAACAGAATTCCTTTCCCCGGACAGCCAGGAGAGAAAGTATGTCAAATGTGATCCAGTTCTGTCAGAAGAACAATTTAGATATTATCTGAGGCCTTTTTTTATCAATATAAGGCAAAAGTTGGAAGACCACTTTATATAAGAAACCACCACAATTCATAGGAAGAGAACTGGAGGAGTAATAGTATCATTTTCACCTTTCAGCCCCTGTTGCATCTTAAGACCACACAGACTTGAGGCCTCTTTCATGTCTCTTTCCCCAGTTCACAGTGTGCCCAAGGACTCCCCTGCACTTCCACTCCCCTCCTCATTGATGGACTGGCTACGCTGATGAAAAGCCTTGAAGGGATTTTGCAGCTGACCATGCCTTCTTGTTGACTCATTCCCAGTTTCTGAGGAGAAACCTGTTTGTTTGTTTTTCTTGCTTTTTTTTTCTTTGCCACTCATTTCTGTGTAGCTAGCTGCATGTCCTTACCATGCTAGACACGCCATGTCTCTCATTGCTAAAGGTCACAATGACAGGGAGCAAAACATCAACATTAGTATGCAGAGCTGACGTCCCCAGAAAGGTGGTGAAGGAACCCGGGAGGATGAAAAAAGGTTCATCCATCGTGGAAAGAAAACACTCAATGGAAGACTCACCCCACAGTAATTGCGTCCACGCAACACATTTTGTAGTTTCCTCCATTTTTCTGTGGGTAGATTGTACAGACTTGTTACTTTTCCATGCACTCACGCAGTGGCCAAACCATGATCCCAGGGAATCTAACACGTTGCAGGCATACAGCAACTCTGAATTTTCTGTAGAAATTGGGAGTTTGTAAGATAGGCTCTAAAGAATATAGTTTTTTTCACTGCATGCCAAGTAGGAAATCTCTAACTGAAGTGAGGACCCCTTAGGGTCTCATGTTTCTTTAAACTCCTAAGCATTTTTGCCCAAGGGATGTTTTTAGGGAAATACACTAAGAAAACGTTATTACATATGTATCACAGGGAAAAACAAAACAAAACAAAACAAAACAAAACCAAAACCAAACCAAGACACTCCCACACACCTTTCCTTGGAAGTTTACCTTTGTTAATTAGCTGAAGATATGTGATTTTGCTTTATTTTAAGGTGGCTATAAAGTCCTGTGTTAACTGATAGTTTTTAGAAATATATATATATGGTTTGTCTGACTGATGTAAAACCCTGTGTTAATTTCCCAAAAAACCTCATGCTGCATTGGCCAAGAACACAAAATTAGTATTTACTGTGGCATTCAGCAGTCATTTTCGTCCTCCAGTGGCATCGCAGTTTAGTGAGACCATCTTCAGAAGATGCCCATTAATGATGACATATGAAGTGCTGATAAAAATACAATTACTTTCTTTTAGATTAAGCACATTTGCTCAAATTCATGTTTGGGTACTTCTGATCCAGCCATGTAATGGCGTTTACCATGCATAATGCCTTTCCTCTTACCAGCTAAAAAAAAAAATAAAAATCAAATAAAGTAATTTATGTCAAAAAGTAAGGAACGCTCACCAAATACATCATTATGCTTCTAACTGTGTGCTATTGAAGGCATTAAAGCAATTTAGTAGTGTCAAGTTTAAAATTTAATGGGCTTGATGGATTTTTGTTTTAAGCTTTGGCTTAGAAATTATTATTATTATATTTTTATAATCTTTTTTGTATACTTTAGACATTTAATACTGAAAAGACATGAACACTGTGTGCCAGATCGTCAGTTATCTTTTGTTCAGTGTTGTAGTACTTGCTGAAATTTATTTTGATCAATGTTTAATAAATTATGATCTTCACCTCAGCCCAGATCGTAAATATTCTTTTGGCACTTCCCTTCTCCTAAAATCCCCTAGGAATCGGTCAGAAAGAAGTACTCCCTAATTATAGTTAGGATTTAACTAATGAAGTAAGAAATAGTTATTGCTTCCCTAATCTAACTCAAATATTGTTATTAAATTAGGAAATCTGATTTATTTTTTTAAACAAGATAAATGTGAGATGCAGATATTTTTCCTGTGTGCAGTATGAACGCTTCTGTGCAGCTTTGCCGTTCCTTAGCTGGAGTCCCAGGGCTGTACAAGCAGACGGTGCCCTCCTGCTGAGGCCACTAAGCTGCTGCTGTCTGGTGTGCATGTGTAGTGAGCGATACAAGTTCAAGTCCCTGCTGTAGTAATGTACCACTGAGAACCCGTATCTCCTGAAAGTAGCTATCTCGGTAAGAGTTTCAAAGCTGCATACATGCGTGTGTGTATCACCTTCATTTGTGAGCGGAATAAAAGTGAATGAACAGCTTTAAAAAGTGAATGCAGACTTCTCTGGTTCATCATTATACGCATCTTTCCTTAAGTTTTTCATTTTTAATTTGGAAAACAATGGGGTATTCATACTGGTCTGAAATGCTTACTCTTATCATTTATGTTCTCTGCTTGTTAATTTTAATGTCTGTAATGTCTTTCTGTTCACCATCACTACCTTAGATTGAAGATAGTCTTTGAAATATATTTTTCCTTTTTTAACTAGTTGCTTGACAAGTAGTGATTGGAAAAATAGTTTCTAACCAAGAAAGCAATTTTAAATTAGGTATTGCTTTTCTCCCAGCTGAACCAAGGCCCTCTATACATTTTGGCAGGTTGGATTTTGAACATTTTTGATAAGAAAAGAACAAGTTCTTCAATGATTACACAGTGGACTATGAAGTCATTCCAGTCTGGGATCGCAGTTCATACCAGGCTACACTGGCTGCCTGGAGACTCAGCGACATGGCCCAATTACCAAACATCAGCTGAACTTCAATACTTGCCTATCTGTACACTCCTAGCTGGTTCAAAGGTAAAAGGATGTAACTCAACTTAAAGCATGTAGCCTATATTGTAGGCCAGGCTCAAGTGGCGGTGTGCTATGAATGAACACATACACGTGTGAGGTAATGTACTGTAACTTGTTAAGCATCAGAAACTTGGCCTGGGCCATAAATCACACATGTCGTGTGTAATCTCAGTGTCAATTCCAGGTGACAGGCACCCATGCCCTGGCACTAACCCTTAATTTCCTGGTAGTCTTTGAAGGACTTTTGACATGATGATCCACTTTGGTCTGGTTCCTTATTTTTGTGCTCCTACTGCGGTAAAAAGGGAGAAGCAAATAGCCTTGTCTCCCTACTAACACTCCATCAGCATGAGAGACTCTAGTGGGAGTATGTCTGGCTTTATGGTGTCCTGTGTCATCCTCCTTTCAAACCCTAAAAAAATAAGACATTAAAAATGAAAGAGATGAGATGCTGGGCCAGTATTGTTTATTTTTTTAAAGTTTCTACACAGCTTTTATTTTTTTAATATTTGCTAATGAAAGCCACACACACACACACACACAAAAATTAAAATGATAAAGGTAGAGTTCTGTGCTGTCTTTTTCTGAAAATAGACAGTTCTGTGAATTCCAGAATTTACTCTATATATAGATTAAGCAAATAAACCACAAGGAACAAATGCATTTTTTAAGTGAGGTTTCCTTCCAGAAGTCCACAAAGAGCCATCACTTAAAACAGTGAAAATTATTTCGTGGTTATGCAAAATATATGACTCATATGTGGAAAGAGAAAAAAAAATCACAAAAATAATCATATTTGTCTCATTTTCTTTGGTTTCACACAGTGTTTATGCTGCAAATGTGGTGAATGCAGTTTCCTATGCTATGTTTGTGTAAATTATGTTTGTTTGAACAATGTAGTTTGGAGGCTAAGAAGTTGCACTCAGACTTAATGACTAACATAATATTAAAAATTCTATATAGAATGGCAACAAGATCATCTGAGGTACATCTCTGTTTTCCAAGGATCTGGAATCCCTGTCTCTGCTCTCCTGATCTCTGGTACTGGTCCGCAACAGACCCACCCTGGGTGATACAAGTCAATACTGTAATCTGCTTCTTCAGAAGGCTCTTAGATCATCTTTCAATGCAGTATTGCCATGTTATTTTGGGAAATCTGAAGGAAGTACAGAGAATACATTTATTTTCTGCTGCTATGTTCAGATTAATTTCATTTATGCTCAGCAGTTACTGCATTGTGATATCCATCCCAGAATGTCTAATTCTTAAACCAAAATTGTCTCATGAACACACAGGGTCAGAATAAGGTTTATGGGACTAATGCTTAAAATCAGAAACCTCCTGATCTTTTTCTCACTAGTATAGCGCATGTATTTCTCTTAATCAAGTGAGGAATTTAGGCCTTGCTAAAAAAAGGTGTAGCAGCAAAGGATACTTCTTATCTCCCTGTCCTCTGCAAAGTTAATAAAACAGCTATGTGCCCATTTGTTTTTAAGGGGGCACTTATGGAGACCAGGAATTCGCTCTGAAGCAGAATTTCTAAAAGTATAATTGTACCTTGCAGTGCACTTGATGTTGTTTATTGTTGCCAAGGCCTTCTAGTCTCCACTCTCCAGTAAATTCAAACACGTAAAGCTCGTCCTTCATGTACCTCCCAGGACACGAACCCAAGTGTTTTTATTTCTAAATATAATGATATACTTAATACTGCTGCTGTGATTGAGAAGAACATAAGACCACTACCAACATGAACACAAACAAGGTCAGGTTAAACTGCTTTATTTTTGGTTTGCCGTGAGTAAGGGCACACTGTTCTGCCGACACGGTAACTTCTCAGGCCACTGGAATTTAGCTGAAGGTCTAAATCTACCATTTCAGGCAAGCTTAATAGTAATACAGTTCAGTCCTTCCAAGCATCTATCTGGGTTGTTAAAATACCATAATCAGTAAAAGTATAGCTCTTTAAGTAACGTTACCTTTCCATCTCGATTTTCTTCGCTTTACAAAGAGAACAATAGCGTTCTCACTGTAATGCTGTAAGGCTTCCTTCATTAATGCATGCGTGGCACCTTGAAATTTATGAATAATAGATTTTGGACTTTAATGAGAAATAATAATGATTTCTTTTAAAATCCTTGGTCCCATACTAAAGAGAATTCTCTATCAACATCAACAAATTAGAGACCTCTTACTTTTTTAAAAGGAAAAGTTGATCTGTTGCTTGTTTGTTTCATCAGCTGAATCTAAAGTTTTATCATAGTATTTCCATACTAAGTGGTCTTTATCATGCAATAATAGTTTGATAAAACTCTCAAAAAATGGAGCAAAACTTGGAGGGAGGATAACTACTTTCATATTATAAATTATATGTAAAATGGATGGTTTTCATAATGATACATAATGCACTGCTTTAACTGTCTACATTGTATTGTACAATGCTTTGTCTGTGTGGAATTGCACCAGCTGTACCTGCTGTGCCTTTGTAGAGTCCTATTCAGCACTCCTTATTCACTCCCTCCTTTGGCAAAGCCCCCTCTGAAGTCAGTGTGTGATATGCTACAGTAAAAAGTGCTGAATAGGACCCTTAAATGATAACTCCTTGGAGGAGGAAACTGCCACTTTTCTCACACTTCTCTTACTGTATAATGCAATTTGGACTGCAGATGCTATGAAAATACTACTAATAATAGATTGAGCTACTACATCAGGCAAATCATGGCAGTTCTCAAGAAATGCCATCCTTTTTTCAGCAGAAAGGAATCAAAGAATGTTTCCGTATACCAGCATTGCTGTTACTTTTAGATATTGTGAGCACCAGCTTTTTACATTTCACACATAAAGTCCAGAATCGTTATAGGAAATGTTAAAAGGCCAAAAATTAATATTTTTCAGAAAGGTATTATAAACTCGCAAGATTTATTAACAATTGGCACACTTTCAGCCTCTGGGCCATAACTATGCCTTAGACCTAAATCTTGTCCTAGTAGATAAGGTACAGCTATTTCTCTTTCGAGGTTAATCTAAGTGCTTCATTAATCCACTTTTAGGCTTTTTCAAAAAGTGAAGCTCCACAGAATCTTTGTCTGTTCAAACATTCAAGTTTTGTTGGGCTTTCACAATTTTACTCGTTAGCTTTGATAAACTATCTGCGCCAACAAAACCCAGCCAATTTTACATGTTAAAATAGGACACTTTAAACAATTTGACTAAACGCCTTTACAGCTTTGGTTTTAATTAGATGTTTTGCTTCTTCAGCTTACTGGAAAGAGCTAGATAGCTTCTAACCACGTCAGTCTATAAAACAGCAGGTGTCAGCTTTAACTGCCTCTGAAAATTTTAAATGTATTCAATTAACAGAATCCCTTAGAGAATGATACTTTTTATGTTCATTTGTCTTATGCAAGGTTTGCAACATGTTTTCTTTCTGTATGCTATGTTCCTGTTGATTCTGTGACCCAATTATGCCTAAAATTTTTTAATGTCAGGGTACATTCAGTTAGTGCTCTCATCTTAATATAACCCATCAGAGAAATGAATTGTGCCACAGGTGTCATTTCGGAAGGTAAGTCTCTCTCTCTCTTTTCAGGAAACCGGAGCAATCATGACACCAGAACAGTAGGTGGTTATCTGAGCAATGACAGGTGAGAAAATTGATGGCTTTGAGATCTGAAATGGGTGGCTCCTTGTATTCTGATCTCAATATACAAACCTGCATGTGTAGCTAGATATCTTTGAAGGCTTTCCTGGGACAGGGAGTGAAAGAACTGCAGAACTGGGCAGACACTGCGGAACAGGACTGACAGGTATATAAGCTATGCATGCAAATGTATATGCACACACGTGCGTAAGCGCAATGAAAAGTAAGCGTGCTTGTCCTTTTGCTACCAGCAGGCAGTTAGATTTTTCAATTTATGCTAACTCTGTGTGTTATTCTGCTATCTGCATTACCATACCAGAAGCCCTCCCCTATGTCATGCTACACCTCCGTTTTTCTCATGGCAAAAATGAGTCAGGTTATGAAGCTATAATATCATGAGGGTCACCTCGAAAAGATAAGATACTTGGGAAAAAAGTTTTAAAGGTGTCATGACTCACCCATTTTCCTTGTAAATAGGCTGCATGTCAGGATAAAAGTTACATAAGACACTGTCTTATTAACCCACTACTAGTTACTCTAAATTGTATTACATCATGCATGACATGACATCCAAACTCTGCCTTGTCTCCCTTTGACCGGATCCTAGGAAGAGTTTGCAGTGAGTCACTGTCTAAATCAAACAAACAAGAAAGGTGTCTTCACAGCATTATAGGACCAGTCGAAAACACTAGGGAGTCTCAAACTATGAGTAAACCAGATGCATACGATACATGGACCCATCATGTTTTCCTGTGTGCCTCATCTTAAGAACTGGGAATAAATCCTGAAACCCTTGCAGATAAATTAATGATTATATCTTCAAGCTATATTTGGTTAATGTGACTTTTAAAAGACATTCTAAACTATGTATGAAATATATTCTGAACACACTGCTCTTCCAGACAACAAAATTCAAACTCAATCTCGGTGAAAAAAAAAAATAATCTCTGGTGTACAATGGTGATGGATAAGCCAGAATAAAAGAATCCCAGGTTAGGCAGATCATGGCTGCAGGAAATGATGTTTCAAAGTCAGAGGAAGCTGATCACATCACCTGCTTGAATTGAAAAACATCTTTCAACGTTTCAAAAGTGTTTTCCTCAAAAGCAGATCAGGAAGAGATAGGTGAGTCTCTCAAGATGTAGCAGCAGCACTGCATGCATGAAAGAAGAAAGAAAAATAAGGATGATATGGAGAAGAAATTAAAAAACAAAGTGAAGAAGCTGGAAGAGGATGCAATAAAGCAGAAACATTTTTAAGCTGTTGCTGATTGAAAAAAGAACTCAAGGAAGCACCAGGGAAAAAAAAAAAAAGCAAAACTGATGGATCTACAAAAGAGAAGAATAAAAGAAGATGTTAAAACACGTAGACACTTCGACTGTAAGGGATGATCTAGCAGCAAATACATAAAGAAAAAATAAAATAGCTGTTGGAAGAACACTGGATGTGCATTGGCATTACTACAGAGAAAAGGCAGAGCTGGGAAGACAAATCGATCTTTCTTCCATTTCTGGGTCATGAGGAGACACCTGTGAAGGCAACAAGCAAGTTCTTTATAGAAGAAAAAGTTTCCAGACACTACTAAAAATAAAGGAAGGCTCTTATCGTGTGACAGTGGTGAGGAATCACAAAAAATGTATCTTCTCAGGATACTGATTTGTATTCAAATAAGGGAAATAATGTTATACTTGCAGCTTTCTCAGCCACCTCTGACCGATCTCCATAGATGTCTCTTGCTCCTTGATACCGATTTAAAGGAAACAATGTCAAACCCACCACATCTATTTCTTATAACAAGAAAATTTGAAAATTATTTCTAATATTTAACAAGTCTAGATGAGTCTATAGCTTTGCTACTTGTCGAGAGGTGATCAGTCTGTGGTCATAAGGATTCACATGAATACCAAATTGCTGGATTCAATGAACTTGACTTTCTTTTATATGAACATCTTATGTTATTAAAGTATTGACAAAAGCCTGAATGTAAAAGAGAAATGAGTCCAATACAAAACATTAAGTTAGTAGCGGATGAATAACATTTCTATTAGAGTTACAAAATAATTTAGAAGTATCAACCATTTAAATCTTAATTACTTTATTTGCACTTATTCTTTTCATTCTCTTGGGAAACTTTTCTCTTCCACTTTTTTGAATTTTAGAACCCCAGGAAATTGAAAATTACTTTTAGACTTATAGTGCCTGTGATAAAGTAATTTTGATATTTTTTCATATAATTTTTTGATTATTTTTTTAATGAGGTCCTTGGCTACTTTCAGCAACAGTTTCTATGTTTAAAGCCCTTACTTATCTGACCAACAGCAGCCACATTAATCTGAACTGATAATCTGGGAGACAGTACTGTTTAATAGGGTGTGGATGGCTGCAGATCTTTGGAAATCATGGGTTGTTGACTCAAAGCCCTAGTTGAAAAGAAGGAGATGGTAAATTTATGATGAGTAAAGTATCCCAAATTTAATGTGGATAACATTTCCTCTATTTGATATATATTTTCCATAGACAGACTATTTACTTCTAAATTCTGAGTCATTACCTATTTTCAAGATAACAGTATTTTGCTTGCTACCTGAATTGCCTTCTAACGTTCAATGCATTTGACAACTTTGCTATTTATTTGGTTTTGTGTTTTTGCAGAGGGAGTGGCAAGAAGCATAAAATAAAAAAGGAAAGACTTATAAAAGATTGCATAAATACCCAGTATTAATCACAGAGAGAAGTCAGATTGTTACTTGTTTGCCATCCACAAATAAGCTGTTCAAAATAATGTTAATATCACAAGCCAAATTAGAAAGGGAACTCCATGCTTCACATAAAGACAGGAAAAGCATATTTGTACATAAAACAAGATTTCAACTATAAATGTGCTTTTACAGACTTTTCCAATTTTTACTCCTTGCCTATTTATATGTGCATAGTGTCTGTATACTTCAGGTGTATTTGCAGTCATTAGTTGTGAAGAGTTCAGTGATTTTTGAGTGTGTAAAGGTGTCCATAAAAATAAATCACATTGTTCTGAAGTGCTACAGTGTAGTTTAACCCACAAGCAACATGAATAAGTTCTCATTTCAGCATTTTAAACTTACCGGCATAATTGAATAAAATAAGTCTGTACCAAGAAATTTTCAAAGTACCTCAAATGGAATTTGTATTTCACACACAAAACATTGTACAAAACATTATCAAGTGTAACACAGTTGTGACTGTTGAAAGCTTTTTTTTCCCCTATAAGTGCTTTGAAAACTCTCAGCAGAGAAACAATGAAGATTTCTAGTAGAATCTCAAAATGCCTTTTTCTCTTTTCCCTCTCCAGAGACTTGACTGTTCAATACACTATCCACCGTACCTTGTACTTTTTCTTGTTATCTCACTTGCACTGGGTGCTAGTTATTGGTCTGGGGAATAAAAATCAGATTATATTCTAGCAGCTAGCCATCAGACTTGGCTTTCCGTGAGGCAGAATCCAAAGTTCAAATGCTTGCACAGTATTTAGGGTTTGTTCCTTACACTGACATTTCTGAAGTTATTGCCTGCTGTGCTTGTAGGAAGCAGAGCTTGGGCTGGGGGACACGACCGGCTCCATATAACAGAGCTGATCCTGGTTGGGTGGTCTCTGGTCTAGTGGCCCAGAAGGAGCACACATGTGGTTGGACGGAGAGGGGAGAGAAGCCAGTGAGACTGTTCTGCTTGGACTGGATTCTTCCAGCACAGAGATTTTATATCACACCCTCTCTCTCGGGAAGAGATCATTAATTATGATTATTATTATAGTCTTGTAGTAACATATGAATACTAATTTTCTTTTTTCTTTGAGGTAGGTTAACTTCTCTCTTCATTTCTTTTCTTAAATTATAACTCTCCAGTAGGTCGTGGTACTAATTAGCTGAATTGGACGTTGCATACAAAAATTTTCTAGACATTATGATGTGGATATACTGTTTAATGAGGACTATGAAACCAAAAATGACATTTTTTCCCTATAATTAAAAGAAGACTTAGAAGTATTTTTTATTCAGCCACATTTCTTACTTTTGAAAGAACTTCTAAGAGTCTGAGCAACTGAATATTCTTGAAATATTTGTTTTTCATAGTCAAAAACCATCCATAACTAAAACTATTGGTCTGCCATAGTCAACTCAAAAATTTTCAGTAGCCCATTGTATTTAGTACTAGAGTGAAAGTAGTTCATATGTAACATTGGATGTTATAGGTATGCATGTAAATTGGCTAAATCCCTGAAAAAATTCAAGCTTTTCTAGAGAGCGGTAGGAAGAAATGAGCTATTTTACCCTGCTGCTAATGAATCCTCAGCTATTTTAACCTTGCTGATACAAAGTGTATAAGGATATTGTCAAAGCTCTCTGTGTATTACTCATAAGAAAATGTCTGTATGAAATTATAAAATTGTCCAATGAAAGAAATAGATGTCACTGTGAACTCTTTATGTGTGGTTCCTAGTGCACTTCATCTTTGTCTTTGTCAGAAGTCTTTGCCCGTTGAAGTGCATCAGGTTCATACATGAAATACCATGACTTTTGTTTCTATTTCTGACTTTCAATAGTTGAGGTCTAAGGTGTATGGGTTTGTTTGTGGGGTTTTTTGGTTTGTTTCTTTTTCCCTGCTTTGTTTGTTGTGTCTCTGCAAGTTGTCAATGACCTTATGACTCACAAGTGATACACAGTGAAAAAAGAAAGGCTCTGAATTAGAAATAAAACTAACATTAGTTCAGAACTAGTTCCTTATGTGTTAGTCCAGACTAACTGTAAACATAGAAACGGTCTATTTGTCTCAAAATGAAGCAAATAAACAACCAAATAAATAATTAGTAATCAAATAATTATAAAATCAAAAAAACTCTGAGGATATACCTCTTTTTTCTAGAAGTACTTACTGCAGTAGTTCTGTTTGGTTTTAGAAGATGAGCGACAATAAGAGTTTCATTTTTTTATTGTGACCCTTTTAGCTTCCACTTCTGTTGTTAAAGGCTGAATAAAGTATTTGGTTGCTTAGAGTCAGCTTCCTTGTTAAGAACCTCTTAAGGCTGACCTTCTAAGACAGCAGTTCTCAGTGCCACAGTGCTGCAGGGTGTGATGCAGCTGTAGAGGGCGTGGGGTTAGCTCTGGTGGGCTGCACTAGAAAAAGGGCAGGAGGAATGCGCCCAGCGCCCCTGACTTAGCTGGGAAGTGCTGTGAGCTGCTGGGTGCAGGCAGGAGGTCCACCTGTGGGAGATGCTCCTTGCCCCATGGGGGACTGCCACAGCATCACTCTCCCTGTCTGTGCCCCGCTTTGCCTGGGACGTGAACTCAGGCTCTACTCCACAGAAGGGCTAGGAATAGCTCCACAGAGCGGGCACGGGAACCGCTGGCTGCCCAGCAGTAGGCTTCCATCACTGGTGTGTGACTTTGCCCACCTCCTGCTCACCTTTGGAAGCACCATCAGTGCAACCCCACCCAATGAGAATGTGGAACAGACACTGCTGCGCTGTTTCCCTGTCTGTGGAGGAATTTGAAGCCTTGTAGTCAAAATGTGCATTTGTTGCGTATTCTATCAAAGCGTGAACCACTGTTATAAAGGTTACAGAATATGTTACTGAGTTGAGTATGTTAAAAAATACTTGAAACCTAGGGAAACGGCGTGTTTTAATTCAAGTGTCTTTGTATCTCAGTCACTTGGCCCTCACTTCCTATCAGCTTTATTTGCATTTAACTCCTCATTGTTTCATAAAGAGATAGACAAGCACAGACTCATAAAATCATAGAATCATCCAGGTTGGAAGGGACCTTTGAGATCATCAAGTCCAGCCACCAGCCTTCCAAACCACCACTAAAACACGTCCACATGTACACATTTGTTAAATGCCTCAGCCACTTCCCTGGGCAGCCTGTTCCAATGCTTGACAACCCTTTCAGTGAAGACATTTTTCCTAATATCCAATCTAAACCTCCCTTGGTGCAACTTGAGGCTATTTCCCCTTGTCCTATCCTTTGTTACTTGGGAGAAGAAACTGAATCCCCCCTCACTACAACCTCCTTTCAGGTAGTTGTAGAGAGACATCAGGTCTCCCCCAGCTTCCTTTTCTCCAGGCTAAACAACCCCAGTTCCCTCAGACACTCCGCATAAGACTTGTTCTCTGGACCCCTCACCAGCTTCATTGGTCTTCTTTGGACACGCTCCGGCACCTCAGTGTCTTTCTTGTAGTGAGGGACCCAAAACTGAACACAATATTTGGGGTGGGGCCTCAGCAGTGATGAGTACAGGTGAGCAATCACTTCCATAGTCCTGCTGGCCACACTGTTTCCGATACAAGCCAGGATGCTGTTGGCCTTCTTGGCCACCTGGGCACACTGCTGGCTCATATTCAGCTGACTGTCGACCAACACCCCCAGGTCCTTTTCCACTGGCCAGCTTTGCAGCTCTTCCTCAAGCCTGTAGGGCTGCATGGGGTTGTTGTGACCCAAGTGCAGGACCCGGCACTTGGCCTTGTTGAAGAGACCATAAACTGTCACATACCATTGGCCTCAGCCCATTGATCCAGCCTGTCCATATCCCTCTTGAGGGATTCCTACCCTCAAGCAGATCAACACTCCCACCCAACTTGATGTTGTCTGCAAACTTACTTAGGGTGCACTTGATCCCCTCATCCAGTTCATTGATAAAGATATTAAAGAGAACTGTCTCCAATACCGAGCCCTGGGGAACACCACTTGCGACTGGCCACCAACTTGATTTAGCTCCATCCACAACCATTCTTTGGGCCTGGCCTTCCAGCCAGTTTTTTTTACCCAGTAAAGAGTACACCCATCCAAGCTATGATCAGCCAGTTTCTCCAGAAGAATGACTTCAACATGTTTTCTTCCCAGGGGAGAGAGTAGTGTCTGGGGATGAGATAGGAGGAGTGGATGGATTTTTTGCTTTGAGGCGTTACCATCACATCTTGTGGTGAGAGAGAGCTACCAAAGATAAACACAAAATCACAGAATGGTTTGGGTTTGAAGGGACCTTAAAGATAATCTAGTTCCACCCCCCTACCATGGGCAGGGACACCTCCCACTAGACCACGTTGCTCAAAGGCCCATCCAACCTGCCCTTGAACACCTCCAGGGATGGAGCATCCACAACTTCTCTGGGCAACCTGTTCCAGTGCCTCACCACCCTCACAGTAAAGAATGTCTTCCTAATACCTAATCTAAATCTGCCCTTTTCAGTTTAAAAACATTACCCCTCATCCTATCACTACACTCCCTGATAAAGTGTTCCTCCCCATCTTTCCTGCAGGCCCCCTTTAGGTACTGGGAGGCTGCTATAAGGTCTCCCCAGGGCCTTCTCTTCTCCAGGCTGAACAACCCAACTCTCTCAGCCTGTCCTCATAAGAGAGATGCTCCAGCCCTCTGATCATCTTTGTAGCCCTCCTCTGGACTCGCTGTAACAAATCCATGTCCTTCTTATGCTGAAGACTCCAGAGCTGAATACAGTACTCCAGGTGGGGTCTCATGAGAGCAGAGTAGAGAGGCAGAATCACCTCTCTCGACCTGCTGGCCACACTTCTTTTGATGCAGCCCAGGATACAGTTGGCTTTCTGGGCTGCGAGAACACATTGCCGGCTCATGTTGAGCTTCTCATCAATCAGCACCCCAGGTCCTTCTCCTCAGGGCTGCTCTCGATCCATTCTCTGCCCAGCCTCTACTTGTGCTTGAGATTACCCCGATCCATATGCAGGACCTTGCACTTGGCCTTGTTGAACTTCATGAGGTTGGCATGGGCCCACCTCTCCAGCCTGTCCAGGTCCATCTGGATGGCATCCCTTCCCAACATCCATGACACCAACAAAGATGTTAAACAACACTGGTCCTGATTCTGACCTCTGAAAAATGCCACTCGTCGGTGGTTGCTACCTGGACATTGAGCTGTTGTCCGCAACTCTTTGAGTGCGACCACACAGCCAATTCCTTATCCACTGAGTGGTCCATGCATCAAATCCGTGTCTCTCCAATTTAGAGACAGCCATGTAGTGCGGGACAGTATCTAATGCTTTGGACAAGCCCAGGTAGATGATGTCAGTTGCTCTTCCCTTATTCACCAACACTGTAACTCTGTTGTAGAAGGCCACCAAATTTGTCAGACACCATTTACCTTTAGTGAAGGCACAAATCACCTCCTTCTTTTCTATGATGTGCCTTAGTATAGTCTCCAGGAGGACCTGCTGGGCAGACCTCGCTGCCCAGATCTTGCTGGGCACAGAGGTGAGACTGACTGGCCTGTCGTTCCCTGGGTCTTCTTTTCTCCCTTTTTAAAACTGGGGGTTATGTTTCCCCTTTTCCAGTCTGCGGGAACTTCATTGGCCTGCCACAACTCAAATAATTTGAAGGAGTTTAATTTCTTTAACTAACAACACATGTGTTTCTACGTGTGCCTGCTTCTTTCCACTGACTATAGATGACACAGCTGTTGTCCTCTGATATGCATACAAGTTAAGTGTCAAAACTGGGGACTTTTTGGTTTCACAAACTGCACTGTTCAAGCATCCTTTTCTGCTAACATCAGTCTTGAAAAAAAGAACCACCTTCTTGGTTCCAGCTGAAGGAGAAGGGCCCAAGTTGTTAAATTGTGTGATTTAAATATGTATATACTCTTGGAGAGTTTTCCAGGCACCTTTAAAATTAAACAGAGCATTTTAAAGAGAGTCTCTGCTCATTTGACCTTTGAATCATATGAAACTGTCATTTTAGTGGCATCTGTGAGATATGTTAAAAATAAAAATATGTGGCTCAATCTTTAAAAAGTAAATTTCAGTAAAACTGTGTGTTGGAACGGGGTTCCTTTTTTTTTTTAAAAATAAACACCTCTGTTTGGGACTACCATAGGGGGAAATTGTCATTAATGTCCCCGTCAAATACAACATACACAGTCAAACCTCTGAAGTTTCCCTGAGTTCAAGCTGGTTATCTCACAAATCTGTGCAAAGCTCTGGTGAATAATTTATACCAGGCTTGAGGTGACAAGTTAAACACGCCCATTTTGTCTAAAATGCTATGAAGGCATCAAGATGGAGCCAAGCTGCAGGGTTAGTAGAGCTCGGCTGATGGGAATCTGAGCATGTCGAGAAGGGGGATGCTGCTGTAAAGAAAATGAAATGTAATGAGATACTTTTTCATGCATAATTCATGGGTGAAAACATGACTGCATAAAAAGCCATGGATTTTAACAAGGCAGGGCCGCAATCATACACATTATCTTCCCAGAGGAACTTTATATAATATTGGTCAAAAAGAGAGGATTCTGAATACCAGTACAAAATAGAGCTGACATGTTTTCAAATGCAGTAGAATTTACTTTAATGTACAATGGCTGTAAAGGAAACAATTTATATTTACACCTCAAAATGCTTCCTAGAAAAAAATTACTTTAAAACATATGCCTATATTTCCTATCTTAGAGAAAAAAGTAAGATGAGGGATGAGAAAAATACCTCATATGGATAAAAAAAAAAAAAATATCTTAAATGCATAAGCAGTATTTTGTTGAGTGTGTTGTTAGGATTGTGCTTTGAAATCTTTTGCAAGCATTTTCACTTTTTAGAAGCAAAACTTTTGATAGGAATGACTGCTGTGAACAGGCTTTAAGAAAGATAAAATGTTAGCTATTGTCACCATAAAATTTAATTTGGTTGCATTTGCAAAAGCAAATACTGTAATTCAGCTTTCAAGAACAGTTTAGTGGCTAGCACATGACTTTGAAATGGTGTTTAACGCTTGGGGTATTTAGTTGAAGGGATTAAAAATGGAATGTTGATTAAAGCTTGGGATGTCTTAAATTTATCACCACAAAATCCTAATGACAGACTTAGCTGGAAGGAACAGGGGTGCCTCCTTTAGTTGTTCACTTAGTAGGAGCAGATCACATACAGAAAAGGCACCAGAACAAGTCATAGGGAGCTTCAGAATCACACAAGCTGAAGGAATCTGTGAAGTTATTTGTTTAGTTTACACTGCACAATCTCAATATTTGAAAGGAAAGTAAAATAGCCATTTTGCATCCAGTTACAGTTTTATAGTCCTGACAGTTGGGTGAAGAATGCATTAAGGGTTCAAAATGATTGATGTTTCAAAGTGTTCTCCTTCCATGGGATTTTTTTTTTTCCCTCTCAGTTGTATGGTATAAGAGGTAGAGAAATACTACAAAGAGGAGCAGGTTGAGTTGGTATAGTCACTAAACAATCTAAGCCATTTAAATCAAATTATGTCATTAACCCCTATTCACAGGGACTCCAAATTCCTTCAGGTTTTGACAGTGTAAAAATAAATATGGTCTCTTTTTGAGCTAAGCAATAATTTAATATCTGATTATAGAATTTTATCAGTTCACAGCTTTTATAGCAATTGAGGCTAAAAGAAACACATAGCTTCCCTTTGCTCTCTCAGACTAGCGGTATGATAGTGTTTTCATCTATGATTTCTAACTGTGCTTTTTCACAAAAGGCTTTCCTTCTTGCCCATTGTCTGCATTTTTAATTTTTCTTGATGTCGTCTCAATAGAAAACACTGCTCCTCTGCAGCTTATGCAGACATTGCTTAGCCTTTAAAGAGCATGACAATGATTTGTCTTGCAGTCTGCCTTGGTGAAATCTGATTATCTATTGGTTTAATCCAGGACCGACTTGTCTTACTTGCTCATCCCCCATGTAGAAGACTTTAGAACTTGAGCTCATCCTGATCTTTGAATAGCTAATTTTATGTAATGGTTTCCCTGCTTTTCATAATTCTGTGTTGCGAAGGGAGACAAGGAAGGAAGAAAGAGGACATGAGGATCCCTCCGTTCAAGTTGAGGCTACCTCCCGGCTCCTGCTGTAGCATTTGCAAAGGAATTATTTCCATCTGCTCCCCTCTACTTCTTAGAGGACGTGCCGTCATTCACGCGCTCCCACTGGCTCCGGATTTTGCTGATTGTTTAGCCCCACCGACAGACCCATTTCCAAGCATGGAAAGGGTTTGTTAGCTTAGATACCTATGCTCCAAGGGAAATTCTCCTGTCTCCCACCAGGCTGAAAGGCTAGACGGATACCTGGAAATGCAAAGCATCTGAAATGGGAATCAAATGATAACATTATTAAAATCCCCCTGTAGGGATCACGTGATGCAGGCTATGCAGTTAGGAGGATGCAGCTAAGCTGAGCTTACATAATTGAGGTTTGCTTTCTATTTATTTTCTTCTTAACTTCGAAGAGAGCCCCTTGAAGGTTATGTGATGGGATTGTGTGGGATGCGTGCAGGGTCAGGGACTCTGTGGTGCTGTATCAGTGAACTCTGCTTTCAGCCTTATTGACTTGAGCGTAAGTCTGTGTCTTGACCTACAGGGAAATATTACTTGTTTGATCTCCCAGGGCACTGGAATACATGATAAAAGCACCCCCATTTCCAACTGGCTATCTTCAGAACAAAAAGCCAAAAAAATTCCTAGAATAAAACAGTAAGACAAATATTAGTATGGACCACAATAGTATAGTGGGTTTACGTGAAGAAGCATATCAAACACCTGTCAGTAAGCATATCATTTTATATCAGGGTCATTAACTTATGACTTTTGAAGGAGTTTAAATACTCCAATCAGCTGAACAAGGTGGGGAAAAAGCTGTAACCCGGGAGACAAAAATCCTTAATTCTGATACTATTTCTAAAGCTGAATGCTCTGTGGGTTTTGGCAAAGTACTTAATCTCTTCACTTCTGTCTCTAAAATAGTAATGGCAATAATAGTAGGAATGGTAATAATATTCTAAATGAGGCTGAATATTAATTTGTTGCTGAACTATTTTATATATGGTATAAATTTTAAGGTGTATGGTATAGACATTAAGGTACGTCTGGTCCTTGCTGTTAGGCCTTGCTATGAGTTTACACTCAACACTGTGTCTTCTGAAAAAAAGGTTGGTCAAGCTTAGTCATTGACATTATACTACCAGAAAAATTGTACATTCAACAGCAACATGGTAGGCCTGTCAGAAGGCTGGAGGCAGTCAGAAGATAAGAGGGTTTCTTTTAACACAAATCATCACCAAGGTTACTAAGAATATTCACATCATGCATATCCTACACTCCTTTGCTTTTTAAGATGTGAAAATGAGACATATGCAGTGGTGTTTTAATTTAGATAATAATTTTCTATCTTTGGCAGGAAAATAATAGAACTGAAGAAAAAGACTTCTATCAATGCATTTTCCTGCAAAATGACACTAATAAAATGAAGCGATAAAGAAAGATAAACCGTATTATATTTACCCATACCTACAGTATTGTAAGGTCATAGGTGAAGGGCTATCGATAAATACTAGGGATGAAAAGGAAACAGGAACAAAAGTGTAAGTAAGAAATTTCATATCTTATGTTCTAGTCAGAATTGAAAGCAACTGATATGTGAGAGCAGTCTTTCCTTCTTTTCTTGCTCTGTGGACTCCAAAAACCTGACTTGGAAACTGCCTCATTACTGGGCACAACACTCACAGACATGCAGCAGTGTCCTTCCTCCACCCTCAGAAGCCCTTTTTGACATATGTCCGTTTGATCTTACTGGTTATTTTAATATCCTAGTAAAGTATTTCTGGAAAGGCAACAACTTTGTATCTCCTCATTCTAAACCTGTACACTCTAAGTAAGGCTTCCCTTCTGGAGCAGAGGCTGCCAGGCGCCTGCCTCTCCAGTATTCGGCTGAATTGCATGCTATTCCTTTTTCTGACGTGGCGGCAGAAACAAAAGCAATAAAATGTAGAATTAACCAATTTCTTTGGTATGGGACTGCTTGACTGCTTGATGTTAGCAAGGGCTGTCATTTTAGCTGTCAAATCAGGAGGTGGAACGCTGCTGCAGCCAAAGTGACAGAGGTGTCATGATCCCATGTTGCACGTAGCAGGAGGGGCCGAGTGATCTTTGGGTGTTGCTTTCCAGCCCTATGTGCTGAGATTCTGTGTGATGTAAGCATATGAAGTACACCTGAGCCACCGTTAAACTGTCTAATTCACGTACCGGCCAATGTGGCTGTGAAAGCAGCAAGCTGTTTGTGTGCTTATGGAGGGTAACAGCAGTTTTGCTGAGCCTGGTGCTCTGACTACGATTGCGCCTTTTGCTGTGGTAGCAGATATGAAGTTAGATTAGACAGATCTATTCAATGGGCAACTGTGTGGATGGTTTATGGTACAGACATGATTCAGCATGGCTAGAATGTTTTATGACTATCCTCAGTGGGACCCAGCCACTCTCATTTAGCAGCAATCCCCAAAGGAATTAATCCAAGCCATGTGACACAACTGTATAAAATCCCTACATTAAATACAGGCAATGGTGAGAGGCAAGATGCTCTGAAAACCCTAAAATGGCAATTGAGTCTGTATAATTTCAGTAGGCAATAAGGCAATATAGATACTTGCCTCTGAGAGAGATACAGTTTACTAAAAACCACATCTTTTTCTTTGGGAAAAGAAGTAATCAATGTGTAATTAATAGCACATATTAGATCCACTCAAGATCTAATCTGCCTAGAGTCTTTACGGGATGGATATGAAATGGTCCACTTACAGGCTGTGTCCGATGCAGCAAAAAAGCAGGAAGGACTACAGTTTGATTTGCTGTGATCTGCCACGGTTCCAGAGCTGCACGTCTTGTCTTCACCCCTGATGAAGCCTACACCAGTTGCTGCTCCTAGGAAATACCTCATTTTTTTTTTTTATCAACTTTGCTCATTGTATATTCATGAAACTGTTCAACCTCAAGACATGACAAAGCAGAGCTTATTTATGAAATGCTTTTTTCTTTTTCTAATTTTGCTTCATGCAGTCCATAAGCAGATTTTGTGAGAAAGCATCAACTCCACAACAACATAAATGGATCCCAGGGTTCAGATCTCCTTAAGCTCATCTGAATGAACTGAAACACTTCAAACTGTAGTAGGCAACCATACAGCTGCAGGTGAGCAGGCTGTGTGATTTCATCTTCACGACATGTCTTGGACATGAGGATTTTGTTGCATAAGCATATCCAGGAATATCAGATGCATAATGACCCACAGTATAGGCTGTATACATTGGTATGCAGTGGCGACTTTAGCAATGTCAGGTCTTATTACTTTGACAGTTCACCTCTGTAAGATAGGTGCCTGAGCTACGATCTTTTATGTTTGGACCACAGTTCACCTACCAGATTGGGATTTCAAATTTTAACACACAACTGAGTATTACAACTGTGAGTTAAAGCTAAGCTGTGTTCTGCAATCTGATGACTAAATTAAAAAACATACATGTAAATAAATTAAAGAAGAATACAGCACCTTAAACCTGTGCCAATGTATGCCACTTCTAACAAAGGTATAACTCATTCTGGAATATGACCTTTCCTTTCCGCTTGCAGAAAACTATCGGAATTTATATGAAAAGAATGCATTGTGAGCAGATGAACATCAACACACACTACCATTACTGAAATGTATAGTGTCTCCTTTGGCATATACAATGTGACCTTGATCTAATATGATCCTTATCTTTACACTGATTTTTTAAAAAAATAAAACAAGTCCTATTTCAAACTGTAATGTTACCCATCTCAGACCTGATTGTGCCCTCAAGCTACGAGCAGAATTCCAGGTGATGTCTCCGACAATTTTCATGCATATCAAGGGCACAACAAAGTCTTAAGACTTAGAAAAAGGACTAGTTTGCTGACTGGACATCTTCCAATATATAATAATCAATATAGACTACAGATAGTTTATAATTTTGGGTAAGACATGATGATCATCAAAGTGCAAAGCAAAGTAAAGACTTAAATTAGGCACTCTTTAGAAGTTAAATACTCTGAGTTTGGAGGGGAAGAAAAGGTTTCTGACTGATACCTGATACAGTATAGTTTACTATGGTGATGGACATATTATAGGCCTAGAGAGTGCTACACATATGGCCTGCATGAGATGTCTTCTTGCTATATCTGTGTCCTACAGATAGTGACACTAACCAGCACTGAATTTTGTGTAGCAAAATAGTTTAGGCTGATCAACATGATTCTGCAAAGAACATGTCTAATCAAATGAATTTAGTGTTTTTTCTAAAATAACAAACTTGTCTGATGTAGCAAACTACATTCACATAAATTTCTAAAAGATCTTCAAAAGTATTCTACATTACAGAAAAATCAGGTTGCATTGATACCAGTTATATTGAATGGAAAAAAATGGGGATCTGATGGATTACAAAAGTAGGAAAAAATTGTTAAAAAGAGATTAAATAGTGACTTTAAGTATTTGTCATGGTTTAACCCCAGCCAGAACCATGCAGCTGCTTGCCGACTACCCCCACCCTCAGTTTGGATGGGGGAGAGAATCAGAAGGGTAAAAGTGAGGAAAAACTCATAGGTTGAGATAAAGACAGTTTAATAAGTAGAGCAAAAGCCACGCATGTGAGCAAAGCAAAATAAGGGAGTCATTCACTGCTTCCCATCAGCAGGCAGATGTTCAGCCATCCCCAGAGAAGCAGGGCTCCATCAGGTGTAATGGTTACTTGGGAAGACAAGAACTACAGCTCTGAATGTCCCCTCCTTCCTTCTTCTTGCCCCAGCTTTATATACTGAGCGTGACATCACATGGTATGGAATATTTCTCTGGTCAGTTAGGGTCAGCTGTCCTAGCCGTGTCACCTCCCAACTTCTTGTGCCCCTCCCAACCTACTCGCTGGTGGGGTGGTGTGAGGAGCAGAAAAGGCCTTGAGTGCTTAGCAACAACCCAAAAAATCAGTTTTATTAACACTATTTTCATCCCAAATCCAAAACATAGCACTATACCAGCTGCTAGTAAGAAAGTCAACTTCATCCCAGCTGAAACCACAGTTGTATTCTTGGCAATATCCTATATAGGCACACTTCTAGACTAATCTGTGAAATGCAGTTACCAAAGGGGGAATATAAAATCATTAATGACAAAATATGAGGATGATTCAAAAAATAATTAAGTGAAAGCTAATGACAGAGTCAAATCCATGAGAAATGTTGATTTGTAAAGTAGGATTCTTTATAAAATATATTTTAACAGCATGACATCCAGGAGCAAAGTATGTAGGTCACACTTGCAAGGTGACATTCTGGAAGGCATTGGCTACTAGACTGTCTTAATCTTCTACCTATGATGAGGTATGTGATCCTTGAATACATAAATCAGAGGACATAGTAAGAATAAAAAGGTAGCATTACAATTTCACATGGAATTAACATCCTATTTAGATTATTGGTCTATGATAATTTTAGAAAAGTTGAGTAAAAATTATTAGACTGTTTCAAGTTGAATAGACAAAGAACGTAGTCAATTTACTTTTCCAGAAGAAAGTCAAGAGCAGTCTTGACGACTGTGTCCTAGGAAAGTAGATTTTTTTTTTACAGTACTCAATTTAATTTAGAAGAAAAAAAGCTTTTTTTTTTGCTCTCAGTGGCAGTAGCCTGAAGTTAGGCAAATTCAGCTGAGAAGTGTGCATTTCATCAGTGAGAATAATGAAGCATTAGAACAATTTACCTGTGAAAGTAATGGATTTTCTATCACCCAAAATCTCTAAATTAGGACTACATGTCTTTTTGGAAGATATACTACAGCTCAAACCAAAGTTATGGGTTTGATTTGGAAATTACTGAGTGACATTCTTTGCCCTTTGCTATAGCGAGAGGTCAGGCTAGATGATAGTAATGGCCTCTTATGGCCTTGAAGTCCATGAATCTAAGTTGTGACTTAGCTTAATGAACAACACAGCAGAAAACAGTGCCTGGAATTCCTCGTACCATGCTCATACCATACCTCTCTCTGCATTCATTGCCTAAAAGCACAGATAACCCAAACAATATAAAATATTACAACTTTAAAAAATTTAATGCAAATTTTCCTGCTATGTGGTAAATGCAAGAACTCAGTGGTTTTAAGAGAACTGCTGCCATGCTACAACTTGGTGAAAATAAGGCAGAGCAGCTCAAAAGCTGTTATTTTTCAGATTTTGAGCAAAGCTTTTTGGCCATTAAGTTTGTGTCTTTCTCTTTCTATCTCTCTCTATGACACTCTCTCTGATAGGTCTCAAACCCAAGATAACAATAATTAAAGTTCTTGTGGTACATTAGGTTATGTTTTTTTATAGTATTAATGAAAATATCTTTAATAGTATTAATGATTTTTTTTTTAAATAGTATTAAGGTAAATGAGTAATAAATCAAAATGACACCCCCAGCAAAGCTGTTTTTTAGTAGACCTCTGTGTTAGGTTATTTTAGTCATCTTGTTGACTGTTTCGTATGTTATGGTACTGTACTTTCTACTTACATGCTTACTTGAACAAACACCTTTTAGGGTATTTTCATAGAAACATACTCATCCAATATTTATGGTTACAAACCTTTCTTTCTTAGATTATAGTAAAGTCCAACACAAAATACAGGAAGCATCTAGGAAAGTTTCAGTGCCATGGCCTGAAAACTGTAGCTGAGTTTCCATTCATTTATTTTATCGTCTTACTTATAACATATGTTTAAAATGATGTACTTCTTTTATATGTCTTGATATTAATTGTATAATAGCAGTTGTTATTTTATATTACTTCTATACCTAACTGATATAAATACAGATATTCATTTAAAACAAGTTAATTGTGATCTTTCTATTGTGTGTGCTTGATGAAAGCTGTGCATATTTAATTTCTAAATAAGTATCCATTTCTTTGGAAGTTCAACAAGAAACAAGTCAGGTCGGATTCCTTTTCTGAAATTGTAGTGATCACCATGGTCATGGCCTGTGGTCGGTGCTCCAGATACATGGACATATTGCTATCTCCTTTCAAAAAAATCACATGTTCAGATATAGACATGTCAATTTGCTCCAGACATGAAATAATGATAAGACTTCACTAAAAATTCAGCTATGATGTCACAAGCTTCTGGGGAAATGAAGCTCCTCTACATACTCTTTTTATAGCCTTCTCCAGTCTTTTTATAGCTTCTTTAGTCTTTGCCACTTGACCGAACTATTGGTATCTACAAATGGAAGGATTACATCCTAAAGCAAAAGAATTTTTTTTTTCTTAATCATTTCTTGAGCTTAAGGTCTACTGTACTAACCACACAGGGAAATTAGAATAAGCTATTAGAAAATGAAGGCTTTAATTCATACATAAAGACCGAACACATCATTTCCAGGGTATTCTTGCATATTTCATTTTAATCTGCAGAGTGCACTTTTTTTTTTCTCCTTTGTACAGTATTGGATACTGGATGAGATTCATTATGCTTCTTCTCCCCTGGGTGCACGCGATCCTTCCTCTGTGACCTAGATAACAAAAAAATCCAAATCCAAAACATGGGGTGACAATCAGAAGGGGCACAGACATTTGTAACTTTCTCAGTATCTATGTATTCATTGAGTACAACAGATATGAGAAAAAATATTCCCTTGAACAGAAAGAGGATATGTATCTTGGAGTTTTAAAGAGCTATTTTTACATGGCCATTCAATTAAAGAACAGCTTCATTGTAAAAAGAAATAAGTATATTCATTTAGCTCTCTCGAAAAAGGTTGCTGTGAGCACCCTAGAGAAAGGAAAAAAAAAAATCCACTGGTCAGGATCTGTTGGCCTCAGCAATTGTCTTCTGACATTTCACTATGGTGGTAGAACACACACATTCTGGAGAGACCGGGAGCTCAATTTTATGGTGTAAATTTTAAGAACCAGAGCAGTTCAGAGCAGTACTCAGACTTTTGTTCATCAGTCTATTCATACTGGACATAAAGTGAGTATTTACGAATTTCAGCGTTCATTAACAAATATCACATATTGATTTTTTTAGTCAAAGTGGACATATGTGAACAGTAAATCTAGGAACAAGATGGTAAAGGGTTTATTACTATTACTTAACCTATTATTTATTCTTTTTTTATAAGAAAGAATTGAAGGATTTCTTTTTTTTTTTTTTCCTCTGGAAGACAAATTCAAATAATTCGAAACATAAATGGAAATATTCTTATACAATATTCAGCTAGGGACCAGTCACCATTCTTATCGTCAGTTTGTAAAACAAGGCAGGCAAGATATAGAAGGTAAGAGAAAGTAGCACAAATGCAGCCGACAACTGGCAAATCAAGATAAAAACAGGATATCCTGAAGATCAGAGTTTTCCCATCTCATTTATTCCTCCCCCCATTAAAAAAAAAAAAAAGACAGGGGAAAGTTTAACATTAGGCCAACTATCGACAGTATATACACAGAAACTGTTTACTTTAGATTTCAGAAACTTGTGGTTTTTTTATAACTTAATTTGTCTTTCTTTTAATGACCTTTGAGGTATTTCTATAAGTGTCTAAAAGTTGCCCAGTTCTTGAAATTAACTACTTTGTAAATGTGTGAAGGAGTTCAGGTCATTGTTCTCATAGAGGGTTGATGCTACATGTTGTTGTATAGTATTTTATTACAGTACAACAAGAAATAAAATATAGAAAGAAGACCTAATTTGTAGATAACTGTAGCATTAAAGTAACACTAACATAGCAATAATTATGAATAGCCAGGACTGATGAAATAACAGATCATCTGGGAAAAAATTAAGCAGAACCATTTCTAATGCTTGAAGAATCATCAGTTCTTTTACTTCTGCTGCCAGCGCTTTACTTCTCGGTGCTATGCAGAGGTAGAAGTAAAGTAATTAATCAAAATATGACATTATTTTCCAAATCTGGAAACAATAATCTCCACTTAGAAAGTGTTTAACAGCACTTTCCTCTCTATTTAAGAATAGTAAAATTCTGAAAAATGAACAAATTCCTTATCATTAATCTTTGAGTTATTTATGGTAGTCTTATGGAAAAGGGAAGAGGGGAAGAGAATAATATGGATGCTACTGAACTCAAAGACTCAAAGAAAATGTAGAAGTTTGGCAAGGAACTGAGGAAAAAAATTCAAAAAATTCCTTCTCTGAACTATCACTCTTGTTATTTAAAGAATTTTCCAGTGAAGCTGGAAATACACAAGATTCTGGAGTTGAGACTTTTAAAGGTTTACCACTCGGTATGTAGATCTACGTGGTCTCCATGTGGTTCACATCAAACTCTAAAATTTCAGTTGAACCTAAGAACATTTTTCAACTCACCCATCATAGGTTTTATAACGCTTCACCACCAGCTTGACAGAGAATTGTTTTACTACTTTGGGAGCTTTTAGGTAGGCAAGAGGTAACAGCAGCACTGGAGAGCTGCCAGGTGTTTCCAAAATTGCGTATGGTAGTGGTAACTTGTTCCTGGCAAAACCTGAGTTACTGTAATGTCTGGCTGTGAAGCAATGCCAGGCATTTTGCTCATTCTGTGTAGATCAAAGTCAGTCCAGTACTTTGCCGTCTAATGATTTCTTTTCAGCCTTATGTTTAGTGCCAATTATAGTAGATGCTTAAGCATGCTATTGCTATTTCATAGGAGTATCTACTAGGGCGAGCCTTCAGCTTTTCTAAATGGGTTTATGTGTTAAGTCCCAGACCACCTTAGTGAGTTGAGGAGTATTTAGATCTTGACTTGTGGGGCCTTTTTGGCATGGGACTCACAGCTCTCTGTTGAGTAGACACCATTTCAGGTTTTCTGGCTAACTTTATTTGGAAGTACCTGAGTATCTTCCAACAACATGGCCACTGGTGCTGATGTGCCTTTGGTGTCTGCATCTGGAGTATTAATTTTAGTTAGGACTTTGGACAACTTCTTTTTTAGTTCATTCTCTGCTATGTACTCATGCAAGGGAAAGCAAAGGCAAACATTTTCCATAATTCCTTGCACTTTGTGGCAGAATGTGGCAGGGTCTGTGATGATCTTTTTGTCCTCCGGTGATTGTTTCTGCAGCCTGGGTCTGACTCCTGTGAAAGACATTTTTCCAACCCCGAGAATGTTGTTTTGGGCACTCTCGGCCACCCTGAGGGTTAAAAAGTGTTTACCACGTCATATGCCAAGATAATAGGAGTGAGACCTTATCTTTGGCTCAGCAACCTGGGACATCAATGCAGAGAGTAGAGATCAGATTCAGAGGTGTCGGCAAGATGTACTGCAACATTTTGCACTGGTTAAAGCTCCTAAAGGCATGTGGCTTCATGCCAAGCAGTATTGAATTGCTATAAGCCAAACGAAGGCCTGAGATCATGTTATCCTCTTTTGCAATGGCATGAAGCCTCTAAGGCCTTCTATCAGAAAGAGTAGAATTGCTTAATAATAGATGCTGCTATTGAGATTTAAATATTAATGTGTCTATACATACATATTCTCAGACTCTTTTGTATAAGAACATTGTCCTTTATTAATTCACTGAGCTTTCGGAGTGGAAGTGAGTACTCTTATGGTGAAGTAATGTGTTTGTGAAGCTCTGTTACTGTTTATCCTTTTTTATGCAAATAGTTTTATCCATCCCTGCTCAGGTTTATTCCTCTGTCATTAAGAATCCATTTTTCCTTTAGAATTAAAAAAGAAAAAAATACAACGAAATGCTTTTTTATGAGACGTGTAGATGTAAGAAATTTTTAAAATATGTTTAACTTGTTAGATGATCTGATTTTCACCAAAATAATTTTGTTTAGAACAAAACAACGCTGTTAAGTTTGGTACTTATGCTCAGAATAGCTTCGGAGCTGGAATCTCAGGTTCTCCACAAAACCAAATGCTATAAAGTGCTTTGACTAATGTAATTGTTAGATGTTCCCTGACTAGCTAATGACTACATACTCGTATTGATATTATGGGATGTTCCCTTCAGGGAAAGCCTCATATTGTTTCCTGTCAGTGTGAGTCAGTTTGCCTGCTGAAGTGAAGTGCTATAGGCAATTCAGAGTGTTCAAGAATAAAGTCTGATTAGTTGACGCTGAGGTGTACAAGGCAAATAAAACACTAAGTGTGAGCTAACAATCCAAATGGTTCCCTAAAAAGAAGCGTTAAGACACCACAAAGTCATTTTTCATAAATAAAAGTTAAGTGGGTGGATGTTTTTCAGATTGTGATGCAGAGTCTTAAAATACACATATATAAAATTCTCTTTGCCTTCTAATTGCAGAGGTCTAGTCGTAAGAAAGGAGGAAAATACAGTGGAGAATGAAGAAGAAATTTCATGGTTTACTCTAGTATGAAGTGTTGTAGAAATCAAATCTCTCCTCATGTATTTATTATATTACTTACATTACTGGCAAAACAAGTTTGCTTTTTTTTCTGATTAAAATATCTATTTAAGGAACCGTTTCTAACAGGCTTTTGGGGACACAGATTGAGAAAGTGGTGATGTTTCTAAAGCTGAAGGCCTTAGTAAACCTCAGCAGATGTGGAAATTTTAAATTTTTAATTCCGAAGGTTAAGAACGAGAAAAAGGGAAAAAATAAAAGGACAAGAAGGAAAAATGGCTTTCAGTGTGGTAATTCCTGTAACATCATTGTTGATGACTTCTGTGCTTTAATTTGAGTTGTTAAATCCATTATGAGGCAGGTTAAATTATATTAAATTGCTTAACTGCTGGTGCAGTTGTCACAAGGTTATTTTTCAGTTAGAGTGCCTTCCAAGAGAAGACGTGAACGCACTCGAACAGAAGGCATGCCTACTGGGCCTCAGCTGAGAGGAAGAACAGCCAAAACCATCAAGAGGAGGAGAGGAGACGACATGCAACACAAACACCTTGTTGAGGCACAGGCCAATCTGCTCTTTCTGAAAAAAAAGCCTCTTTCTAGTATGGGCACAGAAAAAGAGGCCTGACACCTAGAGCATGGTTGGAGTACTTGGAAAAGGTAGTGCAGGATCTGTCAAGCTGATAGTGAAGGAAAAAGCTGCCATTAAAGGGTGCTATTTTCAGTTAGATAGAACTTTGCCAAACTTTAAGTCTCCAGGATGATTTTTTAATGCCAAATATCTGGTTTGCATTTAATATGTATTAAACATTCAGTATAATTTATCTTATTATTACTGAAAATAAAACTGGGGAAAACCTGTTAGATTCACATTTTAAAAGCTGCAGTTTTTTCCACTAAGGAATATCTGTACAATATCTAAATTTTTGAGGAAGGGATTGAATTTTTGCACAGGAGGATTTTCTGTCAACAGTATGTCTTTCGTGAAGCTGTGAAAAACTCACTTTGCACATGGTCAACAAAGCTTCTTAGACTCTAGCTGCAAAATTCCCCCAAAATATGGTCAGACTCTACCTTGCAACTGCAGGGCTGAATAAAATTGTCCTACCAAATTGTTCCGGATTGCAGCAAGCTACTATGTCACTGGGACTCAAAAGTAAGGGCTGAAAGACCCTTCTCTTCATATATCTACTGTGCTAGCTTTCCAGAAACTTGAAAAAGAAAAGAACCTGAATAAGAGGCAGAAAGAAAAACAATCAGAAGTTGCGGTTTATTGAAGGTTAAGGGAAAGGAAGGAATGAGGTAATGGGGTTTGAGGATAATAATTAACATAACACAAGATCAGAAGAATAGGTTGGAAGAGCCAAGAAAGGACAAGAGTCCTGAAAATGGAAAACCATAGAGCACTGGGACCAGGCTTTGGTGTAAGAAGATGATCTCCTTGCTGAAGCCAGGATAACTGCAATGGCAACTAAGCCTGAACTCGTAGAATGATAGAATGGTTTAGGTTGGAAAAGACTTTGAAGACCATCAAGTTCCAACCCCCCTGCCATAGGCAGGGACACCTCCCACTAGATCAGGTTGCCCAAGGCACCATCCAGCCTGGCCTTCAACACCTCCAAGCATGGGGCCTCAACTTCTCTGGGCAACCTGTTCCAGTGCCTTACCACCCTCAAAGTGAAAAATTTCTTCCTAATCTTTAATCTGAACCTGCCCTCTTCCAGTTTAAAGCCATTCCCCCTCGTCCTATCATTACATGCCCAAGCAAAAAGTCCTTCACCAGCTCTCCTGCAGGCCCCCTTTAGGTACTGGAAGGCCGCAATAAGGTCTCCCCTCAGCCCTCGGATCATCCTCGTGGCTCTCCTCTGGACACACTCCAACAGGTCCATGTCCTTCTTATGTTGGGGACTCCAGAGCTGGATGCAGTACTCCAGGTGGGGTCTCACGAGAGTGGAGTAGAGGGGCAGAATCACCTCCTTTGACCTGCTGGCCACATTACTTCTGATGCAGCCCAGGATACAGTTGGCCTTCTGGGCTGCGATCGCACATTGCTGGCTCATGTTGAGCTTCTCCTCAGGGCTGCTCTCCAGCCATTCCCCGCCGAGCCTGTATTTGTGCTTTGGATTCCCTGACCCAGATGTAAGACCTTGCACTTGGCCTTGTTGAACTGCATGAGATTGCCTTGTGCCCACCTCTCCAGCCTGTCCAGGTCCCACTGGATGGTATCCCTCCCCTCCAGCATGTCTACCTCGCCAAAGAGCTTGGTATCATCAGCAAACTTGCTGAGGGTGCACTTGACCCCACTGTCCATGTCGCCAACAAAGATGCTGAACAGTACAGGTCCCAGTACCGACCCCTGAGGAGTGCCACTCGTCACTGCTCTCCACTTGGACATTGAGCTGTTGATCGCAACTCTTTGAGTGCGACCATCCAGCCAGTTCTTTATCGACCGAGTGGTCCATTTGTCGAATCCATGTCTCTCCAATTTAGAGACCAGGATATCATGTGGGGCAGTGTCAAACACTTTGTACAAATCCAGGTAGATGACATTAGTTGGTCTTCCCTTGTCCACTGCCGCTGTAATCCCTCGGTAGAAGGCCACCAAATTTGTCAGGCATGACTTGCCCTTGGTGAAGTCATGCTGGCTTTCACCAATCACCTTCTTATTTTCTGTGTGCCTTAGCAGAGTTTCCAGGAGGATCTGCTCCATGATCTTGCCAGGCAGAGGTGAGACTGACTGGCCTGTAGTTCCCTGGGTCTTCCTTATTTCTCTTTTTGAAAATAAGGGTTATGTTTCCCCTTTTCCAGTCGGCAGGAACCTCACCAGACCTCCATAAGTTCTCAAATATGATGGCTAGTGGCTTAGCAACTTCATCTGCCAGTTCCCTCAGGACCCATGGATGTATCTCATCAGGTCCCATGGGCTTGTGCACTTTCAGGTTCCTCAGGTTCCTCATTGTTTGTCTTAATGTCCCTGGCCAGATTTAGTTCTATCCTGGCTTTAGCTTGTGTAACCCGATCCCTGGCTGCTCAAACAATTCCTCTGTATTCCTCCCAGGCCATTCGCCCCTGTTTTCATTCCCTATAGGCCTCCTTTTTGCTTTTGATCATGTCCAGGAGCTCCTTTTTCATCCATGCAAGCCTCCTGGCTTTTCTGCTTGCCTTCCTCTTTCTAGGGATGTATCGCTTGGAGGAGGTGATCCTTGAATATTAACCAACTTTCTTGGGCCCTTCTTGCCTCCAGTACTTCATCCCATGGCACCATATCAAACAGATTCTTCTAGAGGCCAAAGTCAGCTCTCCCAAAGTCAGCTCTCCCAAAGTCAAGGGTGGTCAGCGTGCTGTGCACCTTCCTCACTGCCTCGAGGATCTCGAACTCCACCATTTCATGGTCACTACAGCCCAGGCTACCCTTGAGTTTGACACTGTCTACCAACCCCTCCTTGTTGGTAAGAACAAGATCCAGCATAGCTCCTCTCCTCGTTGGCTCTTCCACCACTTGGAGAAAAAAGTTGTCTTCAATAAAATCCAAGAACCTCCTGGATTGCTTATGCCTGGCTGTGTTACCATTCCAACAGATGTCGGGGTGGTTGAAGTCACCCATGAGGACCAGTGTCTGTGAGCGTGATGCTGCCCCTATGTGTCTATAGAGGGCTTCATCTGCTCAGTCTTCTTGGTCGGGTGTCCTGTAGCACACCCCCAATGTAATGTCCCCTGCTCCTGATTTCCCTTTAGTCCTGACGCATAGGCTCTCAGTCAGCTCTTTATCCATCCCTAGGCAGAGCTCCATGCCTTCCAGCTGCTCGTTGACATATAAGGCAACACCGCCTCCTCGTTTCCCCTGCCTGTTTCTCCTAAAGAGCCTGTAGCATTCCATGCCAACACTCCAGTCGTAGGAGTCATCCCACCATGTTTCTACGATGCCAATGAGATCATAGCCTTGGAGGCGTGCACACATCTCTAGCTCCTCCTGTTTGTTCCCCATGCTCCGTGCATTTGCATAGAAGCACTTCAGCCGTGTCTTTGTTGAGGCTGACTTGGCTGGAGCAGCGGCAGGCAGGAAGACGGTCAAGACCAGCAAGTGGACAGGCTGTAAAGAAACAAGGAGCTACTGAGTCAGCTCTGAGTTGAAACACGGAAGAAAGCAATTGCTTACTGAACCACAAAGTGCAATCGAGGTCTGTGAAACACGGCAAAGTATCAGTTCTTCGCATATAGGGCCTTACAAAGTAGAGGCTGATAATATACTGCTGCTGGTGGTTACATAGGTTAGGTTGAATGGCAGATAACAGTGTTGATGGCATCTGAAAAATCTCACTGTGCTGATGAACTGTGTGCATGCTAACACAACATAGATTTCTAGATGGAAATGTGGCAGAAATTGTATTTCTTTACCAAAAATTATGAACGTTTTTTTATGGTCACAGCATGAATAGGAATGCCAGAGTTAAATTAGCGTATGAAATGGCATTTCCAACATTTCCAGTCTTTCGTGTATTTCCATTTACAACCTTAAAATTCATTAACAGAGGGATGTATGTATGTGAATTTGTAGGTGTATGCAGATAATGTAGGCTGCAGAAGAAGGAAAAGGTTTCACGCTTGTGTAGCCTTACCGTAGCAGTCATTGCTGAAGACAGAATCAGGAGCGACATTCAGTTGCCTTCACCAAAGACTATTAACTTCCTTCCATAGATCTGTCCTGTTCCTAAACACACACTTACAACATAATCTTGATTCATCCCTAAAGCCTGGTGAATCCTGAGGCTAATTAAAAACTTTAACATTGATATTGGATAACTGTTGATTCTGGGATTTTACTTTTTTCTTAATGCAGATTTTTTGTTAATATAACTTTAGACAGTTCTTTTAGGAAGGAAAACATGTAAGGGTATTGCTTGGTGATTGCAATTTTTATAAAAAACTGCCAAACTTCAGGTTAAATATGCTCTTTTGAAAATTAAAATGAAGACTGATTTTATGAAGACAGAAACACTGATCCTTGGAATTCCTTGCTGTATCATTTCTGGCCTATGAAAGGAAAGGAAGGAACATTATTTCATGTTTTTTGTTTTTCCAAGGACTCACAATCTTTTCACAGTTAGACTGAGCGTCAATCCATATGCATCTGTCTGAGTAGTTACCTATAAATTATTTTCTTGCATTATTAATCGTATCTGGTTTATTATACAATGACTGGTACGACTAGTTCCACCTACATCTGTAGAAACGCATGAAAGATTTTAGTAATGCAGATTTTTGCTGTGTGCTTTAACAACCTATATTTAACGCTTTAAGGATTAGTAGCATGATATGACAAGTGCTTTCCATTGTTTCTTTGTTATAGTATGCCTGCCTCTAGGTCCATAACTTTCAGATACAACTCCCCTTCCCACCCTCTTGTCAAACCAAAGAGGGATAGCCACTGGACAGCATTATTTGCTCTCTTTTACAGTTTGTTGTATACATATTTTTTCTTGAGCTATGTCCAGGTATAATTAGTAAACATTAGGGGAAAAAAAAAACCAAACAAACCAAACAAAGTTAAAAAAATTAAAAAATTAGGGGAAAATAATTTTGTCAGTAATTTTTGTAATCAGTAATTTTATCCAATAAAATGCTCTATTGTGGATAGTTTGACTCTGAAATGAAAATGATTTCCACCAGGAAAATGATTCTTTGGGGTGTGGCTACAGCCTAACTTTGTTCAAAATTGTGCATAGGAATAGGGGAACCAAGAAGCACACAATTGTCTTATTTTCTTCATATGCTTAACATACATAGATGTTTAACTCCTGCCAGAACTTGATACAAAACCACAAGAAATCAAAGGGGACCCTTCGACTCATTGACTTCTGCAGAATTTGGACCAAACCATCTATGCACAGCTAGCAAAGTAAATCTACTTGTTCTACTTGTTCACATAAACAACTATGAAGAAATGGTACCTACATTTATTTTTTTGTGCCTGCACCCCACCAAAAAGTTATACTGGCTTTCAAACGCAGGATCTATGGAAATTGTCATCGATGTCAGTTGGGTTTGCATTATCCATGATATTAACTCACTAAAACAGTAAGAGAAATTCATACTTTTCTAAGGATAGAAAAATACTCTCTCAAACTGACTTTGTTCTCAGAGAAGGGTATGATGGGAAGAGGAGAGAGATGTTCAAATTAACTTGAAGTAATAAATGCAGAATCATTACGTAGACTTTTGAGAAGAGGTGTATGAGCACCTCTTGTTTGTTTGGTTGGTTGGTTCTCTACTGAGTAGACTGAAGTGTATGGGAAGCACTGAAGGTATTTTGCTTGGTTCTGCTCATTACACCAAGAATTTTCTGGTTCTCCATCATCGTTTTTATTAAGCAAAGATCATGGTATAGTTTGGTTCCACAGCACGGAAGCCTCCAGAGCAGGGGTCTCACTACCTCCAAATTTATATATGCTTCAAGACTAGGGCAGAGTAGCATGCGCTAAAAGCATAAAATGGCATTGTTGTGTTCAGTATGACTTTTTTTGTGGTGTAAGAGTTAGAATAGTCCTTTGCCACCTTTTAGACTGAGGACAAGTGAATTCAGGAAGTGATTCAGCACAGTGTAAATTCTTTTTTTATTTTCCTTTTTTTATTTTTTTTTGTGTATGAGTCTTGTTTTGGTATCTTGCAGGGAAGAAATGAAAGAATGCATTGTGCTGATCTTCTTATAGATGTGTGTCCCAAATATATTTCCTTAAAGAGCAACTACTGATACATAATTATAGAAAACCCACTGAGCAAAGCTATAATCACCTCTCCACCCAAATATCTGTTCTTAATTTCATTATATGTAATATGAAGCTCTGTGGAAGTAATAATAAAACTTAATTAAAGGTACATTGTACAACAGCTTTTCCAGTTGAGCATGTTGAAGCTACAGCTTAACTCCCTTGCACCCTGTAAATACACACACAGTTCTTTGACTTAGATATGACATGTCCAGCCACTGTTTCCTCTGGGGAAATATTCTCAACAGAAAAGCTGAGAATCCTACAGTCAATAAAAACAAAAAGAGAAGAGAAGAGAAGAGAAGAGAAGAGAAGAGAAGAGAAGAGAAGAGAAGAGAAGAGAAGAGAAGAGAAGAGAAGAGAAGAGAAGAGAAGAGAAGAGAAGAACAAGAAAAGAAAAGAAAAGAAAAGAAAAGAAAAGAAAAGAAAAGAAAAGAAAAGAAAAGAAAAGAAAAGAAAAGAAAAGAAAAGAAAAGAAAAGGAGGATGAGGAAAAATATTTCCTGAAAAAATACAGAGCTTAAAAAAGAGCAATAGACTTAGAAGCACTTTTTATGCTATCTGTTACATTTGTTAAGGACTAGATTTATCAGAGAACTGTTCAACAGTGTGGGACTGGTTTGATGTTATGTCATTCAAAAGGGATACAAGATTTTTTTAGCAAGTCTGTGAATGATATGAAATCTCTCTTTTAAAAACTGCACCTCATACTGTTATATCAACTATACAGTTGTAGCAGAAGTTAAAGTAACTATAAACAGTAATGTTTTCAACTAATAATATCTTGAATAGTTTTTCTTTTTTTTTTTTTTTTTATCTTGTAATAGGTAAGTTCAGATCACCCCATAACCAGGGTGTAATGAAATTGTCAACATTTTCTTCATTTCTTCTTTTCCTGACAAATGGTGTGAACATATCACCTTTTTCTCTTAATGGAAAACCTAACTGGAATACATCAAAATGCTATTAGGTTTTTCATTTTCTACCACAATTTAATGCTGGGGAATGCATGCAACCTTCATCTGCGCACGACTGTAAAATATTCCCTGTCCCTGATAAAATGACTGCAATGGAAAATCAAGCAGAATTGTTCTCTGTTTTGTATTGCTATTCCTTTGTTACAGTCTCTCTCTGACTGTGTGTAGGAGGATTATCAGGGCTACACAAATACACATGGGTTATATTACCTAAAATGTGCTAAAAATGACTTAGGTAAAATGTTAACGTGGAAACATGTTTAATTAAAAAGTCTCCATCTTCAAGACTACTATTCTACATACTGCATTTCTTCAAAAATAAAAATAGTGAAACAAACAATGCATTTATCATAAGTTTCAAGAGATGTTGATTTCAATATTATGTAGAAAATAGAGAAAAAGATCAAATACCCTCATCCCGAGGGAAATATCTGTAACCTATTCGTTGTTTAATTCATTTTGTCATGTGCTAAACCAATAGTGAGATATAAAATAAATCTAGGCTTGCATACATAATGTAAGTCAACACAGATCCTAAAAATGAAATCCTTCATCTATAATATTACACCTTACAAGATCAAATCATGTTCCTTTTTGAGGCAATTTCTTTAAATGGAAGTGGAATTGGGCCCTTGCATCATTTCCCTCAAAAGGAGAATCTGTGGCAGAGTGCATAAAACCTAAGTACTAAAAGCATAATTATGATAGCAAGTTTTTTTAACAACACGGTGTACTAAATAAAACCAATGATACTTTTAAATTCATAGCATCTCTTATCTATTTGAAAACTAAAAAAGAACAACCCATATTTGTCTATGTAGCAATTGTTTTTGTCTCTAAAGTAGTTGTAGTAAGTAAAATGGAACTTCTTCACCAAGTCTTATGAATAAATAGGCACATTACTGAAAGAACACCAGCGTTATAAACTTGCCTTTGTCTAAATATATTCATTGTTTTCTGATAGTTAACTATGGTAATTTTAGAAATTATATATATGTATATGCATATAGTTAAATATACATTTCAGATTAAGTCTTTCTATGAATACAAGTGGAGGAATCAAACAGGAAATAACAAAACTTTTTATGTGATTTCATCTGGACAATTCTGTCTAGAGAATTTTACAAAGAATGCAGAAAGAAAATAAGTAATATTTTTCCTTTTCCCTTTTTAAACAATACACAATGCACAGAAGAAAACAATGTTCTGGAGTAGTTGTTTCAGCGTAAAACGAGATCAAATAATTTGGATTAAATGAGGGTTAAAAAGAAAATTTCTGGAATTAAAAAATGTAAAGGAGCAAAATTGAATATCTTTTTTCTCCAAGCATCCTATGTAAGTACATATTAATTCTGAAAAATAAATGTTTTTAGGAAGAGAATATAGATTTTTGTATAAGTTTAACCAAATTGTAATAATAATAATAATTTATTATAAAATAATTTTCGTTAAGGTAGTGCTGATTTAAGGATGACTTTGTAGCAGCGCTTCCACTTGTCGGTTAGCAGCACCTAGATCTGCTCCATTGAGGCTGCAAGAGCAGCTGTAGACAGGTGTCCTACCCTTCTCCATGCTCATCAGTGGGCTGCGGCTATTGTCTCAGCCAGAGACATTGTCAGCCCCTAGGAAAACCAGAGATCAAATGTAGAGGTCATTAGCTAGCACCTTTTGGTCTTGCTATAATAACATCCCGATTGCATACATGGCAATTTACATAGCATTACCCATTATGCTTTGTGCTGCAATTTTGCTTTTGGAGGTCACTCTAACTTGATTAACTCTCTCTTAAGAGTGTCTTTTCTGAGCATCAAAGCCTCAGATTTACACATTTTACTCTATTCCTTGTTGGCTGCTTCTTTGAAACTAAGGTGCTGCGTCGAATTGTACTGGGAGTCCTGAAAATATAACCATAAAAAAAAAAAAAAAATCCATAAGGTAAGACCCCAAACCTTCAATAAGAAAATGTCCAATTAAAAACGGCTAGGTGGCCTTGGTAGGCTTACAGCCTTTCTGAATTTGCAAACCTCAGTAGATATTTTTAATTGCTTTTTCTGTATTATTTATTTGTTTTATCTGTAATTAGATACACAGACTATCTGCCTCTCTTGTTCATTTTCTTCAGCATTAGCTGTTCACAGTGGATGTTCCTTCCACTAGGTATCTGTCAGAATTTGGGATTCTATACCCATTATCGAGATTGATAGCAGTTATCAAACCTCAAAATACGCATGTGTTTTTTAAATATTAGCTGTCACGGTGTGATAAGTTGTGTTGGATTGTACGTTGCGGAGTGTAGCACAGAGCCCAGTGGGGCTCAGTTTTAAAGACGAACATACTGAACTCGATGGCAGAGCACAGAAGCAGCATAAACAGACACAGACACAGAGACACACAGGCACACACACGCAACCGGGGTTCAATATTTAATGGAAATCTAAAAAAAATTGTTCAACACCCTTATCTTTTGTTTTCTAATGTAATTAAGTTACATAACTAAAATCGAAATTTTGGGTTTACATCTGATTGATAGACTGGTTGAAATTTGCTGTGAATTTTGAATAATTAATTAAACAGAACATGCATAAAGGTTAAAATACTGCAAAATACAGGAAAGAACAAGTGCAAATTGACCTGTATTGTATAGGAGGGAGGGGGTAATCATGCTCTGTTATGCATTTTACAGAATAGTGGTCTACCAAAGCATTAGGAGATGTCTGGAAAATGTGATCCATAACACATCTACCGAATCTCTGTGAAATCCTTCCTATTTTGGAATATCAGCTAATTAATTTTCATTCAGTATAACTTGTTATCCTTTAAAAAATGCAATCAGAAGATTTTGATTACACTTCTTTCATTTAACAGCAAAAAGGAGTGTTGTTAGTGCTTTAGAGGCAACATACATACGTGCATTCACATGTGCATAACAGCATCATTTTAGCCCATGAGTCCAATCTTTCTTTTACACTCCTAAATAATTTCAAAACATTTTACACATTCTTTTCTGCAGAAATTTGCATATTAATGCAGTCTAATTGGCTACTCTAGTAGCCTTTAATGCTATCTGCAGTATTCAGATATCTCTAATAAAGAAGCTGTAGAACAGTTTTTGGCTCTTTAATGGGGACTTTAAAAGTATATAATTATCCCTTTGTGCATACAAACTAACAGAAACACTTTTATACTGACAGAGGATTGTTGCTATTATTTATTTTTTTATTTCTCTAAAAGGTGGTGGTGAAGAATTCACTTGTAGCGAGCTAAAATGTGGTATTTTAATTAAGTGGAAAACTTGAAAAGGGAAGCTTTTTGCAGAGGGGGCTCAATTGCTTCTTACAACCTTTCTGAAAAGGGCAGAGTGTTAAAACAAACCTCCCACTTTTATTTTCAAAAGGAAAAAAATCAGAAGCTAAAGATAATCTCTCCATTAGTATTATTAAAAGTGTTCAGCTTTCTTCACATGCTTTAGAAGCAGACAGACTTGTCATGAGCATCACATTTGCAAGCACTGTCACAGCTACTGAAGGCTCTGGTAAAAGCACAGAAGTGCGTTAACAGTAACTGCAAGCAGCCTTTGGGGAACAATAGGCTTACCTATACTGCGCCCAGCTATTCAAAAAAACAAGTTGCTTTATTATACTCCATACTCGCTTTAGTGCTCATATAGTGCTTGACCCAGCCTCATTTTTTGAAGTACTGTCACTAGTTCTAAACACCTTTTTCGTTCCCTTTGGGTTAGCTAATTTGACTGTTATAGCATTCACCAAAATAACACTGACTCCAGCGTGTAACATCCAATATGTTCTACTGCTAGAGAGAGAGAAACCTTCCTTCAAAGGTTCTTCCATTTTTTTTCTGTGCACACGCACATTTGATCATTTGTCTTCTTCTGCAAGAAAGAAAGAAAGAAAGAACGATCTAAAAATTATTTCATTATCTTGACAGATACATGTTGACAATAATTATATCTAAAAACCCGTTGGTATTAAGACAATGGCAAAAAGTAACTCAGGATTTGCAGAACAATTGTAATAGTGTCATTAGTGCCATAAAACTTCTCAAGCATGTCAGAATCACTCAGCAAGAACAATGTGGGACACTATTACAAAAGCCTTGTCTAACTAGGAAGTAATTTCTGTTTGGATTTCACTGTGTTGTTTTGGCAATTAATCTGCTCTAGGTTGGATGCATTGTTGAATAAAAATACATTTTAACGTGCTGTGTGGATGCCTTACACAGGGTGATGGAAAGTGGGCTAAATTTGCATGACCATACTTTGTCTACTGTAATAAAGCCGTGGCTGCAATATAATCAAGCTGAATAAGTAATCAGCTAGGAGAGTGTTTTCAGATCTTTTTTTCCTTAGGTCAAGTAAGTCCCTAACTGACACACTTTTATAGGATTAGGCAAGATCTAACTAGGTTTGGCATCTAATCTGTTTTAGACAGTGGTTCATTTTTTCCATCATTTCTATCCATAGGGAGGCAAGGTCACCCAATATGCAGACGGAACAGACTGTACTTCTGCATGACAAATAAAACAAGGGGAACACAGGCAGTTTTGAAAGAGAGTCTGAGACTCTCTTCCGTTTCAGGCATTGTGAAAAAAAGAACTGTCCGTTGCCAAATGGTGAAATGGACTTTCTAAGAGCAACAAGTTATGTGCGGGCCTTGGCAGGTGGCATAGCAAGCCAGAAACGTTGTAGTACTTAAAACATTTTTGACTTGCTGAAGTACAGAAATGGCAGCCATCGCTTGTGTTCCCTTTCATAACATTAATTTCCCGGTCTTTAAAAAGGAAGAAGCTAAAACCACCTCAGCTTGTATGTGTTTCAGGTGACCAAATAGCCATAGAAAAGGTGCAAATGTCACAAATTAATAAAAATGTGTCTCTGAACAGGCTGCCTAATTCTTCCTTCCCAGCTATAAAACTACGTGCTTAAGTATCTAGTCCAATAATAGATGTAAAAGTATGGTTCAATAATTTTATTTTTCTAAAAGTACTCTGTTGAATGCATTTTTATCTTCAGAAAGTGAAAACAATAGACGGACATCTTCAGAACCCACATCAACTCTCCAATTACTGTCCAAGGTAGTTTTTATATAACATGGAAGAATTAAGAAGGTTTCCTCGCTAGTCATCCACATCCTCCCACAAGGAAATCTGAATGCGTGTCTCCAGCAAACAACCAGAAACCAGGGCCAAAATAACCCTCAAGATCATTAAAATGATTCAACTGAGAGCAGATGTTTGGAGAGAATAGTTAATACCGCAGACCTAAGCACTAGGTCATTTGAAAATCAGTCAGGAAGATTTGACTGCACGAGCTATCTTAAAAACCATCAGAGAAGCGTTAGATTCCCCTTGTTGATCAAGTTCTCTATATTTTTATGAAATAGAGCTCAAATGCACTTTAAAAAAAGGTTCACCTTTTGTCCGTTTCTGGCACTAAATGTAAGAAGAAAAGGCAGACAGAGGAAAAAGCAAATGGTTCATCAGCACTTCACAGATTCCTTAAAGAGACCTTTGTCAATTGTACGTGAATGATAAGTGGACTGTTGTGTACACGTACTGTCTTGGTGAAATCATTCTCAGAATGTTTAGGAATGTTCTGTAGTGGGAATATTGAAAAAGTGACAATGTTTTTCTGTTTATTACAGTATATAAAAATACACTTATAAAGAAAACCTAGACAAACACCTAAGCATCCAGGGCATCGATCGGAAACAGCTTTTTACCCAAAGAAGATACTGCTTTAGATATGCAGCAGGACAAAAGAGAAACAAAATGTCAACTCAATCTCTGCCTCCCCTGGAAAACAATCCATATAAATTATATGGCATAAAAATTGCTGATATATTCTGATCAAGTACCTTTGTATGAAAAGAAGTCTGAGATTTAATATGCTGGAATTCTGTATTTCCTCTTGCAATGGCCACTGGAGAGGATGGCTCCCTCCAGCTCACTGCTGTGAGTTACTTATGGAAAATCAAGTGCAAAGAATGCAATTCTCCCTCTCACATGCTACACCTGGCTTGTGGATAAAGATAACGGCTATAGTCCCTGTTGCTTCCCGTTCTTCTTTTCTTCAGATGACTTAATTCATCACAAGCAGGGAAAGCAATAAAATATATGGGAGAAGCAAGTGCTGCAGCATGAACATAAAATGTGCCTTTTATATATTCAAATTCATATCCAGTTGTAGGAAATATTCATGACTAATATTAAACTAAGCCCAGAATTAGGCAAAATGCAACAGACATATATTGAAGTGAGCATTTTATTATGTGCTATGTCAGTCAGATTAAAGAAAAGAGTGCATGACACCGACAGGATATTGCATGTATATCAAGCAATCTATTTATATATGACAGGGAGGGTTTGATTTCTGGAGGGAGTGACAACCCAATGAAATAACTGCTCGCCTTCAAAATTACTATAGTCTAAATGTATACCCTTTAGAATACAATTTTAAATTACAATTAACAAAATGTAGATAAATATGTTTGGGAATCAATTCTGACATACAGAATCGAGGAAGAAGAAATAATCTGTAAAAAATACCAAGAGGTTTCTGAGTGTCATCAGCACCCTGGCTCTGAAAAAGTGAATGAAGGAAGCAAAGGATATTTCTCTGAGAATTCCAGAGAAGGTAATTTAATAAAAAGGCTGATTCGTTTGATGCCAAGAAGGCCTTGAAGTAGAGGTGGGGGTGGGAAGTTATACTGCGCTATTTTTCCCCAAGACCAACATGTAAACTAGAGAAGTGAATCTGCTGTCATTAACAATATCTGATCAGGATATGAGCCTGTTTGTAATAATAAAGTGCAACATCTCATGTGCTTCACTACTGTTCTATCCACGTTAAAGCTTTTGTTTCATCGCATCAGTGTTTCTGGTCATTTGCTTCCTGCTCTGGTGTAACATTGAGTAAATATCTGCAGAGACAGAAACTTCAATGCTAGAAAAGAGATAATTGCTGCGCCATTTTTAAATAGCCCTTGCTGAGAGGAAAAAAAAAAAACCAACAACAAAACCAAAAAAACCCAAGATTAACCACCCAAAACAACACAGAAAACCTAAAGAACTAAAGCTGAACCCACTAACTTCATTACCTGCAAAGATAAAGTGCATTGAAACAGAAATTCTTTGAGTTCACAATCATTACACTTGGATGCTTATACGAGAGAGTAGGATAAAGGAAAAGAACAATCAATGGTCAATTGACTTTATTTCTTTTTCTAGAATTATAATTTGCATGACTGTTACATGTTTCCAAGGTTATCTGAGCAGAACACATACCGCCCATCTGACACGCAGTCCATAAAGTAGGCTGAATGAGAAAAACAGATATTCCACGTGAGAAACATCAACCTGCATTCTAAGCAGTAATGAGAATCACTGTAGTCAAATCTCCTCTTGCTCTTATTTCCATGAGGTTTCAGCAATATCCATTCGGTGCATTTGGGGGAGCTATAGGACAGATGCAATCACGTATGGCTTTATACATCAATAATTTCAAACTGTATTTTCTCATAACCTTTCCTTCTTTGTTCAAAAGGGGACTTCCATTTTAAATTGTAATCTATGACTTTTGAAACGGATGTTAAAGTGTCTTGCCGACAAATTCTTCTAGTTGATTTTCTTCTCTCTTCTTTCTTCTTCTCCTCCTCGCTGTTTTGAAAAGCCATCATGGTAGCATTATGTGTAGGTGAAAGGTACTAGACTGTAAGGCGACAATTAAGCTCCCATTTTTTAGTGGGATTGCTATGGGGATTATGTATTTAGGAGATGCTAATCGAAGTTGCGCACTGATGTTAAAATTCAGCATATATTAGCTACTTATAACCAGAGATTAAACCATTTCCATAACACACTGCGAACATCTTAGTCTGAATACTTTCTGCTTCCAAATCTCACTCTACATTAAGCTTGATTACTTGTGGCTTCATAATGCATTTGCTAATATCATCTTAATCCTTCAGTGGCATTATACTGTATAACAATGAATAACGACCCAGATACAGGAGCTGCTGTATCACAAGATGCGAGGAAGATTTAGTGCAAGGAAGCAAAATTATCTGAGGTTGTCGCGCTTAAATAATAATTATTAAGGTGGGCTAGAAAATCCTTGCCTCCGATTGGATAAAAGCTGCTAAACCCCAGGATGATCTGTACCTTCTCATCTCCGGCTTGAACTTCTGCTAAAAGCAGGTGCTTCCTGTACCAGACCTCACCCTGGTAGCAGCATGGCTGCAGATTTACATGCTCTTGCACCCTACCCTGCAATGGAAGCAGGTTCTTCTCAGAAACATTCAGAAGATGAAAGTGCTCCAACAACAGAGGACACGGTTAAGCAACGTTTTTGTGATATAAGCTGTGTGTTTTGAAAACGTCAATGCTTTCTTGTTTTGTGTTGAAAAAATAAAGCGCACTTCTGATTGAAACTAGAGTGCCTTTGTGATTAAAACCGAAGGCAGATTTTCACTATCATGTACCAGCTGCTTGGACAGGGAAACAAAGGCCACGTAAATGGAACAAAACTAAACTATATCCATGAATCAGAGAACACTTTTTCAGCTGGGCATAATATCCTTCCTTACTGGCTGTCCTCAACTATTGTGTAGAGTTACACATTTGCTGCGCTCCATTGCAGAAGTGGCTGTATTTCGTTTCATTTAACTAATTCCTGTCTCCCTCTCTCTAGAAAAATGGTTCTTTTAGAATGAATGGCTTGATATGGATATAAATGTTCACTATTACATTCTCATTCTTATCAGAGCTTTGTAAGGTGCTGAATGCAGTAAAAGAATTTTGGATTTAGGGGATCCGAGCTTTTTTCTTGTTTCTGTCAGGAAATCAAGATTGAGGCCTTTGCACACATACCTAAGAGATGTAAGAGCTAGGTCTGCACTGCCTTTTATAGGACATCTATGGCTGTCTTCAGGATCTTACCTATTGCCCTGCTGAGCATCAAGACCACGATGGAGTTCAGAGCTGCAGCTGGTACTTTGTGAAGAAAGCAGAACACCGCAGGCTTCAGTGAGCACCAGCAGGGCATCCAGAACTTTAATGTTATCCCAAATAATATGGGAAAACATATCTACAGACTGTGTTTTCAGCTAGAGCTGATGTCTTAGAAGTAATGGCATAAGTGAACTCTCAGGTGGGCAACAAAGCTGCTGTCCTTTCCACAACAGCTTTACCCTCCCATCAGGGGCAAGATACGTGAAACCTGACAAGCTTTCTCTCTCCTCCAAAAAGGATAATGCATAGGTATTGTGCATGTGATGCTGAGTCCCTAACATAAGAGGAAGCTCTGTTGCAGCTCAGTTTCTCGTGAGGTAGCTTATGGCTAAAAAGCAAACTACAGTCTTAGTCATTCCCTGCCTCAACTTACCCTTTCATGTAATTTGTAAAAAAAGAAGTTGACTGTGACTGTTCCACATACCTAGTAGTTATTTTCTTTGATGGTACCTTGGCTGAGAAGAGTGGCAGGGACTGCAGAGGACACAGGGGAATTTTAGCTATTTCACCTTTTAAAAATTCTTGTTGAGGGAGTTATTTCAGGTTTCTTCCTGGGATGATGGACAATTGTTTCTCTGAGTGCCAAACTGACTGTGCACAGGGAGAGCAATTAGCCTGATCTACTTTGTTTCTACCAAGGGACTGTGAGTACTTACAACTGACTCCAACTTCTCTCTGCTTCCTAGCAGAGGACCTTCGTTTCTTTTGTGCCTCCCTTTCCTTGCCTTCTCCCAGATGATTTTTTCCATTATTATTGGATTCTTTGATTTTTCTGTCTGTGGAAAATGAGCTTGTGCAAAGAGTGCACTGCATGGGTTTGATAGTACTTCTAAGTCAGCGATAGCATTTTAATGTCTTGTTTTTACTGGCTATTGAGTTTGGCAGCCTTAGCCAGTAAAGAGGGAGGGAAGGGGGCTGCAGACAGCCTGCCACTCTTCTGGATTCCTACTATGTGCAGCTCTGTCTGATGGTGTATTTATTTCCCGTTTCTCTAGAAGTAACATTTTGCTTGGACAGAGGAGAAGGAGATATGCTTAAGGGTTCCCATTTGAATTCTTCAGATGAGAAATTAATGTCCCGACTTTGATTCCACTGAAGTCTGGGGCAGAAAATGCATAAATGAATGAATGAATGAATAAATGAATAAATACAGGTAGTAGCGGGTACAAGACGGATCTCTAAAGTATGAAACAGCATCATCTCACAGGAGGAGATGATCTGGCAAGACTCATGCCGTAGACATCTGACAATGGAGGCATTCCCAGGGCCGCGATATGGCCCGGTGCCAGGGGCAGCTGATGGGCTCACCAGCCGGTTACATCTGGCACCCAGAGCTCTGTGAGTGCCGCAGTGCGAGGCTGCGGCATCGTGTTGCCACTGGGAGCTCTCTGAATTTAAGCTCTTCCCCAGTGCAGCTTGCTGCCATAGCCTTGCCTTTGTCCCCAAACCTGCCTCCCATCATACAGCCCCTCTCCCATATTTTCTTCTCTCCTTAAGTCGTATGTCCAAAATATGGACATTTACAGACTGCGTGAAGAAATAGAGAGGCCTGGGAGTGGGACAAGAGTCTCACAGCTTTGCTATTATTGCATTTTTAGGGGATTTCGTGGGAGGAACTGTAAGCAGCATTAGCTCCATCTCTCTCTATGGGCCAATTTTAAAGATTTGATCACATTCTAGAAATATGCTTTCTCTGTACGTCCAAGCTTCTCAGGCAATATATATTCTTTTAAATGTTAGGAGTACATTTATAGAATCTATTTCATGTTTTCATTATTGAGTACTCATAGTACTGTTTAGGCCAGTGAAAGAGAGTCCTTTAGTGTCATTCATATGAAAAGTATACAGTGAGCTATTTCTATTCAGTGTTTTACTGGTTAACTAGAGCAGGATAATGGTAAACATTTACTGGAATATATAGGCCACCTACAGTAGAAGGTAAATAATACTCATAATAAACTACCTTATTCCCCGTATTGCATGTAAGGAAACCTAGGCTGTGAGAGCAGTGAAATTTGCTTTACAGTTAATTATTTTATCTGTTTAGTTGTAAGAAAAGATGAAGCAGATTAGATTATATACAGGCATTGATTAATACCTGGAAACCACAAATTTCTTGTTGTGGAAAAATCTGTTAGTTCACACAGAGTAGAGTGATTGGGTTTGCACGACTGTGGAAAAATGAACCTGTCTGTGGATCAGGCTCTCTCTGTTATAGTGACAATAAAAATGACTAAGTAGTAAAAGTACAAAATTAGGAGGGGGAAAACTCATGCTAAGGTTTGGATCCAGAATTAGTAAGAAAAATATTTATTTTCTAGAAAGAGCATGCATCCAAAAAGTTCATATATAATACTGTAAAGCCCTGGATGCTGTATCTTTAATAGTGATTTCTTGGTATATTGGGGGAAAAATGTAAAAATCTTTAGCACTTCATGCCAGGGTCATTTTCTTGAGACAATGCTCCCCAGGCCTCTTATAAAACCTAAATCAGGGGAAATTTTGCTTACCCCTACTGTGCGAAAGAAAAGAACTCTTTTTACAGAACTCAAAAGAATAAAAGAATCGCGTGCTTTTTATGCATACAACCTTCATGCAAGAGGTTCATCTTATTCAACTGATACATCTAAGACGCAGATAAACAGTTCACAGGAAAGAAGCTGAAGTAAATAATACCACAGCTTTTGCTGTCAAAATGACTTAAGCTCCTGATATCAATAGAGGTTCAACCAAACCAACTTTCTATAGTACTTCTTCTATAGTATCTTCTTCTGTAGCGATAGGACAAGGGGGAATGGCTTTAAACTGGAAGAGGGCAGGTTCAGATTAAACATTAGGAAGAAGTTTTTCACTTTGAGGGTGGTAAAGTGCTGGAACAGGTTGCCCAGAGAGGTTGTTGAGGCCCCATCCCTGGAGGTGTTGTTCAAGGCCAGGCTAGACATGGCCTTGGGCAACCTGGTCTAGTGGGAGGTGTCCCTGCCTATGGCAGGGGGGTTGGAACTCGATGATCTTTAAGGTCCTTTCCAACCTAAACCATTCTATGATTCTATGATTCTATGATTCTCTTTTAACCTCACCTCTCTCCTCATTTTATTGTACATCAAATTTTGCATCTCCAACAGTTGTAACGCTCCAGGTTTACCCTGTACTCATGACCAGCTCTGAGATATGCCCAGTTCTACCATATCACCCTTTTAGTTCCCAGTCAATTGACTGCTTTCACATTGGGCTTTGTAAGACAGACTGCTCCCCCACGTCTTTCTCAGTGTAGTTGATGTTCACAGTTCCTAATCATCAGTAGCATCAGAAGAACGTATTAAATGTACAAGGCAAACTATACCTGACTTTTCCGGTTTAATAATTGACATACTTTAAATTAAAATAAGACTAAGAATGTCCTTAACTGTACTAATTTTTCCTCCAGGAAGGAATTACCTTGAACAAAATATCCAAATTCAACTTGTAAACTGGGTAGTATGAAGACCTCTTTAAACTATGTACAATGCAGTTAGTATAAGAGTCTCTTTTCAAACTTATATCAAGAATATGCCGGCAATGTGTGGCTATAACCTCATTTACAGGAGCACAGTTATACTCACCTAAGTGGTAAAAACAGTCAGGTTTATTTTCATATAAACTCTCATTTCATTAGCAATTAAATACTATTTAAAATTTGCTATAATAATTAATAATTTACAATATTGTCTCAAGCAGACTCTAGCTTATATAAAAGTTTTAATTGTATAGTCCTGACCCAGTTTTTGTGCATGTACATTTGGATTTTTACAGCATGCATCTTGTTTAGATGCCTTATTTTCCTCCCAACAGAAGAATCATTACGAAGATCAGAACCATCGTGTTCAAGTTTCTGATCCCCTTCCTCTTTCTCCAGACCTGTTTAGTTTGGTTCTACAGCAAAACAGAGTAACTGAGCCAGCGTTCTGCATCTTTATTTCTCTTAGAGGAAGTTTACTGTAGCTTAGTTTAGACTTCTGTCTCATTCTAGAGAACACAACACTCCATGCAGCACTACAGGCTTGAGGAAGAGTGGCTGCAAAGATGCCTGGCAGGAAAGGACCTGGGAGTGTTGGTTGACAGCTGGCTGAATATGAATCAGTAGTGTGCCCAGGTGGCCAAGAAGGTCAACAGCATCCTGGCTTAAGTTAGAAATAGTGTGGCCAGCCGGACAAGGGAAGTAAGTGATCGTCCCCCTGTACTCGGCATTGGTGAGGCCCCACCTCGAATACTGTGTTCAGTTTGGGGGCCCTCACTACAAGAAAGACATTGAGGTGCTGGAGTGTGTCCAGAGAAACGCAACAAAGCTGGTGAAGGGTCTAGAAAACAAGCCTTATGAGGAGCAGCTGAGGAAACTGGCATTGTTTAGCCTGGAGAAAAGGAGACTGAAGGGAGACCTCATGGGTCTCTACAACTACCTGAAAGGAGGTTGTAGCCAGGTGGGGTCAGTCTCTTCTCCCAAGTGACAAGGAACAGGACAAGGGGAAATGGCCTCAAGTTGCACCAGGGGAGGTTTAGATTGGATATTAGGAAAAATGTCTTCACTGAAAGGGTTGTCAGGCATTGGAAAAGGCTGCCCAGGGAAGTGGTTGCGTCCCTGTACTTGGAAGTATTTAAAAGACATGTAGATGTGGTGCTGAGGGACACAGTTTGGTGTTGGACTTGGCAGTGCTCGGTTAATGGTTGGACTTGATGATCTTAAAGGTCTTTTCCAACCTAAGCGATTCTATGATTGTCAAATTTTCATCTACTCATTTGTTTTGTCTTTATCTAAGTCTAGCACCTGAGCTGGTTTTAGAAGAGCTTTTAACAATAATTTTACTTAGACAATTTTGAGACAGTTAAAAGGGCACAGCCCTATTCCATATGGACAAAGGACTGACAGAAAGATAGAGGAATTTGTTTTTCTCCGAACAAAGGCTCAGCATTTTAAAATCTGACATTATGAAATACAATATACATGCTGATTCTTTAGCTATCCATAATGATTCCTGTTAATAATCTATCTGCATTTTCACTTTCTCTGTGCTAGGATTAATTTCAGGCTCAAATATTGGCTTTGGCTGAGGAGTGTATGATGGACTGAAGTAATCCTCCCAATCTCTGTTTTTAGTATCATGACTACTGATAAGGGAACCTTTAGCATTAGACACACAAAAAGGCATATTTTTGTATTGGAAACCCTGGATTGCCCTTTAATTTCCTGTGTTAATATTGCTGTTTCTGTTAGGTAAAGTACAGCACCTTTTTAATGAGCATTTTGCAACCTGCAGGAAGGAATCTTTAGCTTATCTAGTCTAAGATTTCCACCCAGTTGCCCTTGTAGTAAGTATGCTAATTTGTGTTTAAGTAAAGCTTGTCTAAAAAAAAAAAAAGGCAGTTGTTCTTGATTGGTAAAGATGAGCAGATGGAGTACTTACTGCTTTCCTCAGTAGTTTGTTTCCTTAATTATTCTTACTGTTTAAAATCTGTGCCTGATTTCTATTTTGGAGGTGGGTGGCTTCAGTTTCCAATTATTGATTCCTGTTTGGTTAGAAGAGGACTCTCTCCCAGACTAAAAAGTGCACTATCACCTGGCATTTTCTCCCCAGGCCTGTACTTATCTAGCTAATAATGTCATGCCCCCCTATTCTTTTTGATAAGAGTTCTTTCTGCATCTATTTCTTCAAGCCAGAAACTCAACACTCTCCTGATTGGCAAGAAAAGACATTTAATGTTCTTTTTGCCAAACAGTTCAAACAACAAAGATGCATTTTATTCAGATGCCAAAATATCCCCTAAGGACTTCCATATTGCCATATATATATATATAGCAAAATTCTGTAACACGCCAGAACTTGAAAATTTGAGGGGAACATAGAATAAACTGAGTATTCATGTAAAGTTGTAAGGGATACTCTACTGTCTGAAGTGGAAGGAAATTCAGAAAGCAGAATGGAGAGGCTTTGAAAGAGTATGAGGCATTACTCCGTTGTTTTTACTCTTCTACAGGGACATACATGTATGTCAGTTTATCAAAAGATGAATACTGATTCCTTATTCCATTTAGTTTTGAAAAGAAGCGTATGTTAGGTGACATTAAATACTGGAAATGTTGCTCTGTTAAGTGTGATCGTTTAGTCATTAATATAGCAAATGTGCAGAGAGAAAGCTCAGGAAGTTAAGCTTGAGATATGTCTTTAGAGTATAATAAAAATAACTTTTTCAGAGTGAAGAGATTAGGATTCAATAAATCCATCATTCTTTGGGGGAATGACTTATGAAAAAAAATATGAATATTTCTTTTTTTAGGAAACTGGAAGAGTTGAGAAGTGGGTAGACCAGATATCAACAAATAGCAAAGAAGCACACGTTAAAGTAAGGATCCTGCCTTTGTTTGTATCCCTACAGTCCATAATAGAGAAAGAATTCTTGGGCCAAAGAAAACACAAATATCTGTCAGTGCCAGGGGCCTGTATTATCCCTGTATGGCATTTTATGGGCAGGGTGTGCTAGTGATTCAGATTGTTTGGCATTTACAACTACTTTTCGCTTAGATTCTGGAAATTTAGGATGATTATTTTGGGTGAGAGGACACTGAAAGAAACGCGGGTCCCATTTTTGCGTCAGCCACAGACTGAGTGAATTTTTGGGCAAGCCTCTTAGTCAACTGCATGTTTCAGTTCCCCATCTGAAAAATGGGATCAATGCCTCTCCGTCTTACTGGTTGCAAAGATAAAATCTATGGAGGTGCTCACCATTGTAAGATGCTCAGACACAATGGTGGTTAGGACTGGGATAGTTTTGGTTAGTAGCTAAAAGGAAATTAAGCTCAACCTTTTTGCAAGGGTTATGCTCGGTTCTTTTATCATTATTATACAGAAAGATAAAATGGGCTGGTAGTGAAGACAGAATATTTTACAAAGTTCTTGGATGTTCCATGTGAAGTACTAAGTTCAAGCCAGTTCTCTGAGACATACACAGATGGAAGTAAAATGTTAAATGTTTCAGCCAGCAGGCTTGAGAGCTTCTGACCAAAACATTGTATTCCTTTACTTCCAGCTGTGCGTGTCTAATAACATATTTCATGATGTTTAAATACCAACTGCATCACTCTGCTCCTTGATATTGAGTGCAAGAAAAATGACTTAATTTGTTGATGAGCGGCGTGTTACAGGCTGGCAGTAATGGCTGTGGTGATTTCACTGGCTCAGTGCTCCTACCCCTGTTGCGCCCTCCTCCTCCCCTCTCGGAACTTGGGTGCCTATAGCACATAGCACACCACTGTCTGTGTTCCCTGGTTCAGGATTTCATTTCACTACATCATAAGCTACTAACACAACCTTGTCATTGCAATTTGTCACACTTTTTTGTGTGCTCTATATCTGACTGAATTCTCATCTCCCCAGCCCATAGGCTACTAGTCTGGAACAAATCTCTGAAACATAATGGAAAAGGATAAAAAAAAAACCCAAAAGTAAAAAAAAAAAAAAGACACCCAGTCACCACCTCTCCTCCCAACAGAAGCAGACACATAATCATGGGCAATAGTTGCTTTTCCTGGCACTGTGTGTTGTACCCAATCAGCCAAGACTGGCTACCAGGAACACCTGCTGGTACTTGCTGCCACCTTGCCGCGTGTTGGGGCTGCCATGCAGGGTGCCCTGGGGCCAGCATGGAGGCACTTTCTGAAGAACAGCTTGGTCTCTCCAGAATTTAAAATCCTTTTGCTCCCTTTATCTTCTGGTCTTTCCTCTTGAGCAAATATGTAAAATTTTGTGGAGGAAATTCTTAGGGATCAACTGTGCTGCTTTTCAAGCTGAGCAGCATTTGGAAAGGGAGAAGGCACATACCTCCAGGCTCTGAAGAAAACAGGGGGAAAAAGCACCAGCTGCCATAACCAGTAAATAAGTGACCATAGGAGCAAAGCATTGTGGCCCTACTTTGACCCAAGTAGATGCCTCAAGTTTCAGACTTTTTGATGTGGTTTGAATTTGCTTTAAATAACATTACTTAAGCTTGCGACTGTGACCTCAAGTAGGTAATTTGGCCCCACATCCCACTTGCTCTGTGAAATTAACACATTTTCATGTCTTTCTGCGAGAATAAAATCCACTGGTGACCCCCAGATACAGATGTATTTTAAAGAATTTCTATGAGCATACATCAGCACTCATTGTATTTCATGACATCAGAATAAGTGTTTTTCTCTGACTAGCCTGACAGAAATAGAGACTGTGACAAAATCAACTCTATAGTAATCACACAGATTAAGATTTCAAATTTTAATTCATTCCTCTTGTACATCCTCTGCCTTCCATGACCTTCAACCAATATATGCAACAGGGAAAGCAAGACAAAAAAAGCTACATGAACATGCAATGTGACTCCGATAACATTTCTAGAAGAACCCTGACATCGAGTGGGTTTAGCTGCATTAAATATGGCATTCTTTTTTTTTTCCACATGTAATGTATATTTTTGACACTGCTGATCTATCAGAATTACACATTTCATACTGCTTTTTATGCTAAAAGGAAGCCATAGGAGAAAAATAGTAGTGCTCTTAAGCAAATTTCCCCCCACTGCTCTGCTTGCCTCTACTTGTCTTTACATGTACTGGTTTTATTTCTTTTCTTCTTTCTTTTAAGTGCCTTCAGCCTTGTTGACAGGATTGGGCTTCCTATCAATGCAACATGCTATTTTGTCAAATGCCAGCTAGTCACATTCAGGTAATTAATTTACTTGCTGTACATCTGACCCAATTTTCTTTGTTAATTGGCAGGTCAGACAACTCTTTTACCCACAAGTAATTCATTTTTTCTGTCACCTGATAAGCATTTCTAAATAGACAATTTCAAACTAAAAAAGAAAATTTGTGCATAGTTGCTAACTGTTTTGCTTTTTCCTAAGGTGGTAGACCACATTTGCAAATATGATGTATGCATTAAAAAAGATATCGGCTCCTCCTGTTTGCAAGTCAATCAAGACAATCAGAAGCTGTAAGGATCAAGGAGATCCTTGCTGTCCAAAATTCTCTTTGTGTTCTGCTGTGTTACATTTTTAGTGTAAAGTAACTTCTTTCAGTGAAAAGTCGCATTGTAATCCTGCACTGTATACTGTACGTGAATTGTTCATAATGTTTGTCTAGCGAAGGTTATGTCCCTGCTGAGCCATTTGCTGCCTTTCTTAAACTGTGTAAGAGAGAGTCAACACAGCTAGAACAAGTGTGTCTACGTCACTGCACTACTTCACCCAAGCGAGCTGTTCCTGAAGGACTAGGACACACTGGGATTAGGTAGCTGTAAGGACTCCAGGCACAGTTCCAGCATCCCTCAGCACATCCTGAGCAGTGAAATAGAGACCCTTACCAACCTCCAATGAGGCCCTGCTTGCACAGTAAATATATACTCAAAGAAACCCATTTTATGTCAAAATGACTTCTCACATGGGTTGTGGTCACTTATCAGTTTGAGCTTCCAAGGCTGCACTCTATATATTCACTAAGACAGACCTGAGCTACATAACCCACGTGTATATTGTTAGCATATGGAGTTCAAATATGTTTTTATGCAAGAAATGCAGGCCCACTAGAGTGAAGACCTTTGCAAATTTAGTTTTGGACATAGATCTTCCAGTTCAAGGGAAACATGATGGTTTATTTCTAGATGATCTGTAATAAAAAATTAATTCAAAAAATTACTTGTAAATATAATGGACCATACTGGCTTTGTCTCACAGAGTGACGTGTAAAAGGTGAATTCAAACTAAAAAATGTGTCACTAAATATTACTGTACTTCTTTGAGAAGATGTTTCCACCTAGGATGAAATTTTGACTGGTTTTCACAGGTTTCATGACAGATTTACATTATCTGCTGAGAGGAAAAGTCTTGAAATGAGAAGCTGAACCTGCTCTATCAGGAAAATAAGTGCACGGAGCACTGATAGTTAACATAACTAGTTTCTTTATTATCTTTAAACTATGTATCATTTTAATGATTAATTTATAGTTCATTTCTTGTTTTTATTTGTAGGAGAGCAGTGTATGAGGGGTAAAAACACATTAATCTTCATAATCATAGAATCATAGAATGGTTTAGGTTGGAAAGGACCTTAAAGATCATCGAGTTCCAACCCCCTGACATAGGCAGGGACACCTCCCACTAGAGCAGGTTGCCCAAGTCCATGTCAAGCCTGGCCTTGAACAACACCTCCAGGGATGGGGCCTCAACAACCTCTCTGGGCAACCTGTTCCAGTGCCTCACCACCCTCAAAGGGAAAAATTTCTTCCTAATGTTTAATCTTAACCTGCCCTCTTCCAGTTTAAAGCCATTCCCCCTCGTCCTACCGCTACATGCCTGAGTAAAAGTCCTTCCCCACCTCTCCTGTAGGCCCCCTTTAGGTACTGGAAGGCTGCAATAAGATCTCCCCGGAGCCTTCTCTTCTGCAGGCTGAACAGCCCCAACTCTCTCAGCCTCTCCTCATAGGAGAGCTGCTCCAGCCCTCAGATCATCCTCGTGGCCCTCCTCTGGACACGCTCCAGCAGGTCCGTCCTTCTTATGTTGGGGACTCCAGAGCTGGACACAGTACTCCAAGTGGGGTCTCACGAGAGTGGAGTAGAGGGGCAGAATCACCTCCTTTGACCTGCTGGCCACACTTCTTCTTGCTATTATAACTCACCGATGTTCAGCAGGTCAAAGTTCTGATTTGTAAGAGCACTCTGCAACCCCGTGTAGTAAGAGTATTAAACTAGCATGCTTGTTTCTGCTTTATTTATGTAAATTAAATAAAGGTTAACAAAACCTGAGCCCAGTCTGGAAGGTTTTTAGTGAAATTGCAATAAGATCAAGTATTTGTTGTGCGATTAAGCTAAATTAAAAGCTATTTTTTCATTTTTTTCACCAACCCATATAAACTACCTTTAAAACAGAAGTGCCACAGAATGGCATAAGGCCTGCTTCCTAGCTTTTTTACTAGTTAAAATTGCCTGAGATAGATTCAGTATTCAAGGAATTTCCTGTGACACGAACATGACTGCAGAAATAATTTTCAACATTAAATTTGGTGAACTGTTGAACTTTGTTAATATTTTTTGCGCTGTTCAATTCATTTTAATAAATTGTACAGCACTAGCAGTGGAATGAAGTCCAAAGTCTGAAGATTGAAAGCCTGAACAGGTCAAAGAAAAAAGTTGGCTTGCAATCTTGAGCCTGTTAAAACACTAACTAGAAAATTAAGCAGGAAAAACATTTACAAAAATATTGAGAGTATCTTTGATCAGCTGGTTGAAGAGAAGTAATATGACAAACAGGAAATTACAAAGAATAACTATTTTGACTGTAGTGGAAATAGCGACTTAGGTAGCTGTAGTTCAAACTAGATACAGAATATTTTCCTGGAATTTAAAGGAAAGGTATCCAGATGTCTAAACATTCTGCTCAATGTGGCTTTTATTTCAAGTTTGGCAAGCCTTCAGAAAACTGGTAGACAAGTTTAGCTGGAAGACGTTTTCCAGTGTATTTACATAATTTCATACATATTTTATGCTTCTGCATTACATCTTTTAGCAGTGGTCATATTTAATTTTAGGATTCTTTTAAAACATTACATATAGTTTCATGAATTATTTCATTACCCCGTGTCAAAATGCTTTGCATATTAAACAAACCTTTAAACCTGTGAATGGCTATAGTAAACAAAAGTGAAGATAAACTATGCAGAAAGACATTAAGGAGAATCCAGTGAAGTGTCTCCATGTAATTGTAACGTACTGTTCTCAAATGAGGAAAGAATGAACTGCAGTGAAAGAAAATTGTTGTTTCTCCTTTGTGCACAACCACATTTTTGGTACTGTGTGTTTTAAAAGTAAAATCCCATATAAACGTTCTCTGCAGATCAAATCAAAAATGGATGCAAAGCATTCTGCTTGGAGTCTGGGACAGAGAAATCATAAACTACAGCAGAGATACAGCATGCCTAGACAATAAAGTACACGTAGATGTGAAATGTAACAGGTGGGGTCAGCTGTATGCTCTTGAAGGCTACGTCTCTTAGCAGCTGCTGTTTGATGAACAAAAAGCTCAGTACAATACATTATAGCTAATCCTGCAGGAAGCTGGGTGTCCCGTAATCACACCAGTATCAGGTGGTATAGCCAGCATCACACAGATGCTGACACAGGCTTCTCTCTGCTTGTGGCTACCATCTCATCCTAGGGGGCCAGAGAGAACCCGCTAGAGACGCCTCCACTTCGGGCTATGAATATTTATCTTTCCAGTTTTATCTAGCCTGCTATACGACAGGAGTGGGATGTCTGCTTTTGTTTTCCCTTTTGTTTCAGGAACATTTCTGTGCTTGAAGCCAAACAGTATTGTTCTAAAAAACTAAAGTTTTTTAGACCCAGAGCCCATGTCCCATTCTGCCCATGAAAGCAAAGACTTCTGGCTTTTGGGGAAATGTTTATCCATATTTTGCATACCATGTTTTTAATTAAATGAAGAGTGTAGACAGAATTGTTTATACACTGTGTGTATATGCAATTAAGGGCAAAAAAAAATTCCTTTCTAACATAATCAGCTGGGAGATAGCAATATTATTATTCTGGATCCTGTTCAGAATTACAAATAACTCAGATGAGTAAAACAGCAGATACAAACGAAAAAAAAAAAAAAAAACAACCTCTCTTTTCTTTGTTTCTGAGAAAGGGAAAAAACAGATATGTGTATATAGAAATCATGATAATTTTTTAATAACACTTCATTGTGAATGTACAATGCACACACAGTAGTATCCATTTGATTATTTCAGCATAACATTAATTAACTTATTTCATTAAGATACGTGTTGTTTGCTCTGCTCATATATGAGATCTGATAGGATGGAACACTGCAGACCCGACTTTTCTGTTTCATTTTGCACTCCTTGGGTGTTAGATGATCAGCATTCTGGAAGTCAGGCTCAAATTGCCTCAAGGTATTCCAAAACCTGTGAGGTTTCAAAACTCAGTGACTGTGATTCAGGGCACATTTCTGTGATTAGATACAGAAAACAACTCCATTGACACACTATTGTGGCCAAACAATACAAACTAGCTCTGTTGTGGAAGGCATGTTGTGTTAGTACGACACCAAGAGAAGGGCATGTTAGTTCAGGTTGAATGCAAATACAGCTGCATGGCTTCCAGACCATAGCTGACTCAGATCCAGAAAGATTTGAGCGTCGACACAAAAGGCATGTGTAGACCTGCCCATAGGGGAATGATATGGTGTAGTATAGCACCCAGATACTTTCTATGCCTTTCCTGGAGCCTTAACAATTGCTAGACCATCTTTCCTCTCTAAAAAGAGATGCATAGAAAATTATGATAAAACCTGATATCCTAATAAATATTTGAGAAACAACAGCAAAAAGTTACAGTGCAGAAAAGAAAAGGGAGTGTTATGGATACGTTTATTTGTCCGAAAGCATATATGCCTCAGTTTTAGATGATAGAGCAATTTTGTGATACCATTCATACATCACTGTCTCTCTTCTTCATTACTGCTTAATGATGTAGAAAGAATTGCAAGATGTACAAAAGGGTTAAATCTGATATATTGAAAACCATCACTGACATGTTGAGATGGAGGTGACCTTTACAAAACAGGTAGTACATTTCTCTGCTTTGGGGAAGACCAAGAGTGACTAGACTTAAACCTTTGTATACTCTCTTCTAGAAACCCTTTATAACATGTATTTCATTCCAACAATAATTATTGTTATACTTGGAAAAAAACCTTCTTAATATCAAGCCAAGATTATTTTTTTTTGGTGAGGAAATGAGGCAAAGATGGTCCTTCTCCTTCCTCAGTGGATGTGGAGAATATTTGCTGATGTTAGAGCAAATAACCAGAATGTAGGTTCTAGCCCACAACAGGCTCAGAGTACTAGAGAAAGGAGGAATGTTAACAGTAGAATCAAGTCGACCATTTGAGTTATGAAGGCTTATCTCAAACCAGAGGGCTGAGTTAAGTCATAGTCAGAAACCAGGTTGTAGTCAGAAAACAAATAAGGAGGTAAGGTCGGGATGAACCGTGAGAGAAGTGTGCAGCAGCATAGGACAAACAATCTGGTGCTGGGAAAGGGCAGGAGTAGGAATCAGAGGCAGGCGGGAATCATTAGGAGAGATTGCTGGAGAGCTGCAGTCAAGACACCCAGCAGCTAGGAAGAGCACGTGGGACTGCTTCAGAGAGCTGACAGACCAGCCAGGCTCACTGGCCAGTCCTTACCTTCTCTCCACGTTGCCTGTGTCTACTGAATCCGTGCTATTCAAGGAGACCGGCAGCCAACAAGTTGGGGAGTAAGTAGTCAGAAGGGGTTTATACATATTACACAGCACCCTATTCAATCCAGTTCCAGGGATGAGTCAAAACTACAGATGAATTGCTTTAGGGATTCCAGTGATGTGGCCTTTCAAGTTCCCTGAATTAGCTGAAGATCCAGCCCTGGCAATCAGTCCATAGCTGCCATTCAAAGCAGCTGAGGCTCACAGCTTTGTGTAGTAGCTGCAGTGAATTCTTGGCAGAGGGAGGACCCCTCATCTCAAGTTTCAAACATGGGACTGATTCTGGGGCCATCGACATGATGTGTTCTGCAAAAAGCAGGTATGCTGCAATTCATCACATAAACGATAGTAGAGGTCCAAAAGGAAAAGGTAGTCACAGGCTGTTGGTGCTGTTTGGAAAGCCAAGTGCATCTCCAACCCATTAATTCTTTTGCTTTTATCTCACATTATCAAACAAATGTTCTTTGTGTGCATTGCAGGATAGCTCAGCATTTCATGGCTATCCCCATTTTCCAGAATCTTTTTCAGAAAGCAAAAAATCAGCTCATTAGGATCATTCTTTGCATTTAAAACAGGCCCACTGTCAGCAAAAAAAAGAAAAGACAATGTCTGAAATAAATACATCCACAAGCCTCCAGAGCAAGAAGTTCACTTTTTTCCAATGAGATTGATGTTCACAAAACACCTTGAAGGTGATAAGCAGTATGTTAAAAGTGAGTAATTAACAAATTGAATAATCAAAATTACTACCATCATTACATTTCTGGCTTGGTCTGAATGGTTAATTTTTCACTTAATTTAAAAACTGAACTATAGTATTTGTGTTTTACTTAGAAATGAGACCATGATGTATCAGCATGCAAACAAAACTTGGAAGTTTGGCCAAGAAACAGTAGGACCCAATTATTCTCATCTGTCTTATTCACTTTTCCCAGGCCACGTAACATTTGGAAATGTGTGAAAGCACAAGTATTCTCATTTGCCATTAATTTCACCATGAGCTGAGGATACTGCACACCTCACTTAATGAGCAACATAGTGTCTTCTCCGTACTTGAGGCAACTAAAAGAGCTGAATGGGCTAAAAAAAAGGAATTTTTACACAGGCACAGACAGACATGCAAGCACGTGGAACATGCAGCACATCTATGTCTATTCAAGGTATATCATTCTCAGGTATGTCCTCTAGGCAGAAATTCAGCGCATGTTTTTCCAGACACGAACCTTCTACCATCCACTCGATAAAACTTCATTTCTACGCTAGGAGACCGACACCAGAGTCCTGTGTCTTTCTGCAAGGGGAGAAACCAGATGCACATCTTCACACAAGCTCAAATCCTCTTGGTAAAACGATAAGAACGTATCAAACACACATGAAGCCAAACATTCAGTTCTCCAAGAAATATTTGGAGCATAACTGCACCTTAGTAGACTGTGGGTGCATCGACTCTCATTCAAGCTGCATCTGAGAGAAACACAGAAAATACTCGAACTGTATGTCTCAGTGTGCATATTTTTACCTGGAGCCCACTCTGAGAATAATGACATAATCTGGAAGAATATATGGTCTGGACTTTAGAACTAAGAACTCTGGGTTCCACTACTCCAGTAGCTCCAGTTCCACTACTGTTTTTTGCTACTGTTGAACAATTAATCTGTGTATTGTTTTTGCCACTTGAAAACAGTTGGAAGGATGCTTACTCATATTTGCCACTGTGAAATGTTTGTTGAGGGTCTGACATGAACAGTATTATAAAAATATTATCATATTTCATTCTTCCTAAGTGGAGCAATCTTTTAAAATTGACAGTTGCACAAGACACGTTTCTTGGCTTTGCTGTTTATTCGTCTCATTTGCTCTCTATACGTACACATTCATCTTTTTTTTCCTGACAGAAGGCTCTGAGGGCACTTCTTAAATACAACAGGCTATGAATAGATTTAGATAACTTGGGTTTTAATTTTACATGTACCTTCTACCTTTCCAAAAGATTTAATTTTAACCATCCTGAAATTCACAGAGGAAATCAGTCTGTATCATTATAAGTCTTAACCTCTCAGGGTTGTATGGCCAGATCAGGGATTGTTGGGTTTTTTGTTTGTTTGTAAGTTGTTGCAACTCTTTTCAATACAAGTAAACATCTGGAAGTAAGATTCAAGGGTCGGTAATTACTACATCCAAGAACAGTCATCGTGATGCAGTAGCCAGAATGGTGTGAACTTCTCCATTAGCCTTAATTACAAAGCCTTTACTAGCACAAGAAAAGAGAGTGACAGAACAACTTGCCTGAGCAACAGCAGGAGCAGAGACAACCTGTGCCCCATTTAGAGGGGTCTCATGAAAACTTTGGCTAGTTTTCATTGAACGGTGCGTACTGAATTAAGAAGGCCTCAACCTTATGTTTCAAGACAACTGAATGGAACTGAAGCCAGTTTCTGGGGCGAACAAGAGGAGCCAGCAGATCAATGACTGGCTTCGAGCCCGGTGCCACCAGCAGGACTTATGGCCCAATTTAGAAAGTGCCAGGCCTGCTGGCAACAGACGGACATACCTTGTCCCGCAGGGGCAAAAGGGATCTAGGGCTCATTAATAGGTCTTTAAACTAGATTTGGGGGGGGGGGGGAGGGGGGATGGTACTGGGCTAGCTGGTGAGGTGCCAGGGTATAGTCTCTCAGCACTTGTGGCAAGGTCTGCCAGTACTCCTGAGAGCCAGAAGGCCCACCACATCTCAAGGGTCCAAACCACACACATGACTCCCGCTCTGAAATGCTTATACACCAATGCACGCAGCTTGGGGAATAAGCAGGAGGAGCTGGAGATCTGTGCACAATTGCAAGGCCACGATCTCATTGCAATTACTGAGATGTGGTGGGACAACTCACATGAGTGGAATACTGTCATGGATGGCTATGTCCTTTTCAGGAAAGATAGGCCAACGAGACGTGGTTGTGGAGTTGCGCTCTATGTGAGAGAGCAACTGGAATGCATCGAGCTCTCACTGGGGGCGGATGTAGAGAGGGTTGAAAGCTTATGGGTAAGGATTAAGGGCCAGGCAAATATGAGGGACACTGTTGTGGGAGTTTATTACAGACCACCTGATCAGGATAAGGTAGCTGACGAGGCAATCACCCAGATATCTGCTGGGTAGACCACACGGCCTGTCACGCACAGTCCAGGAGGCTCCTCCAGTGTATTGATGATAACTTTTTAACACAGGTGGTGCAGGAGCCAACAAGGAGAGGAGCACTCCTGGACCTAGTATTAACCAACACAGAGGGACTGGTGGAGGACATTAAGGTTGGGAGCACCCTAGGCTGTAGCGATCATGAAAAGATAGAGTTCAGGATCATGGGTACTACACACAAAACAACAAGAAGCAAAATCACAACCTTAGACTTCAGGAGGGCTAACTTTGATCTCTTCAAGAAACGGCTTGGGGAGATCCCGTGGTCTAGAGCTCTGGAAGGCAAAGGGGCTCAAGAAATCTGGTTGGTATTCAAAGACCATTTCCTCCAAGCTCAGGATCGGTGCATCCCGAAGAGCAAGAAATCGGCCAAGGGACACAGGAGGCCTGCTTGGTTGAGCTGGGAGCTTCTGAACAAGCTCAAGTGGAAGAAGGAAGTTTACACTCAGTGGAAGAATGGACTAACCCCTTGGGAAGAGTACAAGAATGCTGCCAGAGTGTGCAGGGATGAAACAAGAAAAGCCAAGGCCACCTTGGAACTAAACCTGGCAAGGGATGTCAAGCTCAACAGGAAGGGCTTCTTCAAGTATATTGGAGGCAAAAGGAAGACCAGAGAAGCTGTGGACCCACTGTTGAATAAGACAGGAGCCATGGAGGATGCGGAGAAGGTGGAGCTATTGAATGCCTTCTTTGCGTCGGTCTTCACTACCCGGCCAAGCCCTCAGGAGTCCCAGGCCTTGGAGAAAGTAACAGGGAAAGAGGAAGACTTCCCCTGGGTTGAGGAGGATCAAGTGAGGGACCAGTTAAGTCAATTAGATATTTACAAGTCCATGGGCCATGATGGAATGCCCCTGAGAGTCCTGAGGGAGCTGGCAGAGGTCATTGCTGGGCCACTCTCCACCATCTTTGAAAGGTCCTGGAGAACAGGCAAGGTTCCTGAGGACTGGAGGAAAGCCAATGTCACTCCGGTCTTCAAAAAGGGCAAGAAGGAGGACCTGGGGAACTACAGGCCGGTCAGCCTCACCTCCATCCCTGGAAAGATGATGGAACAGCTTGTTCTGGGCGTCATCTCAAGGCACGTGGAGGAAGAGAAGGCTATCAGAAGTACTCAGCATGGATTCACCAAGGGGAAATCATGCCTGACTAATCTGATAGCCTTCTATGGTGGTGTGACTGGATGGATAGATGAAGGAAGAGCGGTAGGTGTGGTCTACCTTGACTTCAAGGTGGTCGACACGGTCTCCCACAGCATCCTCATAGGGAAGCTTAGGAAGAGTGGGTTAGATGAATGGACAGTAAGGCGGATAGAAAGCTGGTTGCAAAACAGAGCTCAGAGGGTTGTGGTTAGGGGCGCAGAGTCTAGTTGGAGGTCAGTGACGAGTGGTGTTCCCCAGGGGTCAGTACTGGGTCCAGTCCTGTTCAATATATTCATCAATGACTTGGATGAGGGGATAGAGTGCACCCTCAGCAAGTTTGCTGATGATACAAAGCTGGGAGGGGTGGCTGACACACCAGAAGGCTGTGCTGCCATACAGAGAGACCTGGACAGGCTGGAGAGTTGGGCAGAGAGGAATCTTGTGAAATTCAATAAGGGCAAGTGTAGGGTCCTGCACCTGGGGAGGAATAACCCCATGCAGCAGTACAGGTTGGGGGCTGATCTCCTGGAGAGCAGCTCTGTAGAAAGAGACCTGGGAGTCCTGGTGGACAACAGGATGACCATGAGCCAGCAATGTGCCCTCGTGGCCAAGAAGGCCAATGGCATCCTGGGGTGCATCAAGAAGAGTGTGGCCAGCAGGTAGAGGGAGGTCATCCTCCCCCTCTACTCTGCCTTGGTGAGGCCGCACCTGGAGTACATGTGTCCAGTTCTGGGCTCCCCAGCTCAAGAAGGACAGGGAACTGCTGGAGAGGGTGCAGCATAGGGCAACCAAGATGATTACGGGACTGGAACGCCTCTCTTATGAAGAAAGACTGAGGGAATTGGGTCTCTTTAGTCTGGAAAAAAAGACAGTTGAGGGGGGACCTGATCAATGCTTATAAATACTTAAAGGGTGGGCGCCAGGAGGATGGGGCCAGGCTCTTTTCGGTGGTGCCCAGTGACAGGACAAGAGGTAACGGGCACAAACTTGAGTATAGGAAGTTCTACTTAAACATGAGGAGGAACTTCTTTACCTTGAGGGTGGTAGAGCACTGGAACAGGCTGCCCAGGGAGGTGGTGGAGTCTCCATCTCTGGAGACATTCAAAACCTGCCTGGATGTGTTCCTGTGCAACCTGCTCTAAGGTGTCCCTGCTCTGGCAGGGGGGTTGGACTAGATGATCTCCAGAGGTCCCTTCCAACCCTATGATTCTATGATTCTATGATTCTACGATTCTATGCTTCTGGGTTGAGAGTATAGTCCTTATCTGCCATAACAATTTTTTTGAAGTAAGTTTTTCTATTCCAAATTATGTGTATTGTATTGTCATAGAGGACTACGGAAGATTCATGAACTATTAATGGTGAGAAATTAGTTATCCTGTAGGCTATGTTCTTCTAAGCGAATTTCCCACATCCCAATATTGACATCAATAATGGATCAATGAATGAGAACTTTGTTGTGAGTTAAGTATCTTCACTGTAGGGATTGTACTGATTTAATGCAGACATGATATATGTGAATCATCAAGTTGGAAAAAATCAGATGATCATGTGTGACTGTATTGGGTTTGCGTGGCAAAGTTTTGGTAGCGAGGGATCTACAGGGGTGGCTTCTGTGAGGAGCTGCTAGAGGTCAATGCCAGCCAGCTCCAAGATGGGTTTGCCACTGGCCAAGGCCAAGCCAATCAGCGACAGTGGTAGTATCTGTGATATTTCAGAAGGGGGAAAACAACCTGCACCACTACAACCAAAGAGAGGACTGTGAATATGGGAGAGAAACAACTCTGCAGATTCAAAGGTGAGTGAAGAAGGATGGTGATGAAATGGTCCAGGCGCCAGAGCAGAGATTCTCCTGTAGCCTGTGGTGAAGACCATGGTGAAGCAGGTTGTCCCCCTGCAGTCCATGGAGTTTTACAGTGGAGCAAATATCCCCCTGCAGCCCGTGGAGGACCCAATATTGGAGCAAGTGGATGCTCCTGAAGGAGGCTGTGACCCCATGGGAAGCCTGCGCTAGAGCAGGCTCCTGACAGGACCTGTGAACCCATGGAGAGAGGAGCCTACACTGGAGCAGGTTTGCTGGCAGGACTTGCTACCCTGTGGGGAACCCACGCTGGAGCAGTCTGTTCCTGAAGGATTGCAGCTTGTGGGAACAACCCACACTGGAGCTGTTTGTGAAGAACTGCAGGAAGGACTCTCATCGGAGAAGTTTGTGGAGGACTGTCTCCCATGGGAGGGACCCTACTCTGGAGCAAGGCAAGAGTAGTTCTCCCCCTGAGGAGGAAGAAACAGCAGAGACAATGTGTGATGAACTGACCGCAACCGCCTTTCCCCATCCCCCTGTGCTTCTGGAATGGAGGAGGTAGAGAATTTGGGAGTAAAGTTAAGCCTGGGAAGAAGGGAGGGGTGGGGGGAAGGTGTTTTAAGATTTCATTTTTATTTCTTATTACACTACTGTGATTTGATTGGTAAAAAATTAAACTAATTTCCCCAAGTTGAGTCTGTTTTGCCTGTGTCAGTAATTGCTGAGGGATCTCTCCCTGTCCTTATCTCGACACATAAGCCTTTGGTTATATGTTCTCTCTCCTGTCTGGCTGAGGAGGAAAGTGATGGAGCGGCTTTGGTGGGCACCTGATGTCCGACCAGTGTCAACCCACTGCAATGACATAGGCTGCACATGCTCCAAGCATGTAGGAAAACTACTATCATACTTCAACTCCTTATATTAGTGACTAAAAGTGTCCAATTAGCTCTACTTTATCTTCTCCAAAGCTGAAGAAGGAAATAATAACATTTTCATGCATCATGACAGAGCCTCAGAATTGGAAACTCAAAGATATATTTAAAAATAGTAACTGTTATTTCATCTAAGAGTTGCTTCTGTAACACAGTGATGTCAATAAAAATTGAAGCTTCTCTGCACTTTACAGGATCAATCCTTGAAATTCTTTCCACAATCCAAATTGACAGCATTTTAGAACAATTGTTTTTCATTATGGGTACTTTAATTCCCCTGCTTCTAAACCAAATCATTTTTGTTTATATACGAAGTGTCAACAGATACTGTACATATTGAACTCATAAAAGTCTTGTGTAACACACAGCTAAGTAAAGAGAATAAAAGAACAGAGGCATATACCAAAATGCTAGTCAAAACTATTAAATTGTACTTTTAAGGGTCCCACTGCAGAGAAAAGCTTTCTGTTTACTCACTTGAAGCAGTGGCAGTTAACATGAATGCATTAAAAAAAGATAAGTGATAACACTTCTAAATTCTGCTAATCCTCATTTTTGCTCTTTTTCTGTGACCAGAAGCTATTTTCTCATGAAAGCTCCAAGATTTCGGCAGTTTACATTTAAAGAAACTCTTTTTTCCTTTTGAGCTCTTAGAATATGCAGCAGCTACCATAACTATCTGGAGTTTGTATTATAGAAGTACATTTTTTTTCTTTTCTTTTTCCTTCCTTTTTTTTTTTTTTTTTTAATCTCTAAGATCAGGCAAAATATAGGGTTTGTTTTGCATAAATTCTTTGAAAAGAAATCTCTTTGATTTTAATATTTTTGGAGTACTATTGATGTAAGATCAAACCTTCTTTAAATGGTTAGGGATAAAATATTGAAGTAATACAATACAGCAGTTTTGGGACAAGAATTGCATAAATCAGCTAAAGGCCCTTTAAAGCACATAACTGGCTGGCAAAAGCAGACCCATTTCAAAACTGTCATAACACCAGCTTGTTTTTCAATTCTATAACTCAGAATGTCTGGATTTCAATAACTTTTTTTTTTTTTTCCTTCAGGGTACAACGCAAATATTGTAACGAAAACCACTATACATTCTGTGTGTGTCTGAGTACAGTTATTATATACAGACCAGATCATCCTTGTCTCTTTTCTATAGGCAGTATGTAAGTACAGCCATTTAATATTTATTTCCCCTAGTAGTCAAAATGTACAAAGTAGCCACAAAACATAAAAGACACAGACTCTGTCTCAGGTTGTTAAAATCTATGTCCTGATCCTGCCGTGAGTTTAAGAGGAAGGGGCTCCTGTGGAGCCTCATTGGTTCCCGCCTGCCTGTGCGGAGCTCATTGCACGGTCACAGATAAAATTACTGCTCTGACTGTTGGTATTAAATGCCCACTCACAAACACCTTAAGAAGCATAAAGTGTACTTTTTAAACGTGGAGTGGGCCTCATGAACGTGCGTAACTATTGACAGGAGCACTATAGTTGCATTCTGCTGTCTATGCTGCTGCATTTCCTCTCTTCTAGCAGACCTGGTCCACGTGGCTGGGACATGCTTTTTAAATTAAGCAGAATGTTAAATAAACTCATGCAGATGATATAATTTGTGAAAGTGTATTTTACTGATTACAGAAGGTTTTTTTCCAAATGATGGTTGCTTTCGGATCTGTCATGACAACCAGCCGAAACAAGACCAATCTTTTCCGTAGGGTAATCAGGAAGAATTAGAGTTGGAAAAGACATAAGCACTAATATTATGTGCTCATGGAAATAAAATTTATTAGTTCGAATTCCTCAATAATATGATGATCCATACAGTCTCAAACATATCTGGATAATGTTAATATATATTCTATGACACCCTAGTATCCCAAGGCACTGTAGTGGGTAATCAAGAGGTGGAACTCTTAAGACCAAACATTAACAAATATTATAAAATCAGAAACATTGCATAATAAAATACTTACTTTTTCTTAAAAATTAATTAATGTAATTTAAAAAATATATTTTAGTTTTGACTAGTTAACAAATTATGATGCACATCATATAAAACATTCTGTCAATATTACTTTATGGAAAAAAAAAAACAACCCAGAGAAAATAGTCAAAACCCTGTGTCAATTTCAAGTCTCTTTTGTGAGAGTTTCAGTGGATGAAATTATTGGCAAGAAGTGACCGACAAATAGGAAATGTTAAATCCAAATCAAAAATAGTAACTTTGGATACCTGATTTATGTGTGTTAACCTACGCAGAGGAAAAAGCATCAAGCATGAACTATTTACAAAATCAGTTTTATGAAAAATTATATTTTTCAGGAATCTAGGATAGAATTTTTTGCAGAAACCACTTAGCATAAATTATTGAATAATATATAAATATCAAGATAATTGTGAATCGGTCACAGAAAATTCAGAAAAGAAAAGCAGAGAGGATATTTGTCAGCTAAATTATTCATTGTAAACTATTTGCTCAAGTCCATTTATTATTTAATTAGTCATTTGATCAGCAAGTTTAGCACCTGTAGGATCCCCTGCATTGTGCTATGGGACCGACTGCTTGAGCCTGCATCCGACTGCAGCGCCCTGCTGGAGACCCCTCTCCAGCCCAGCCAGCTCTGCGGTGGTACATTATCATCTCCCTAAAGATACAAACTCACTAGATGGGCTACTGTCCACGTGGCCATTGCACACCGCTGGCCGGAGGTACAGGGCTTATTGAGACTAGGAAACAATTAATGGATGATATAACGAGAATGAACCGGCTCATTCCCAGGTGGAAAAAAAAAAATACCCCCAAAGTCTGAAGAACTGAGAAGCTCTTTTAATTAGCAAGCTACTAAAATGTCAAAACGTTCAGGCTTCCCTCTCCTGCTGACAACATCACGCACAATGAACTGACTACAATTTTTTTTTTTTTGAGTTCTGACATGGTAAACACCTTTACCTTACAAAAGTCTATTTATCAATGTTCTATATATGTCAAATATTCTTCTGCTACATTGATGCAACTTCCATTGCAGTTATTGCAATGGGAATTGTACTGATATTACAGGAGAGTTGGCTCAAGGTGATTACTTATTATATTTTCAGTGAAGAGAAATCTGGTCTGCAATTTCTAATTATTCTGGTAAAAATTGTCCCTGACACAGTGCCCAGGAATCCAGTTAAGTTACACCAGAGACTAATTTTTCTCATTATAATTTTTTAATTGTAAAAAGAAGCACAATAAAGTTTATTTAAATTTTTCAGTAGTTCCTCTTTGAAAGGTCAGTTTGATATTTAATTTGAAATCAAGTAAAATGGTGTGTGTGTGTGTGCATGTGTGTGTGCGACAAAGTAATGTTTAAACAATCAGACCTGACAGATGCTGACAGATACTGTCTAATATTCCTGCATGCAGATTGCATTGTGACTCACAAGGCTCAAGGTCATGCATCTATAACCACCCAGAAGGCTTTCTTCTCCACTTGATGCACAAATTTAAGTTCCATTAAAGCTAATGTAAGATACAGATGCTTACTGGAAGGACAATAGACCAATCTTCCAAAATGCTGTACAATCAGTAGTGATGTGATTCATAGCCATCGTTCCTAACCTTGGTAAATTATTGTGCAGTAATTAAATAAAACACTCATGCAACAATAAACCTGTTACCTTATCATATATCTCTTGGGGATGTGACACTAGAACCAGTCCAAAAAATGAGGAAAGGATTGTCCCTCTAGCCCCTCCCCTCCAAATGTCAACACAGGCAATACTTTTTGAATTTTTTAAAGACTCTGTGAAAACATTCACTTTCCAGCAAAGTATTTTGGCTGAAAAAAAAATCAATATTTTGATTAAAGTTGTCATTGCGATTTCTCATGGGAGATTCAGCTCAGGTAAAGGTTTTTCTGTCACTCAGGTGCGTCAAGAGCACCCCAGCTGATGGGACACTCCGTGCTGCTTTCTCTTTACTCCCCAGGGACATCCGTTTGCATGGATAACAACTGCTGGAGACCTGCATTCTACTCTGTGAAAAATTTAACAATTATTTCCTTCCTTCTTGCCTTCCTGCCTGCCTTCCTGCCTACCTTCCTGCCTCCCTTCTCTTCCTTCCTGCTTTCTCACCCTTCCTCCCACCCTCATGGTAGCTACAGGACCTGCCACATTAATACCCAGTTTGGTCTTTTCTAAGAAGCAGAAGGCACAAAGCGTTGGTTTTCTTCATGCATATGGAAAGGTTCATCTCGGTACACGACCCCTCTGCCTAGCCCTAACACGTGCCATTTGAACGGCTCTTCAGATCTCTCCTTGGGGTACACTATAAAGTCCTGAGAACTGCTGGCTGGGAACGGGCACATGCAGAAGCAGTTGCAAGGAGGCTTGGTGAAATTTCCCTTGATTCATCGGTTGAGAAGGACTAGGAAAAGCACATTACCCAGTCTAACCACAGGTCTGAAACAAAGCCTATGTGTGTTTCTGGGACGCTAAAATACTTTTATTAATTTTTAGTTTTCCTCTGTGTGTTCGCTGAACTTTGTATTAGAGACAATTGAGTCTTGAAATCACTTCTTGATTCTAGCCGGGGGAAAATGGGGTTGGGTGGGATACATAGTAGATGTATAAAATTCACAGGCACTTGTTTGCAGAAATATTAATCTGATTTTGGTTTGCCTGCAATAGAGTTTTTTGCTGACTCTTACCATGCCTGTAACTGATCCTAGCTTACAGTTACCACAAATCTTGAAAGATATTAGGTAGGGGCAGCAACATGATTGTTTGAGAATCCCAGGCTCATTTTATGGTAAAAAAAAAAAAAAAAAAAAGGTATGCAACACTTAGTAGGAGAGCTCTCTGGATCTCCCCACCTTCTTCTCTCTGCCAAGGTGGAGTTTGGCTGCCTGTCCCTTTTGACCCTACTTGTCAGCTTACATCAATACAAAAGCCTATCTCAGGGAAGGGGAAAAAAGCTAGAGATCTATTATTTTTTCACTCTGTGAAAGCAGAGTTTCTCTTTACGTTTTAGGAGGGCCCCCTCAGCTTAGGCTTCAAGGAGTTCAAAGATCTTCCTCTAATCACAGAAAACACATCAGAGTAATCAACATGCCGGGAAAGGAAGGGCAGTAAAATTATGGGACAATTTAATGGTGATTTATTGAAAATTGGTAACTGGCAGCAGCACTTTATGGAGGAATCTCTGGATCAGCTCTACATTTTACGCCTACTGTGGTTATGAAAGAGGAAAATAAATGGAACCTGATCCCTAACTGAAATTAAAACCTCTTGTTACTCACTGCCTTTGGGACATTGGCATTTCCCGCAGCACAACCTGCTATTTTCCTAAAACATACCCCCAATTTTTAGGGGGTGCATTGTATTTACAGGAAATCAGGACAGAGTACAGGATGTATGGTAACCACTGTTTTGTATCTTCAACTTGCGTGCCTGTTTAGTGTTTGCGAATGATATGCCCTGGTCTGAGGCAAATGTTCAGGAAGATATTGTGCCAGGATCTCTTGCATAGTTCAGACAGTGCACCTTAATCTTGACCTCCCACAGCTCCACTATTTCAGTCCCAAAGCTCTTTTGAGCAGAAACTGCCAATCAGGTAAAATGGTGCCATTGTTTCATGATGTACTCGAACAGGGACTGGGATGAAACCACCAAACTCATTTTCACTTGTGACCCAACCTAGTGAACTCGAGTCATGAGACGCAGAATACCTACAGCTCCTAATAAAAATGTAGTCAGGATAAGAAAGTCTTACGGTTAAAGAACACCTGGGCATTAGTGTTATTAATTCCCATTTAAAATGGCCTATTCAATGTAAAATACATATTAGTAACACTACTGAAAACCTGAGCATATTGATAATGATGAGTAGGTCCAGGAGCAATGAGAAAAGGAAGTATAATGAAGAGATTACAATCAGAAAGGGTATTAAGGGAAATCTTGCTTAATGAGGCTATTGGTATCAAACTACATTATTCATAGGGACTTCTGATTAGAGACAAATGTCAAATGTAACATACAGTTCTGGGTGGCAAGTCTCCATTTGCATTTCAAATAAACACTGTTGGTTCCAGGCTTTAGCATATCAAACTGTACTTTTAGTTTTGAGAAGTTTTGCCCCTTTCACAAAACACCTTTAATTCAATCACGCAAAAGATGAAGTAGGTCTCTTAAACAGAAAAATTCGTTTAGACTTAGAAGTCACCCAAAATCCCATGCATTTAGTGTTCACCAGTATTTCTAAGAACAGGCTGGGTAAGGGCTATGCAAGACAGTACAGATTTCACCATTCCCCACTTTTCTTCCTATCTTTCCTTCCTGTGTCTGTCTGTATTACAACCAAAAGTGCCTTCAAGCCTTAAAAACTGTGGCTCTGCCACTTGAGGGCAGTGGATGGCTTTCTGTGCTGAATTTGAATAGGCATTTTTCTTTTATTTCACACATATGTACTTCTTTTTCTATTCTGGGCACCAGTTCTCTGTTTTCCTCTGGTCCTTCCCAAACCCTCCACCCTTTTGTGTTTTTTACTTCTTCAGTAATTCAGTTTACCCACTTCACACAATGAGACATTTCCCTTCATTTAAGATATGCCTTTCAAGGTGCACTTCTCAATCTCAATGTACCAACAAAGAAAGAACCAACAGAGAGTTAAGTCAGATTGGGCTTCAGAGACTTGTTTAATAAAGCGAGTTGTTTAAAGCTACATTTTAGCACCTTGTGATATAACTTCATAGAGATAGCTTTGATGTTCTCCATAACTTTGTTGGCAGAAATCTGTGCAATTTGTAGAAAATTATTCTGAGAAGACCTCAGTGTATACGGTAAACAGAATCAGCATAAACCTATCTTCTTGCATTAAATTCTGAAAGCATGTCATCAGCACTATCATAATTTGATTTGAATAAGAGTTATATTATGTGAATAAGTGTTACATTAATTAGTGCTGTAGTTTTAATTGAGCAGAGTGTGTGATGGCATTTATTCAAATTCTGATGAACCGTGTGTCCTAATTGTTTGGTAACACTTTGACAAAAGTGACATAATCACTGTTATTGTCCTTAGGACTCATTGTTGGAGCATGAATCATACTGAATTGTTTTGGTATTCGTGTGGGTCTAAAATGTAATACTACAGAAATCCTACTGTAATTTTCCAAAGCATTAATCAGTGCTACTATACAAATAGGAACAGATAAGTTACATACAGAAACAGAAAGAGCCATGAATTTAAAATTCTTAATTAAACAAATTTCTCTTTTGACACCTAAGAGTGGCTGCACGTACGTGAAGAAAATATCAAACCTCGGTATTTATCAGTAAGGCAAATGGAAGAGCCTCCATTTGGCTCCATTTACAGCTGGTACTGTAAGCACAAACTGTGCTAAATGACCCTTTGACACAAGTTGCCCCGAAAGTCAGTTTGCAGAACCCCGGATCCCACGGTACATTATGGCATTGGCTGTCTCTGGGCAGCCGCTTTTCAGCCCTGTACTTCTGACCTTGTTTCCTGCCTTTTGATGACTATCTACCCAGAGGGTAGCAGAAAGGCTCAGATTTATTCTAAGTACATCTAGCAGCAAAGGAGGGATTCAGATTTAAGTTTGGCTCTTGCCAAACCGACTTGACTGGTTGGTCAGCATCACGCCTGGATGGAGGATGGAGGTTCATTCCTTGTCTGGGTTCTCCTTCCCTTACAGCACAGAGACTTTGACAAACCAAGAAATGGCTCCAACAGGAGGGATTCAACTTTTCCCCTTCACACAAAGGAGCTGAACCCCCATCCCTCTGGTTTATGCCTAAAATGAAGATTTTCAAAACTATCAAATGACTTCAACATTGTTGGCTTTTTGAAGCCCTCATTGAAATGTGTTAGTGATGTTTAATTTTCAGGGGTAGGAGTTCGCTTTGACAGGCATTTCTCTAACATTTTTCAACATGGACCTTAAACGAGGCATGCAAAATAACTGGCTTCTTTTGAAACCTTGGTGCACATAGGAATTTACTTGGGAATTTAAGAACTTTGAAGTTTCATTAAAACAGTTTTTGCACTATGTTTTAAAGAAGGAAAAAAAGCACAGATACTTTCAAAAAAAGGTCAAATGAATAATCGTCCTTAAATGACATTTCTACGCTTATAGCAATTTTTAATATCAGCAAATGAAATATTATCCCTTATTTGATATTTTTAAGACCACGATTAAGAGTAAGATCGTCAAAGGTAGGGGTATCTTAAATGATGTTTTTACAATCACACTGTTCTGAGAAAAATGTCAGATGAACTACTTTGTGCGTGGCTGTTTTTAAGTGTATAACTATAAATTTAAGTGTTAGATCACATCAGTATTGGTGTTTTTCAGATCCCTGTGCTTGTAAAGACATCATTTTAGTATAATCCTTCCTTTAATGCTTTTATGATCACTCCGACATTTAATAAGTGCAAGTGAGGAATTTTTCTTCATCTGGTGTCTGCAACCATCTAGTTATATGTGAAAATATTTTCAGCACTGTGTTGTGTTGAAATGCATGTATCAATAAATACATAGCTGTACACACATAAGTTAAATCAGCCAAACAGCTGTCTAGCTGGCAGGCATTTTTATCTGGGCAGACTTCAAGCTTTTTGCAAAGGAACTCTTTTTCCCCAGTTCAGAGGTCGTTACATCATTTGCGGAATTGTCAACTCATGGCTAGTAAGCCTTTACTGCTGATGTCTGTGCTCAGCTTAATGCCAAGCCTACGTACATTTTATAGCACTGTAGTGTGCTTCTTTCCTTACCAGCTCACCTCGTCTGGTTGCCTGTCCAACCTGCACTTGGCCAGCCAGGGCACGTGCACGGTAGAGTCCTTCATTACCTGCTGAAAGAGCCGTAATGCAGGACCCCTCAAACACAGCATTGCTGGACCGGTTGTGGATACGAAACAGGGTGGAGAGGCAGGGGGAACAGAGAAAGGAAACATTCTCCAGAACCCCTAATTAAAGATTGTGTCATAATGGATAGGTACCAAGCTTCAGAATGGAAAGGGCACAGTTTGCCTTCGAGTTTTAGCATTGTTGCGTGCCTGACATCATTGGGTCCTTTTGCATAATTTATCTCAATATGGGTGTCTGTGTGTGAGTATAACGATACCTATTTTGGGATGTTTCATATTTTGATGCTTTTCTTTGTGGTATTTGAACAATTGGCTTTCATCCTTAAAAATAGTGGAAATGAGCCAATAGTATTGGTTATTTGGGCTGGGGTTTTTTTGACCCAAAGTTCTTCTCCTGAAGTTTCTGCACATTTCAGACAAATCTTTTAATTTGGAGAATGACCACAACACGTTCTGTGTACTTTAAAGATTTAGTGCAAGCTTTCTTAGCGTGAATATTTTTCAATATTCAGTTTTTCTCTTCCAATGTTTCTAAAAAATCTCCTGGTTTAGAAATTAATTTGTACACTTTTTTGGTTTTGGTTTGTTTTTTTTTTTTTCAGTGGTCTCTTTAGGCAGTGACCTCACTTTGGCTCTCTTTTTTTTCATTCAGCCTCACAGATTCTGTCATAAGATGGACCCTTTATAAATTAATAAAGTAATAAAATGAATAAAGCTTGATGTAACATTTCTTAGTGACTGCTCTAATGTTAAAAACATCAAATGAAACATTAACTTCATTTGATGTTTTTATAGCTAGATATACTGAAAAAACATCAAATAAGGATACCCTGAATTTCACTTTTTCACTTGGGACAAGAATGTTTTATGTATACTGTCTGTCAAAAGACTGCGATGGAAACTTTATAGTACATATGTGTTATCCATCTGTATCATTTTCTGTTCTCTTTGGCCTTCTATCGCTTTTTTACTTTGTTTTATTTTCGCATACTTTTTTCTTTACTTTGTGGCCCAGACTATCTTCATTCCTTGATTATTAACAATTAAAAGCATTTTGGTAAGCCTGTGTGTTCTTCCCCTAACATTCTTGGAGTTCTTGCAAGACTGGATCTTTCCAGGAGGACTAACACTTGGTATTTTAGCCCATTTCATTTCCCACATACTTATACTGGTAAACAAAATCGCAGAGGCCCACTTCCCAGCCTGTGATCCCCCACAGGATTAAACTACCAGAATATTTCCTGCCCGGTTTTGGCCTGGGCCACCGAGAGCTCTCTGACAATGCTTCAGCATGGTTCAGTTGGTTTCATGGACTAGAAATTATTCCCAATAGGGAGATTTTAAGTCTGGGGGGAAAAGGAGAATTTAACTCTATGGAGAGGTTTTGTATAGCAGTTCTCCTCAGAGCCAGTGAACAATCTTTGCCTTTTTCATTATTAATAAGGAAATAATCAATGGATTTTCTATAGACAGAACAGCAACTTTTAGTCTTCACAGAGCCATCGGTTAAACTTCTTTGACACAAAATGCTGACCCCTGGGAAGGCTTTGTCACAGCTTCCAGTAGCTTTGGGGATAAATAAATCCACATACTAAATAAATAATACTAAAAATAGTCAAACCACCTTTGAAACATCTCAAACAATAATAACAACAACAAATTATTCAAGTATTTTAAAATAGTTGCAATATTAAAAATATTTAATATTTACAATGTAGGGGGGTTATAAACAGGGATAAATGCTAGAAGTTAATTTATTTTTTTAAGATAAAGAACAACAGCTTTTGCTACCTTTTGTTATATTTTTTTTCTAATGCTTCCAATAAAAAGCTAGGAAAATCAGATTAATGACTTTTGCCAATTTCCAAATTTTTGACGGGAAATAGTTCTTGCCAGTGAATAATTTTCCTTTGTCATCTCAGACTCCACAGGGGGTAGATGACTGCCTTACTTATCTTTAAAGGTAGCTCTCTTTGGCATTAAAATTATACTGCAGTCAGTAAGGGTTCTGACTTGCATCCCTATCATATTCAGCAGCAAAATCTTATAGGATATTCAAATAGCTCTGCATCTTATCGGATGTTCGAATTACATGCCTGTTTTGAGTTCAACTTAAAATGCTGGTGAACAAGAGTTTTTGACAAATGCTCATACTGGGTACAGTAGTGTGTTAAGTGTGAGAGAATGAGGGAGAGAGCTTGAGTGCTACACCAATGATTGCCTGCACTGCTCAATTCTTAATATTGCTCTTTGGCAAGAGTTTTGGCCCATGTCAACTTGCAGTCACTGAATTAATGCCAGGGCATGATTTCTGTGGATAATAGGCACCAAAGACCGTTCCCAATAAACAGCGTGGACAAGGCTGTACCAGATTATACTTCCTTCACCTCATGTGTTTCTCCAACACTATCCAGCAAGCTCTGAACCTTTCAAAACTCCTGCATGCTTCCATACCACACTCCAGTAAGAAAGCATGTATGATTGATTTCTCCATGTCCAAACCACCACTCCAATGGCTTGGAATGCAATCCTGATGATTTCTGAAATGCTTGGAACATACACATATATACACACACATAAACACACACAATCCCCACAACAAAGGAAAAGTTACTTTGATTATAGGACTACAAGGACATAACTGGAAGACCAGAAAAAGACCTACAATCAAATACTTTCATGCAAACTGATCCAGATTATGGCAGTAATCTCTTGGCCAGAGACTAATATCTGTCCCTCTTATATTTTGGTGCACAAACATAACCATGTCTCTTTCACCACTTTTGCTACAAAGTAGTAACCTCCAGCAGGATAAGAGAAAGAATGACTAGCTGACATGTTCTCAATCCCTACAATTTATGTAACAGTTTAAATGCGTTGGACCTTCAAGTAAATGTTATTTTCATGCTCATGTAAAGGAAAGTACCTTTGACAAACACAGCCACCAGGTCCTTGGAAGTTATTATGTTGTTTTCTATCTTGGTGGATATTTGAATTAAAAAAATCCTAGCCATCTACCCATGATCTTAATAAATAACTTGACAAAGTCCAGAGAAAAGGAAATTATTAGAAGCGTTTTGGTTAATGTATCTAGGTTTACACATCTCATGAGTAAAACTGGATAAGACCCTTTCATATGATCTACAAAGGTCAAAAGAAGGGACAGGTTCTGTGTTTTGACAGCAGTCATCTCTTCCTGGTCCCTCAGGTCCTTCTGTCAGTGCAGCGTGGCTGGCAAGAAAGTTCTTGCTCGGATGTCACATTCCTTGGATCTTAATGGTTAAGAGTCTTACTTATCCAGACCATTCATTTAAACCCATTTTTAATTAGTTTTCCCTCTCTGCAGTTTCTCCTCTTCTAAGCATGTATTATGAGCAAATACCCGGCCTCTACCATCAGAACAGTTTTCAAAACTTTTTGGAAATCTGTCTCTCCTTTAGGAAAATCAAATCAGTCAAATTCTATCTTCAGGTCTCCTTCACAGACCTTTTCATTCTGCGTCTAGTCTAGCCTTGCAAGAAGCCATGACACATTTCATAGCTGTTGTGTTTGGGCTTTTGGCAAACTGTGCCAGATATTACTGCTTTGGTTCCACCAAATTGATGTTTGGAAGATTTGCCTTGCAATCATCACAGCTAGAGACTGAATTATTTAAGGGAAAACAGAGACTGAAGAACAATTTACAAGTCTGCCTGTTCCCTGACTATGCTTTGTGTGTTGTCCCAAGGGTTATGCCCCCATGTACTGGGAAGCATGAAAATAATATTTACATTCTGTATTATTTTTAATGAATCATTTATTTAGAGTGGAATTTATATATGACACAGGAATAACAGTATTGTGTACATGAGTTAAGGCAAAATGAAGCCAAAGATATATATTTAACCTTTTTTTTTTCTAATTGGATAGATGCCAGAATACTAACTATCAATATTTAACAATGAGCAAGGAAGCTATGTTTCTTCCTTCCAACTTTAAGTTTCTTGACTCTGGATGAAATTACTTTTTGGAAAGATGTATGCAAAGAAGATAAGGAACTAACCAGAGAGTAATGTGAGGTTAAGTCTTTCTGGATTCTCATAGTTTTGGAGCTCTTTGGGAAATTGGATGTGGATGAACCACCCAAGGAAATATGAACAAGGCAAAAAAAAAACCAACAACGTGTTTCAGGGAAGCCAGCGGCTTCACTACCTGTAAAAATATATGTCTGTATTTTTACAAAAACTTACTTGACTGTGAGCAAAAATGGATTCAGATTGGTCTTATGGACATTCAATAACAATAACTGCACACAACTGATGGCACACGTCTGGATTTTCATCTGTAGAACAATAAACACCACAGAGTGTAACACAATTCGAAGGCTCAAAAGAATCTGAAAACTGGAGAGTTTAAGGTCAGGGACAGTTTGTTATAACTGCAGTCATTACTCTCTTTTCTCTCTTCTCACTTCTAATCCTTTTGCAGGTCTTCCTTCCCTTTACTGTGTGCTTTCTAGAAGTACTCATTACTGCTGTTTAATGTGTTAACAAATATTAATAGGTATCTCAATGCTAAACTACAAGGCAGGATATAGCACAGACAAGTAAGATTTACGCACCTCATTTTAAGAAAAATATAATGGAAAAGTGTAATAAAATTAATGAGTAGTGGTTGATTTTTCTACCAGTGTGTAGCTGAGTAATCATGCCGCCCATGGGATTGAAAAGGTATCTTGATTGTGAAATAGTGCCTTCAGCCTTTGACTTTCTATTGCAATATAGAATAATGTGTCCTTAGAGCACAGTACGCAGTGTCTGTTTCCTCAGAGCATGTAGTACCCATTTTGTGCTAATCAGGACACAGTAAGGATCTTTCTCGTCTACAGGGAATATGATGAGCTGGGGAGTATCTGCATCAGGTATAGTGGGGGAGGAGGGAAGATAAGTTTTCTCTTAGCGGATGTGATGTGATGAACAGAGTAGAGAATTGCTAAAGAGAAAACAGAAGCGTGTGTTTGCACAACAGTTATAGGTTAGACGGAGCGGAACTCCATCTAAAATAGTGTCTGTCTGTGAAATTTGGAGGAAAACAGGGAAGGTTAGGATTTTCTATGCTGGTGATAATCTGACATGGATCAAATAACTTTTCAGGTGTCCTGGTTTGAGATAAAACAGAACCGATTTTCTGTTCAGTAATTTTACCTTTCAGTAACCACGACATCAGGTCGCAGGTGGTAACAGTGGAGAATGGTGCAAGGAGGAAAAGTCCAGGGAAGATGTCTTCTAGCACTGCCCTTGATTGCATATAGGTTGCATATTGTGTCTTCTTTGCATGTTTTTTCCCATGGGACCTCTTCTGTGTTGACAGTTCAGTTTCATAAGCATCCATACTGGTTGCTGGTCATCTGGGAATGTCTGGAGCAATGGGAGATAGCAAATTACTGAGAAAGTTTTTATCAAATATAAAATGTTGCCTGGCTTCCCAGAACTTGGTTTCACTCAGCTTTAAAATGTGGTGGTTAAATACTGAGAAATGTTTGTAGCTTCCTGGAATGCTACTAGACATACAAGAAATGCCACTTGTGGCTGCTCCTATTCTTGCTTGCTGTGAACAGGGGTGTTCTCATCAATTGACTGACTCTCCACGATGATTCTCATCCTACCTATTTGCTTTGGTAGGTAACGCACTTAGCCTTTCATGATCAAAACAGTCCTGGGCACTCAGAAGGCAAGTGAAAAGGTTCTTAGATGTCCTAGAAAAGGATGTCTTCTGCATACAGTCTGTAGGAGGAGTGTAATTTTTCACTTGTCACAGCTTTCAGAAAATCGTGAAGGTCTCAGAGCACAAAGAGACTGGGTGGATATGATAGGAACCTCTACTCTCAGAAAATAAAGTACTAATCTGTTTATTCCCCCCCCAAAATATGGGGGAGAACAAGGCTATGCAGATTACCATGTGTCCTAAAATTGCAGTCCTCACAGCTGTAAGATGATCTCCTCCTCTTCATGTTTATGGGCTTCTAAAGACAGTATCACAGTATCACAGTATCACAGTATCACAGTATCACAGTATGCTAGGGATTGGAAGGGACCTCAAAAGATCATCTAGTCCAATCCCAACCTTGCTTTCTTCCAGCAAAAGTAGGAAGACCTGTACACTGTATAAATGCTGTGGCCACTGTAGCTCATTTCCCTGTTATCTATGTGGTTTGTTAATATCTTTGCTCATTGCAGCTTATTTGAAGCTTCTTTTGCACGACGGGGATGTCCAAAACGAAAAGGCCTTCTCTTCACTTCCACAGTACCTTATTCAGATGCAAAGTTGCAGGTCCTTCTTTAAGTATGCTTTTTTCCTCAAAAATAATTTTATGAGAGGGGAAAAAGGCAGCACATCCTTCATGTCAATTACATTTACTTTGAAGACCAGAACTTGTTGCTGTTGCACTTACTGTTGTTCTCCTTTAACCCCAGTATTTTTAATAACCTTTACTTCCTGTATCTTCTCCTCCCTCTTTGTTGTAAAGATGGATGCTCTACCTATTCTACCAGAAGATCCCTGGACTTTGCAGTAGTTACCTATCAATGGATCTCCTCAGAAAATGACTATGTCATTCTTTCTAGTGAGATTAAGTCCCTTAAAGAAGTCTGAATCTTAGATCGATTTGAGAAATTGAGGCATGCTTTTTTCTTTTTCTTTTTTTTTTTGTTGTGAGAATAATCTTTTAAAGAAAATCTAAAGTTGCACCCCTCATTACGAATAAAAGTACATTAAACATAAACTCTAACATTTAAAACAGCAAGATTGCACTTACATTGTATAATCGCTACACAAAGGGCCAATAATCACTTTGTTCAAAAGAGATAATGCAGCATAATATAAGTAGTAGTTTAAGCAATTATCTGGTAGAACAGTTAATCATCACCCTCAGTTCACAGCCTTTTGTTTCTCAGGAATACACATGTCAGATTGTAATTAAATGCATTCACACTATTCAGTGCTGCGCAGGCTGCCTGGGTGAACAGTGGAACCAAGCGGGAAAACACAATACAGACAAGTTTAGACACAGCTTTTATGGCTGCGTCTGCCTGGCATGGGGTCCTTGCTGACAAATTTGTTATGTAGGGGTGAAACCACATGGCAGTAAATTATTTATTAAAGAATGTAATTTATGGTAAAAATGATGGCTATAGAAAATTTATTTTCACAGTCCTTTTATACTTTCAGAGCATTTTGTTACAGCATGGATTAACTGTCTGGATTAAATATTCTTACTCTGAAATTAAAAGTGAACTGGTTTTGGAAATGGAGTAATTAATTTAGAATTGGCCTTTAAAAAGAATTGCAACATCAAGGAACACACACCCGCACACAGAAAAGAAAAGAAAACAAAACACCACCACTACAACAACAAAAACCCTAAACACAGACATTTTTCCAAAGTACATCTACATGTGCAGTTGCAGTTTTTAGCGTTGGCTGTGGCTGATTGAGAGAAGGGCACCTAGTCTCTGGAACAATTTGTGTTGTACACAGCGATCCGTGAGACACAAGGGAGGAAAAGGCAACTTTCTTGTTTTGCAACGCGGTTATTCCGTGGCTTTCCTAAGACACACTTCCAACCTCTAATGAAGACAGCTGAGACATCTGTAACACAGCATAGTCCTCGCCATTGGATGATTGTAATTATGGTTTTGAGAAATGGTGACAACTGATCCCCCACAGCCAGACAGAAGTGTTCTAGCCTTGCTGTGAGACAGCTGTGTTGTAGCTGTGTAGCTGTGCACTCTGTGCAGACCTTCGCGGTTTCCCAGGCTGCATGTGCAATGCTGTCTTAGAGAGATGAATCCTGAGCTTGAGCTTTTGCCTATTCCATACTTGACCCTTGAGTGCCAAACTATACTAAGTCTGATAATTGTAAAAGATCTGTGTACAGTAGAAGACCTCTTGCTAGCAATAAAGACACCAACTTAGTTTCTCATCCATTTCAAGTGGGGGAAAACCAAAACAAAACCCTACTCGTACAGCTTTAGTTGAGTTGTGTATATTCTAATGTAATGCATAAATTTAATTTACTGGCCTAGGACTGATCCTATTAAGCCTGTATTTCCTGCTATATTTCACACAATGTTGGTTATAACTTTCTAATCCAGCTATTCATGTAGTTTTATCTAATTTAGTAGTATCTTCTAATGAAATAAAACATAAATGCAAAAATACAGATAGAAAAAGAAAAAATATCAATCAAATCAATCAAAATATTTAAACCTCTGTTTCTTTTTTATTTTTGCAGGAAGTTCAGGCATATGCAATGTACACAAACATCCGAAGCAGTTTTATCTCTTTCATAAAGCTCTTCCTCTAATACATTTTTGCTCATACCTTCTATAGTAGAGATCTGTTACATCCCTTTTTTCCTACTTGCACATCCAGGTTATATGGGTTTTGTTCTCAAAGTTCTTGTTATAGCGCTATAAAGAGTGTAAACTCCAAATAAATTAGTCATAGAATCATAGACTCATAGAATCATAGGGTTGGAAGGGACCTCTGGAGATCATCTAGTCCAACCCCCCCTGCCAGAGCAGGGACACCTTAGAGCAGGTTGCACAGGAACACATCCAGGCGGGTTTTGAATGTCTCCAGAGATGGAGACTCCACCACCTCCCTGGGCAGCCTGTTCCAGTGCTCTACCACCCTCAAGATAAAGAAGTTCCTCCTCATGTTTAGGTGGAACTTCCTGTACTCAAGTTTGTGCCCGTTACCTCTTGTCCTGTCACTGGGCACCACCGAAAAGAGCCTGGCCCCATCCTCCTGGCACCCACCCTTTAAGTATTTATAAGCATTGATAGTCAAAGTGATATGAAAGACCATGCAGCTGATCTTTGTAGAAAAGAACAAGTTATTCAGAAAATGCAACAAGTTCTTCAGAAGTCCTGTAAATAAGGTGGCATTTTGTTTATAATTCCCAGGACAGTGCTGTCTTTCTGTGATTGCTTTGAGTTTGCTAATATGAGTACCCAGATAGTACCTCTTACCATAGTATGAGCCAACCATAGCAGGATGCAGCAAATTCTGATCTGGTAAATAAAAGTGAGACTGTTTTATGGTCATCTTAAGGCTGTCCTCTAGTGATTATCAAATGTTGATGGATAATCTTTAAAAGAACCTGGTTGAGACAGTCAAAGGTGTTTGACGTTTGGAAACGCTTGTATTCTCAGCAGGTTTCTGAATATTAATTCAAAATTATCGGTCCAAAAGTCCATATTCCAGCTCAAAGAGGGTTTCAAGAACACATGGCCTAACTGTGTCCCATCTTCTACATGAATCTGCATGAATGGCCATAGGTGTACCTGCTCAGTAACTTATACTTTCCATAGTCTGTGGCAGTCTCATGATCAGGCAGACAAGTCAACCAACCTAGAAAGCCCTTACAGGTATGCAGCAAGGTATTATTCTCTTGTAGGTACCCAATTCAACCATTTTATCTGTATTGAAGATGTCATAGTGCAAAGTCAGGGAGAACAGACACTTGCTCGCATTTATAGAAGTTGCAGATCTCATGACAACCTCACCATTGCCTGGCACAAAATAGTGTTTAAAGAAAATATTACTTAGCAGTATTTAATTTACTTTTTTTTTTTTTTTTAACTTGAGAACAAGACAGTCTGTGAATCAAATTACTTTTAATTTAACAATTGATCATTTCAGCAAATAGCCAAATTTGATTTTAGCAATTTGGAAAAAAAAAAAAGTCAAATAAAATGCAAATGAATAATTGATGATGAAATAAGGATGACAAGCTACTTGGCAGAAAAATGTGATGAAACTGCAGAGAAGCAGGGCCTGCAATCTGCTGTCTTATATAACATATATTATGTTATACACATTGAACTTCTGCAGTCTATTTAAATATTAACCCTTCATATGTTTGCTAGTTCCCCAAGGGCTTGATCATCCTGTAGACTCATATGTTTTGCTGTCTCACTAAGCAACTTCTGTTTAACATTTTAGTCATTTGCTCAGCTTATATCACTTCTCATTGTTGACTCCTGCTTACCTTGGGAGTAAAGGAAGAGAGCGTGAGCAGGACGGAATATGGTGGAATCCTAAAACAGAGACCGTAACCAAAAATAGTAGGAAAACTTAGGCTCGCATTTTCTTGAAAAAATGGCCCTGTTTAGAAGGGAAACTACCACAGGATTAAGGGACCTTGCTTTAATAATTTAAGGGGCAAATGCAGTTTTTTCCATTGTATAAGTGGCTGCTTAGGTACAGGGACACTGCCGTCTTTATATCACGGAATCACGGAGTTTCAGAGTTGGAAGGGACCTCTAGAGATCATCTAGTCCAACTCCCCTGCCAAAGCAGGATTGCCTAGAGCACATTACTCAGGACTGTATCCAGGCGGGTCTGGAAAATCTCCAGAGAAGGGGACTCCACAACCTCCCTGGGCAGCCTCTGCCAGTGCTCTGTCACCCTCACCGTAAAGAAGTTTTTCCGTGTATTTGAACGGAACTTCCTATGTTCTAACTTGTGCCCATTGCCTCTCGTTCTGTCACTGGGAACCATTGAAAAGAGCCTGGCTCCATCCTCCTTCAACCCGCCCTTTAGATACTTGCAAGCATATGTTCATATCCTATAAAATGGAAGCTTATTCTGCCATCCTAATAGCCAATCTCATGGCTACTAAAATCAGTAGAGTCTTCCCACCAAAATGAAGTTGTATTAAAACATCATAACTGTGTTTTTACTTCATCCTCAATATAAAATGTTAGGTAGCCTGAAAATGAATGTGGTTTGTATACATTTTCAAAGGAAATGTTTGCAACGTGTTTTCCAGCAAAGAAAAAACCCAATGTGAGAGAGCAGAGGGGATATCTTCTCCCCAGAAACAGAATCAACTCAATATAAACTAATCCTAAGAGCTCAAGGGATTAATTATAAAGGAATATAAACTTTCCTTTACACAGATATTGAGCACTTTCTTCCTGAAAATAGTGCCAGTCTTACAAAATGCTGAATGACTTTCTCTCTTCAAAGGACTGCATGCCCAAATCTGTGGACTGGACGATTTATTCAAAAGCAGCAATAGTACAGCATTAGTGGAATGCCCTTAGTCCTAAAAACATTAGACTTGGCAAAGGCATACCAGAAGTTATTTAAAATTTGTCACTGTCAGAACTCTTCCTTTAATTACTGATGCTATTATTATTTGACTTATTTAAAGGAATAGTTTCCCATGGCCAGGTATACTTCTGCAACACTCAGACTTTTGAAACATTCATGTTTGATTCCTTGAAAGAATTGCTTCACAGCCCATATATTAAATAAGCTTGAATTTAAAAAGTCATCCTGCCAGCTGATAGCTGAAAACATTCTTCAGTGCTCCTTATCAGCACTATCTCAGATATTGCCAGTGACAAAAAAGTCTGCACGTTTTCGAGTTGTGGGGGAGCACCCTTGTAAATCCACCGATCTTGTAACACAGGCGTCATCAGAGATACAGGCAGACTCATTAAGAAAACCCAGGTTTTGCAGCAACTGCACATAGTATGTAATAGAACCATAATAACCTGACAAAGGATTTTACTTCTTTCTTGATCTAACACGTGTCTTATTAAATATCTGTTGCTTTTATAAATAACTCACGCTCGCCCATTCTCCCCTAACGCATGCAACTTCCCCATTAGCGTTAGTAGCACTCACACGTACACGAGAGTGTTGAACTGTGCAATATATATTCTATTTATAAAACGTGAAGATCAAAAGTTAGCATTAATGAGGCAAACAAGCTATGCTTGCTTTTCTATTCTTATTAAAGGTAGCACTTGTATAAATTGTGTTCTTCAATCATTTTAGAGAAACTGTTTAAAGTAAGTGCCATGCTAATAATGTAGCCCTAGGTGATTGGGACATCTGAACATTTTTAAATGTTGATTAAATTAGGAAGGGGGAGAAGGTATTTTTAAGAGTATGCACTCATATTCATTACAGTAAAGATTATTAAGACGTTGGGAACTCACTAAGGTAAAAATCATTATCTTTGTACAGCAAATTTAATTTGTAATAAACAAGCTCTTGATCATTAATTCTCACCACTGTTCTTCATTTTCTGCATTGTTCAAATGGGATAGCTTCTGTAATAAAGCCCACTGGAAAAAGATATTTTTATTTTTTTTATACTTTTCACCTTGTATTCAATAGATAACTGGAGAGTAACAGCAGGGAGAAAAAAAAAAGCAGAAATACTGAGGAAACAACATCTTAGTAAAATCTTTTCTTCTAAGAAATAGCAGAAGACACGATGACATTGATGAGGGGAGGGTGTTATTGTTATTCTTACTGTTTTGATGTCATTACCATGTTATTTCCATTGTTCTGACATAATCACTTGTTTGTTCTAATTGCGCCAATCTCAACAGGATGATATTTGTGTCATTCATCAGCATGAATAAATAACTTATGTTCCACTGTGTAATTCATACATGTCAAACATACGTACAGTTAAAGCTTTTACATGCTATAGCATTCAATGTATACGTTATCCTATTGCAGAAAATCTTTGTTATTTTAGAATGTGTTTATCAGACAGATAGATGTAGACAATTAGGTACACATGAAAATTGTGGCTATTGCCAGTCACAGGATGAACCTTTTCTTATACGTGGACTCGATTATTCTACTTTTATCAAGGTTTTAACACACTAATTTCAGACGGAAGCATTATTTCTGCTCCTTTTCTATGGATCCTCAAGAGCAGCAGATCAGTGGGAAGTGTGTGTGGGGGGGTGGGCATATGTGTAAAATTGTTTTTTTTGTACAAGGTCTTTTTCATGCAAGACCTTTCTTGCTATTGTTATTCAAGCTATGTATTTTGGGATGCTGTGCAGTCTATTGAGCACTGTGCCTGTTGGTCTTCTTAGATATATGCATGAGCAAATGGTGCCCTGAATTAAAAGGTTTGCATTGCACTTCAGAATTGCTGGCATAAGGTATAAAACCAAAACCTAAAATAGAGCGGAGCATTTGTCATACGAGCTTCTCTCTAAATTTTCTACCTCTGCCTGCCAGACACGTTAACTAGTGGAAATAAAGCATAAGGTACTATATCAATGCTGTGTGTCTTTCTGAGCACTCGTGTGTGCGTATATATGCATTTTTTTATTCTCCCTGTCTACATACTCTTTGCACAGTTCATATACCTGAGTGACTCTCTCTCTCTGTATATATGTATCTATCTATCAAAAAATAGATATTCACATGCTTTAGTCCCGTCTTAAAATTATATATTTCAAAGATACTTTTTCACTGATGGCACCTCAACTAAAAATTTTGCTGTAAAAGATGTGAAAACAGAAAAGGCAGTGTAAGCTACAGTGCATTTCAAGTACAGAAATCTCCAGCAATAAGGGAGGAAATGCAGTTCGGGTTTACAGTGGTCTTTTTAGTAGATGTATACTAGCAATTAATTTGATCTGTAGTCTAAGAGGCATTTTATAATTAATTTCTCAGCATTTACCACATACAAGCCATCACTTTAGAGTGCTCTGTCATTAACAAAATCCCATTTTTTCATAGAGAATAGGCATACTGATCTACATTTTCCCATGCCGCCTAGCCAGAATGGACTCGAGGGATATTATCTTATTCAGAAAGAACCTTTCAAGGTTGAATAAAAGAAATGGTGCAGGGTCCCTGGGAGAGGGAAGTGATCATCATTTTCACCTTCAACTCTTCTTTGATGTGGCAGAGTCAATTTTTAATCAGCAGCCATCAGACTGGGCTTCATTTCGCCTTACAAAGTCCTATTACTCTGCCACTTTCTGGAAGGAGGTGATAAGGACAATGCTCTTCTTTTTCTCTTCATAGAGCCCCGCATATGATGAGTCCCTTTGGAGAGGTTTGATAAAAAAAAAAAATGAGTGAGTATGTAGGGATAAAGGTCACCTCTCTGCCAGAATTAACTCTTCAAGACAACAAACTTCTGATTCCAGTGTATTTGTTTTTAGCAATTCTTCTGTATTCTTCTATATGTAGTTTTTGTGGTCAGCAGTAATGCAACAAGGGTTAACCCCCATGAAGCTTTTGATCTAAATGTTACTTCAGACTATTGGTCTGCAATAGAGGAAAACAATAAAATGGAAAAAAAAACCACAACAAATAAACACACACCCCCAAACACATACCACTGACGCTCAATTGCTCCAGTACTAAGTGGACATTTTGAAATGAACAACACAAAGGAAATCACATAAAATTAAAGTACACCTATTTTATCAAAGTAGCTCAAAGTTACCCTTTATTGCAAGAATATACCACGGATCCTTACAGATAAATGACAGAAGAGTTATTCCCTACAATCATTGAAATTGAAAAAAAAAAAAAAATCCCCCCTCTGGAGGTGTTTTTTATGTTAAATAAACCTAAATTATTTTTTAAACTATGCATTCATGCAGAAAAACCCCTCTATAATCTCTTAGTATCATTTATTGTAGTCAGCAGTCTTAATTGCCTCCCTGAAATGGATCAGAGTTCTGGGAATTACACACTAAAATGATGTTACCACTCTCCAGTCTTCACATTCCTTGATATAATCTCATTAAAAATATCAAGCCTCTAGGTGAGGGAATACATATGGATGCTAAATGCATTTTAAGCAGGAGCACCTAAACTGATGACCTAGTTATTACAGAACAAAGCAGCTGAAGATGAATTTTAATGCTGAAGTAAAGCAGTTTTCTTGTTTTTGGTTATTACTATAATTATTAACATGTTTTTGGGCTGAATTTTCTTATTACCTCTGGAAAAAAAAATATAATTCTGAACCAATCAAAACAGAGCAATGACATTTTTGGAGTAACATAAACTCTTATTTTCCAGTAGACCACACAAGTTAAAAAAAAAAAAAAAAAGAAGGAACTCAGTATAACCCAACAGTTTCATTGCCTATAATTACCATAAAGAGATGGGAAAAAAGATAGGCCAAGTTGCAACTTTTGTTTCAAAAATTCTAACTGTGTTAAAAAAAAAATATCTCTAGAGAAAACAGACGCATCTCCCAGCCAAATAAATGACAAGGGGGAAGTTATGTTGAATTCCACATATGAAATAATTAGATTTTAGAGAATTGGATTTCCTTTTATAAATTGTAAATAATACTTCTGCAAGAACTAAGAGTATATAGCCTGAAATATCTTTTGTGCTCTGTGATCTGATGTGTTGCAATACAAATCATTTTGTCTCTGGTACAGATTAACAGAGGCGGTATGGACTGGTCTTCAAAAGAAGTAGTTAACAAAATCTGAAATATTTAAATATTTTCATTATCAGTGTTATCAGGCTGGCTGGGTGTAAGTTAGTCCCATGGATTACACCTACAGTGCAGGGCAATATAAATTAATTTGATGAAAAGAATGACTGCTGTGTGACACTACACTTTTGAAGCAAATGGTCATAAACACTTTCCCAGAGACGTCAAAAGATTTTTAAAAAAATGGTAACCTAACTTGAAGGGAGGTAGTTGTGTTTTTTGCATATGATAAACTCAGATTTCAGAGGTTTATAACCAAAGTGCTGAAATTTGATTTTCAGAAAAAAACATGAAAATAATACATAAAACTTTTTTTTTTTCCTTTTTTTTTTTTTTTTTTTCTTTTCTTTAATAATATCATTGGTTTGTAGTGAGAAATGGCCTGCTTGGGGGATTGGTGACACAAGATAGTGCATTTCATGTCATGGCTGCCAGTTCAGATCTGTCATGTGTACATGAGAATAATTACCCTCTGATGGCTGTTTAGTGACTTGTGTTATAAGTAGCAGTATCAGAAGGGGTGATAGTGGGCACTGCAGTGGAAGTCTCCACAGGGAAGGCTAAGGATTGCATGAGAAAAAACACTGAATTTCCTTTTTCCTTTCGGGAACTATTCCTCCAAGTTAGGCCATTAGTTTGCAGAAGCCTTCAGTCTTACAGCTTGGAGAGGGTTTTAGTTTTCTTTTTTCTTTCTTTGGTTATAGTACCATAACTGAATAGGGAAAGAAGCCTTCTCTCACCTGAGAACTTTTAATAGTCTTTCACTTCATATTAAAAAACAGAAGGGTCAAACTTGATCTGTACGTTTTGGTTTAATTGATCAGTCTTCATTACTCTGCCTCGACCTACTAAGTTGTGTGAATATTTTGCTGCGCTTTCACATGGCCACATCTCTTCCTGTACTTGGATAGGGTAAACGGAAGGCAAGGAAGGACCTCAGACAGAACCGCCTGAGGAGGATTAGCTGTGGAAAACATATGAATTCAGATGATAACTTCTCCCTAGCGCTTGGCTGTATGGGGATTTTTTCAACTTTTAAGGTTTATTTTTGGTCCTATTATTGGTCCTATTATTTTTGGTCCTAAGCTTTAGTTATAATTCCAAGGACTACAAATATGGAGTACTGATAAAAAGTCTTGATAAAGATAAAGGTCACCAGACCTGTCAAAAGGCAGGCTTTTGATATAACATTCCTCATATATAATCTCACGATTTTGAGTTTCTGTCATGACATCTTGTTCCCTCTCAGAAGTGTATCTCAGTGGGATCTGACAATCAAGGCAAGACTCCTAAACTCAGTGGTTGACATGGTGGGGTTCAGATCAAACAAAAGCTAATTTAGGCAGCTGCTTAAGCTTTGTAGCCTCTAGATTTGCATACCTCTGGTCATTAAGATAACTTCTGCTCCTGAGTCTCAGAGCATTGTATGGTGCAGACTGTCTGTAAAATGTCCCTTGTTCTAAAGCACTGAAGAGACTTGCTGCCTACTGCTGTGTCTGCAGAGAGGTGGTCTGACCATGTCAGGTCTGCAGACCCAACCATCTAAAGGGCTCCTTATGTTCTTGAAAGACATTGGCCACGTGTAGGAGACAGAGGTGAATGTGAGGGTCACTCCCAGCTACTCTTCAGATTCCAGATTTTTCACTGCATGTAATTTATTTTAATGTCCTACACAGCCACAGCCTAAGGAGGTCTAATTTAATTTTTAGTCTCAGTCTGTAGGCACAACACAGTCTTTCTGCTGCTGCTGTGCCATCAGGCCTGCATCTCTTAACATCCCTCCTGCTCCCCAAGACAAAACCACCCACAGAGCTACTCACACATTTCTTCCATTTGTTTCAGTCAAAATTCAGCTAGTTAAATCATTTAAATTATTTACTTAATCTAAAACATTTTGATTTAAACGCATTAATAAACTATTTTAAGAACAGCGGAGCTGGCAGAACAACAAGTGGTACGCTATAGTGGAATGATAAATAGTCAATAAGGTTATAACCTTTCTCATCTGGCACAGATGCAGCAATAAGTGTACATTTATCCACAACTGGAAAGACTTGAAGATCTAACAGGAGAAAAAGAAGAAGAACAACTGAGGCACTCATTAACCTAAGGAGGGAGACAAACTTCTAAATTGTGTATAGGGGTGTAATTTAATGCTCATTTAATGTAAAGTGGTAACATATGAGCATTAACAAAAGCATGAATGCTGCTTACAGGAGTATGCAATGAAATGTCCATCATACAACTTTGAAACTGAAAACCTTTACAAACAAAATTTATATGACATACAAGGATTATATTAAAAAAAATATTGCTCAGGTTGAAAAGTAAAGTATACAAAATTTAGGAAATGTGAAAGTTAGGTGACTTGTGCATATGTATGATAACATGCAAGCCTGAATGATAGGCTCACATACTTAACTACCCTCAGTGGCCTCATTTTATCTGCTGTCCAAGATGTTCCTTGGCAATGAACCTCTTCACCATTTGTATTCTCATTGCTACTGTTTGACCACAGACCTTACTGAATGTACACTTCTCAAATTCTGTTCTGAGGACAAAAAGGTTAAGTTCCATATTGATTTTTCTGTGACCACTCATTAATGTTGTACACACTTAATTAAAATAATTAGGGTTAATTAGCTAATGTCTTTCATGTGATCAGATGTGATAAGCTGTTTTACTATTAGGGATTTTTGGTATAGGATGGCTTCATTTATTTTGGTTGAAGGTAGATATGTGAAAATGTCTGAAAATTTGAGCAAAAGAGATTAAAGTCAGAAATACATACTAATTTTAGAAGGCCAGCTGAGACCTCAGAACCTGATTTTTTGAGGCCCTTCGCCATTACGTTGCTCTTTATACACATGGTACGCAGGCCCACCAGTTAATCAGTGCTGTAGATCACATACTAAGAGTCTTCATCCCCAAAATGAAGAACACATAACTTGGGATTACTTTTTGAAAACCTGATTTAGTTAGCTTGCGTTAACATTGCATAGCAACTCTGCAGGGCCAAGGCCAAACTCGTCAAAGCAGCATTCAGTTACTATTGCCAAGAGGTAAACAATTCCTTCCTTTCTTACTAGAGTTACTAGCGTTTATTTAAGAACCAAAGATATTACAGCAGCTACACCATTTGATAGTCTTTCAAACTTGCTTGCACACTTTGCCTCCATTATGTTCCCAAGGTCTTGACTTCCCATCCCCCCAGGTAGGTAACTGCTGGTTGTGTCAGTTCCTTCTCTGAAGATGCTCACCATACCAACCTTGGATGTCACCAGTCAAGGTCTTTGGACATACTCTGGCATTCATCTCCATGCATCTCTCTGATGTCCGGGATCTTACTCAACTTCCAGGAACTTTCCTCCTGCCAGGGCCTTCATTTTCTTCTTTCCAGGCCCCCTTTTTCTTTCTGCAACCAGTTCTTCCTTTTGGGAACCCATCTTTTTGACCCCTAGGCCACAGGTTTTCTGGGCTAAATAGTCTACGTGCAGAAGTGTGATGCATGATCAGCCTCCAGATGGGTGGTTCTGTCTCATGTCTCTTTATTAATTGGACGATTCGGGATGTGCTGCTTTTGCTTAGCAAGGTGAGCTGTTACCCAAGTTTACAATCACTCCTTACCGGTTGCAGCTAGTGAGTAGCAAGTTTCTGCAAAAATGCAGAATGGGCCATTCTTTGCCTCCTCCTGTCCCCATATATCCAACTGTCTGCCACCTGTTAGCACTCAGTTTTAACTCTTTTTTTCACCTATAGCACAGTGCATGTTAATTTTTCTTAGTTTTGGAAATTTTTGAAGTTTGGGAAGAGTTTTCTAAAGACAGTAATATTTAAATCTGTGGTATGATGGTGCCTTCCTACAAAATGCAATGTCTTTGTGCTAAAGCAAGAAAAATGTCAAAATAGAAACTTCCCTGTATTTTTTTAACATAGGTGAAATCACATATTCTTCAGAAACATCAGAACTGTTAGACTGATATCCAAGCAGTTCAACATTGTCAAGGTGGTACCGATGGAAAATGGAAGTATCAAGTAGCCCTAGTAGTACATGTTTAAGGTGGGTAAGTCTTTATTCCTCAGAGACAAAACAGGAGAAAAAATGTCCTTTTCAGTGGATGCAAGACAAATAGGGTAGAACTTCCTAAATAACAGCAATAACAGAGTTCCTCCCAGTAAATCTCATGATTATCACTTTCAGAGTTCCCTTACTTCTCTGTGATTCCAAACATTTTTCCAAAGTATGTTATGATTTCTAGCACTACAAAATGTTAGTTAGAACTATTTTCTAGTCTAAGATCCCAAGCATTTCCAGAATATGTTTTACAAATAAATACCTTGGTGTTGAAAGTAATCCATTGAGCAGTCAAAGACCTCAGACAGCCAATGTCACACAAAATATTTTGGGGAAAAACAGATGAGTTCTGTGGTTTTAAAATATTAATGGATATTTATCTCTCATTCTGGCAGTCACCTCCAGATTTATAACTGGCCAAGCCCAATGAGAGAAAGGATTCAGTTGTTGAAGGGAACACTCAGAGGCAGATCTTTGATTTTATCTGATTGTTAATTCCAACTTTGCCAAGACATAAAAAGGTAGGTTTTTTCTTTTTTTTTTCTTTTTTTTTTCCATGAAAAGAAAAAGGAAAAGAAATAATAAATATACAGTTTATCACCAGTGGAGATTAAATGGATGCCATATTGAAACAATTTGCTTTTTAGTACTTTTGCTGATAATACTCCTAACTGGGTTTGAGATATGCCAGATCTTAATGATTGCAGTTTCACTGTACGGGAATATTTGCAGTTCACTATTCTTAACACCTTAGACTAACCTCAGACTTACGGTATCTTCAGTTCCCTGTGAAATTATTCTAATCATACGTAGCTTTTCTCATACATTACATTTTTTTTCCTCCACTGTTTTTCATGTCTTCTCAAAGTTTCCTCAGAAGAGAAAACCATTTGACATATTAAACGTTTCTTTCTTCACATTACTTTCTTAATTACAACTTGGTGAGTGTCTGTTTATGTGCAGGTCACCTTATCAGAATATTTTCTAACGGTCTTCTCTGCACTGCCAAATATAAATCAATTTCAGTGCATTCATTAGGTACTAATTTAATTAGAATGGTGTTACATCTCCCATTTACTCACTTAAAAGTTATTACTGTATCAAAATTTTCTTAAAATTAAAAACTCACTATGAAACATTTGTAAATACTGAATCATTTCCTTATTGACATCAACGCCTGATATTTTGGACTGATTGACTGATGAATACCGGTCATCTTATAATGACAGAACTCATATGTCTCAGATTAGTCTTGAAGATACTGTAGGAATTCAGTCTGAATGCCACAAAAACATGGATTGTACTTTAACCACTGCGTAATTGTTAGAACTCTGTTATGCTATCAGTATTTGCTACTTGCGTATTCATGCTTGAAGGAATATTTTGTACCTACCCACTCACTTTCCCACCAGGAAGAAGCATGGGGTTTAGGTCAAGTTAGGTAGTTTTCTATACAGTAAAAAAAACCCCAACAGTATCTGTTTTTCTTCCAACTCCTGAATATGCATAAAAACCACTAAAAGTAACTGAACCATACCTTTCTGAAGATTTAGACGACAGTTCTTCAGCGCCTGGAAAGGAGGTAGAGCCAGCCAGTAAAGAGTATTCAGACAAGACGCTACCCCCAGTAGGTTGGAAAGCTGGTAATCGGGCTGCCTTATCACACATCGTTATGTGTGAACTGTGAAATATGTCAGTCCTTATTTACATAAGGAGCTAATAATTATTTGAAAAGTGCTCTATAGAGTGAAAAATAATGGTTTTAGTTTATTGTTATGTTAAATATTTTAGGTTAAGATATCTCATTACAATGCAAATGTATGTAATTTTTTCTTCCTGTACAATAACTTTTGCCAAGGCAAGCGATAGAGCCAAATAAGGGTCTGCAATTTGGCTTTGATGAAGACAGCCAGTTAGTCAACTCCTGCCTCTAGAAAATAGTCAGAGCAAGTACAGATGTCAGGTGGAGAGTTCCTTAGGCTCTCTGGTGACCTTCATGCTACTGAGTAAAAGTCAACAGCTGCTTCAAGTACCACTTGTAAGGATGATGGACATTGATTAAACCCTATTGGGAATCTAAAAGCTAAAAGGACTGGTGTAGGAACAGACAACCTTTACCTCAGAAAACATTTAAAAAATTCCTAACTGTGTCTAACTAGCTAAGTAGATGCTAATTTCTGTAAAAATGGCCATTTATGTAAAAATGTGTATCTTTATGGTGCAGTAATTGTAATCATTTTTAATGAAAGATTATCCTATCATCTGTTAAAGTGTTGAGAATAAGCATGTGCATGGTGTAGTTTGGGAAGGAAGTGTACGATAAATACAATGTTGGCATTGCCATATAAACTCCGAATAACTCTGTCCTCCCAAAAGAGTTCTGTATCAATGCATATCTGTGGCTCGAGTGGTGACCAACAAAAACTCAAGGCAGGATGTAATCAAGAATATTGCAGAGCCCTGTGTGAAACAGAAAGACTTAATCATTTATGAGTCCTAGCAATGTTGGAGAAGCTCTATAGTTATAAAAGCTAAAACTTCACTTAGATTTAAATAAGATCTGTAGTTAAATTACACTGTGAAAGATGGATAGCGAAACAAAAAGGTCAGTACCGAGGACTCTGTGTGGTTTTTCTTTTCTTTTTTTTAATCCAGCTAATATAGCCTTCCTTGTGTTACAGTAAGAATGTTTGATCAGTGAAAGCATGTTTTAATGCCTGGAGGTGTAAAAGATGTTTTTTAGACAGACACAAGAGAACAAGGATGATAATTTGGACAAGATGTTTCTAAAAGACCAACTACCAGCAAAGTAATCAGCTGCTGGGCAGAGAAAACACTGGGGGAGGAATGACACAAAGTAAAGTGACAATATCAGCAGAAGACAGCAGAGCTGGAGGACATTCTGTATTACATTGTGCCATCCCGCTAGTGATGTGTAGACAAAGATATAATCATGTTACGATTTGATACAAAGCAAAATAATCATACGGCACTTAGTTGAATGTTTAAGCCAATTATGTCTGATTACAGTAACTTATTAATATGTCTGTACTAGTAAATACTTAAATGACATTTGATTATCAGTCTGAGGCCAAAACTCAGACTATAACAAATAAACCTAAAGTAAATAAATGTAATAGAAAGTGTATTAAAATCAGCCTCTATCAGTTTATAAATTACTTACTCCGTACCATGAACACTAAAATATTTACAGAAATATAGAGAATATATGAAAAAATAATTAACTAAATATTAAATTTAAGATTCATATACAACTGCATATTTCAATAATAAAATCCAAACTTGATTAGGAAAAAAAGAAAAGGAGTTTAGTCTTTGCTTTAAAACCATATTAATTCAAACATCTCCATCAACAATTGCGCTATATAAGCATGATGTCTAATTTTTAATGAAAATGACATGATCTGCATGCATGGTCAACATAAAAGACAATTTAGTCCTTTATGTTTATAAGAACACAGAATCACTGGCTGTGGGTGACAGCTAATTTCCTCTAGTCTCTTTATGCCCCGCAGCTATTAATGCATGCTGATCTTCAAGTATTATTGGAAAAAATTAAGCACAAACATAAAAAGAACAAAAAGAAAGCCATCCATTTTAGGCTAATTTCAACAAAATAATTTAAAATGCACTACTACAGTTAAAGAATATGTAATGCTGGACTAACAATTTTGTATGAAAAACAGCCTGATATCACACACACACAAAACCATTATAAAGTACAGATGTTCTCCTAGATTAGGAAAAAAGTTCTCTTTTAGTATATTTAAACAAACCATATGGGATTCATTTTAGTCATTTCAAAGCTTTTTTAGATATTTCTTGAACAAATACTTAAGGCGTATGATATGCGATGTAAAAAAACTCTAACATACTTTTATTCTTTGGTATTAAAAAGGTACAAGGCAATAATTTAGGAACTTAATACCAAATGGATTAACTAGAAACCAAAGATTAGTAAAATAAGAAAAAAACAAAGCAAAACAAAACTTTCTTCTTGGTTTTACAGCCTTTGCCAAATCATTCCCTACTTTTCGTTGAAATTAAATGTGTGGTATATTTCACATCTAAGCTCATTCACTTTAACTTTCCAATAATCTGTGCTTTCCTCTAGCTGTGCAGAAAGTTGTCCAACACTTTTTATCCAGTCTGATTTGTTTGTTTGTCCCTGGCTGTTCCATATTCCTCCTTATTAATAGTTCTATTTTCCCCTTCGAGGGACCTTTTTGGCTATTGTACAAATGCAGGATATGTGTGACAAAGTTGTAAACAGAAGACAAAGTCTGAAACAAATTAATATCCCTTTGCCCTTGTTTTTCTTTGCATTGAGCTCAGGCATACATTCTGGCTACAAACAACTACCTGCAGTTCAGACTGTCGATGCTGATTTTGAGTTTGAAATTGTGGTTTTGCCTGTGCAAGTTTTTCATTGTCTAGAGGTGTATACTGAAAATAAACATGAATTAGACATAGTTGATACCACATATTCCTGTGGAAACACATGAGAAAGAATGCAATTCACTTTGAAAGAGCTGCAAGGTTCAAGCGGTTTGTACACCTTAACCCACACTCCGCTTTTCTAGGAGCAATTTCAAAACGGTGTTGCAAATTCTAGTATGTAAAAATTCAAGCTTTGGAAATGTGAATCACTTCTCAGTTAAACACATCCAAGTTAAGGTGAAGCAATTAGTTTTCAGTGACTCTGGCGATCAGCTTCTGAAGCATCTTATTACTTAAATGATGGTCCAAGCAAGAAGGCAGGCAGAGTTATCTGAAAAAGGAAAATTGTGCCTGACCAAAAGGCTTTCACTGCTTACATTCAAGTCCACTGCAAGGCAATTTTAGTTCTGATCATTAAAAAATAAATATTATTTATCCCATATACTTAAAGCATTTTTCAATAACTTGCAGATGACTGTATACTATTTCTTACTTTAGCTTCTCAAAAATAGCTATTTCAGAATTGATTTCATAGGAATCTTATCCACTTTTTCATGTAAAGATGTATTTCTACTACTCCCAAATGCTTGGCATTTCCTTATTTAGTTACCACAAGGAACTGACTGTTGACTACTGCAGCTTCCAATCTTTTCTGTGAAACTCCAGTATGCTGCTTCACAATTACAGCATGAAGTGATTTTGCTTCTGAGATGGATATGTTTAATCAGGAGTGTCATACGACAATACATTGTAAGCTCTGTAGCCAATTTGAAAATGCTCTAAAGTCCAATACGTAGATTTTGGGGGGAAATACCAGAGCGATCTTTTCCACATCAAGGACAAACTGCATGCAGAATTTGACTGAAGAAACCCCAGAAGCATAGGATTGTTTGGTTTCTAAGGTTGGTAATAGGACATACAGCTTACGATTCCAAATTAATTGTACCCAGAAGTTTTTCCTGTCAAGTGGTTTTCTGAGGTATAAGTAAAATTAGCACTGTTCTCGATGTATTTACCAGTGAAGACCTGACCTCCTCCCAGTGTCCATCACGATGCAACTGTTACTATCTGGCATTCTAAGCAAGAAGATCTCATGATTAAATGACTCTGCAAGCTCAAGGTGACTTTCCAGAAGATGGTTGGTCATTTACATTACTTCATTTCTGCTTCATCTACTCTATCAATTGTGTAAGGAAGCAGAAGCTTGTGGCGACAAGCAGTGTGAACTTGACTTCCTTCCCCGGTAATGAACAAACCTAATAAAACCCAAGCATATAAACCGGAGAACTAGGCCTTCTCAGGGATATTTAGGTTGTGAAAAAAATACTGAAAACCATATTTAGCATACTTAGGAATATATCAACATTGGCAGAATGGCAGTCTAAAACATGCATATGTTTAGTAAGTATTTGCATTCTGTTCAGGCTGAATACTGACATATGTGAATAATTCCCATTAACTTCACTGGGGATGATTTCTGCTTGTCTGAAAGAGTGTCGCTTCCACAAAGTAAATAATAACAAGGTGATGTGCTTAAGCATCCAGGACTGGAATGCATGGAGATTCATATAAAATTATTTGGGACATTCAGCATTCCACACACTTTGAGCTCTTACAACTGAAATATTGCATGTGGAATGATTTCATTTCTAAAGCGCATTTTCTTGTTTTAAAACTTCCCTGGCACATCTTTTTTCAGCTCAATTTAAGGTGAAACTTTGCTTGTTTGCTCATATGATAGATGAGCCTAATATATATAATCTTTAAAAGGTAACGGTATAGATTTCTGTGGGTTGGATACTTTTTATTAGCAGTCACTCAAATGACTGGATTTAACATTGTCATTAGTGCTAATTATGACACATTTTGCTACATGAGGAAACTGGAATAGAACACGATGAATCACGCCTTTGCAATGACATGACATAGTCTGTTGGCAAAAAATACAGCATATAGTTTAAATTAGTTTAATTTTTATTCCTTGTGCTAATCCTCAACATTTCAATCAACTTAATAGCAATAATTTTGGCTCAGCCCACCTATTTCCAAAAATAAATATGTATATTAGAGCTATGTAATCCCATTTCCAGAAGCATTTTGAGAATATGCATATAACCATGCTGGTCAGAAAGGGGCAGTTTCCTCTCTCATTTCATTTAACACATTTTATTTGCAAATTAAACAGTGGAATTATGTCCTTCTTTTACCACCTCTTTACATTTTGCATCCTGACTCTGTTGTCTTGATTGCTGAGGTAATTTGAAGAAAAAAAAAGTTAAGTCATAGTACCATGGCCCCATACCAAAACCATATTGCTGTGCATTCAATTGCAATATTTCTCCTGAGGCCAAAACATTATTTTCACAAAGAATAATGCTATGCAAAATAACAGGAAACATACTGTGAATAATGTCTTACATATGAAACCCTTGGTACTGTTAGTAAAACATTGGTTATGTGCATACAAAATTAAACGGCCATGAAGAAGACAACATAATAGTTTGTGGATTTATTATGTATTAGCTAATAGCTTTTTATTTTATTTTAAACACTAATATATCTACTTTAAACGTATTTCTAAAATTATTGCATATACCCCTACTGTTACACGTGGCAAAAAGAAGTTGAAAGTACCTTCAAAAAAATAACAAATGCTTTAGTGGAGCAAATGTAAGGGACAGACCTGGCAGTGATGCTGGACTTCACCCTGAGTAATTCCAGGACCTTGATAGGCCGAAACAATTGGCCGCCTTATTATTCTGTCATAATGGGTTATTAGTTTGGTCTGCCTCAAAAATGCAAGAAATTATCCTTCATCCTGAAATTACTATTTCTGCTATGTCTGACACATCTTGCTGTTGCCGCACAGTTTCTGAAAGGCCAGTGTCAAAATATAAGGACTCCTGCTCTCTGAAACCCACCTCAGCAGCCCAAATTCTGGCTGAAGGATCTTCATCACACACTAGTTTTTTGAACACTGTAAATCTTCCTAAACACTAGGTGTCTAGATGGAAACGTGGCAATCACTTTTGAGAACATGAATAAACTTTAGTGCTGGCAAGGCTCATCACTGCTGCGGTGTCTTTTGGACAGAAATAACATGGCTCCCTGGAGTCCACAAATTCTCTTCCCAAAGATTGAGCTGGCTGGTTGGATAAAACTTAACAACAACCTCTCTTTCAGACTTTTAGGAGAATTTTTGAAGGTGTTCTGCTAAATGAATACTGTAAGAGGCATGTGTTTATAGAATCAGACCGTCACCGAATGGTTTGGGTTGGAAGGGAACATTAAAGATCATCTAGTCCAATCCCCCTGCTGTGGTCAAAGACATCTTTCACTAGATCAGGTTTCTCAGAGCCCCATCCAACCTGTCTTTGATGGGGCATCCATAACTTCCCTGGAAAACTTATTCCAGGGTCTCACCACCCTTATCGTAAAAAATTTCTTCCTTATGTTAAATCTAAACCTACCCTCTCTAAGTGTAAAACCATTGCCCCTTCTCCTGTCACTACAGGCCCTGATATAAGTCTTTCTCTGCCTTTCTTATAAGCCCCATTTATATATTGGAAGGTCACAATAAGTTATCCCCAGAAAATTCTCTCCTCCAGGCTGAACAATCCCAACTGTCTCAGTTTTTCTTCATAGTAGAGGTGTTCCAGCCTTCTGGTCATTTTTGTCGCCTTCCTCTGGACCCACTCTAACAGGTCCATGTCTTTCTTGTACTGGGGGCTGTAGAACTGGATGCAATACTCCAGGTGGGGTCTCACAAGAGATGGGAGAATCACCTCCCTCAACCTGCTGTCCACGCTTCTTTTTATGCAGCCCAGGATACAATTGGGTTTCTGGGTTGCAAGCACACGTTGCCAGCTTTTGTACAATTTTTAATTCACCAGTATCACCAAGTCCTTCTCTGCAGAGCTGCTCTCAATTAATTCAACCCTCAGCCTGTATTAATCTTGGGGATTGCCTCGAGCAAGGTGCAGGACCTTGCACTTGGCCTTGTTGAACTTCATGAGGTTCACACGGGCCAACTTCTCAAGCTTGTCCAGGTTCCTCTGAATGGCATCCTTTCATTCAAGTTTATCAACTGCACCACTCAGCTTGGTGTCATCTGCAAACATTCTGAGGGTGCACTCAGTTCCACTATCTATGTCACTGACAAAGATGTTAAATAGTATTTGTTGCGGTATGGACCCTTAAGGGACACCACTCATTACTAGTTTCCACTTGGATACTGAGCCATTGACTGTAGCTCTTTGGATGTGGCCATCCAGTTAATTCCTTATATGTCTCCAATTTAGCATGAAGAATGTTGTGGGAGACCGTATCAAAGGCCTTACAGTTGTGCAGATAGACGATGTCCGTAGCTTTTACCTTGTCCACTGATGGAATGACCCCGTCATAGAAGGCCACCAGATTAGTCAGGCACAATTTTCTCTTACTGAAGCCATGTTGGCTGTCTCCAATCACCTCCCTGTCTTTCATGTGTATTGACATAGCTTCCAGGGGGATCTGTTCCATGATCTTAGCAGGCATAGAGGTAAGGCTGACTGGTTGGTCAGCCAGGGTCCTCCTTTTTACCCTTTTTAAAAATGGGTGTGATGTTACCCTATTCTCCAGTCACTGGGGACTTTGCCTGACTGCCATGACTTTTCCTATATGATGGAAAGTGGCTTGGAAACTACAGCAGCCAATTTCCACAAAGTAATTTAGTTCGCCACTTAGGCAACAACCATTATCAGAAAGTCCCTTCACACTCTGTAGACACCTAGATTTCTGATACATGAGCTGTGGATGCACGTGATTACCTTCCAGTAAGGATTTTAGTATGAATAGCTAAACTATGTCTAGACAAAATATAATCAGAAAGCTATATTGTGTTGACTGTCAGATAAGATTGATACTTATTATTTTCCCTAGGTTTGCTTCTCACCAGTCACACTAAAATGATTGCACAAAGTCACAGGTTTGTTCTTCATTGCTAAAATCAAAACAGTTATTTACTTGATATAGCTTAACACTTTCTTGCAAAAACAGTGTCATCGCTTCTGGAAATATCACTCTGAAAAAGCTCAGAGGCCTGCTCCCTTAAGCATGCACTTTCTACGTTTTACACCTTTTTTTAACCATATTGGTCAATGCCTCGGGCTTGATTCTTACTGGCTGTGGAAGTAACTTCTGACAAACTTACATTAGCACTTACAGTAATATCACCACAGTTATACTGTTGTCACGATTTAATATACAATCATTACTGAGAACAATTTTCAACAAACAATCCAAACATTCTAACTTAAAAAAACATTCTATGTTTCTTATTCTCTTGTGGTTTTTTTTTTTCTTCACACAAACAAATAAGGTCACAATAACCTGTTTGTATTGAGGGTGATTTCTCTATATTAATATATGCGTAATGCCATATTATTCTCAAAATAATTAGGCATAGATGTTACTTCCTTGCATTTCTCTAGAGCTCAAACCTTGAGGATTTAAATAACTGTGAAATAAAATAGTTCTAGACAGGTTCTGGAAGCATCCCTGCTTGTGTGTCTTTTTATTCTAAATCACCTGCTGTTTCTTGGTACTGTAAAACCTCAAATATATGAGATTAATCATCATAGAAGAGTTCATTCTTACAGTGGGAAGACACAGCACCAAATGCGCAGTCACAAAAATATCACTCACAAAAATACCCGCAACAATCAAGATCACTCTCTGTACAGTCAGGGGCCAGTGGGAGTTTGCCTGAAAGGGTCAGAAGACAAAACAAGACGCTTACTCTTCAGTCTGGTGGTGTAATCATGGTCTGTTATCAGAAAGCATAAAGCCAGAATGTTCAGAAGTAAAGCCGAAACAGATCTATTTCACTCTGGTTTTGTCTGTAGAAAGCCTGATGTTATCAACAGGACCTTAAGAATATTTGAAGAAGAAAAGTTAATTTTAAAGACACAGCACTTAATTGTCAAATAGTCTTCAAACTAGCCTGGCTTTTGCACTCCTAGTGATGACAATAAAAACCCAACTCTACATGAAGCTCAAATTATTCGGAACTGCAATGTAATTATTAAAGCGTAATCTATTAAAACACCAATTCTCTCCATTGCCCTTGATTTTAAAATGCTTCGCTATACATATAACTAGTGGCAACATTTGTGAAATATATATATTCTTATGTACACATATGTATACACTGGGGAGTTCTGATCATGAGATACAGTATAAGTACTTTTGGGCTTGAGCTTGGATTGTTACCTTCACTGGAACAAAGATGAGTGATGAGATCTGGAGGTCATCCCAGAAGGATATCATTACCCTCTCATGCTATATTTCTCTCATGGTACATGCACGGTGCAACATGGGCACAGATCATCAAGAATGTTAAGGGGCAGGGTGAGGTTTTAACACTTCCCCTCTGAAGGATTTTATCCCATACTTGCTGTGATGCTATGATCTCTGGGAGATAGGTTCTGAAACAGAAGTTATACTAGTCCTTGGGAATCAAGGAGGTAGATCTGCAGAAATCGTCCATTTTACCTAACATTTTAGTGGTGAAAAAAAAAAAAACAGAGCTGTGATACAGGACACTTTCAATTGATTATCTTGTCTTTTTGAGGAATCTGATCCCAGGTCAATGCTGCAGTCATGAGGAGATAAGGTACAAGGAAGGGTTCTCTGCCTCTTCTTTGTTTCAATAATTACCCTAAGTATTGGACTATATCACCATTTTTCTGTCTTTGTTCCAATGAATATTTTATTATGTTATGCAAAGAGTAATAGTGTAATAACAAGACGTGAAAGAGTCCTGACTGGGACTCTTAACCAGTCTGGCTAACAGACAGGCTCCCACCCAGCTGCTTACATGCTCCCCAGCTCAGTGGGATGGGTAAGAGAAAAAGAAAAAAACAGGAATAAGAAAGCTCATGGGTCAAGATAGTTCTGTTTAATGACTTTAATATCTTTATCAATGACCTGGATGAGGGGATTGAGTGCACTCTCAGTAAGTTCGAAGAAAACACCAAGTTGGGCTGGAGTGTTGATCTGCTTGAGGGTAGGAAGGCTATACAGAAGGATCTGGACAGGCTGGACTGATGGGCCGAGACCAATAGTATGAAGTTCAACATGGCGAAGTGCCGGGTCCTGTACTTGGGTCACAACAACCCCATGCAGTGCTACAGGATTGGGGAAGAGTGGCTGCAAAGATGCCTGGCAGAAAAGGACCTGGGGTAGTTGGCTGCCAGCCAGCTGAATATGAACCAGCAGTGTGCCCAGGTGGCCAAGAAGGCCAATAGCATCCTGGCTTGTATCAGGAACAGTGTGACAAGCAGGACTAGAGAAGTGCCCTGTACTCAGCACTGGTGAGGTTGCACCTCGAATACTGCATTCAGTTTTGGGGCCCTGACTGCATGAAAGACACTGAGGTGCTGGAGCATGTCCAAAGAAGAGCAATGAAGCTGGTGAGGGGTCCGGAGAACAAGTCTTATGATGAGCAACTGAGGGAACTGGGGTTGTTTAGCCTGGAGAAAAGGAGGCTGAGTGGAGACCTTATGGCTCTCTGCAACTACCTGAAAGGAGGTTGTAGCGAAATGGGGATCAGTCTCTTCTCCCAAGTAACAAGAGATAGGACAAGAGGAAATGGCCTCAAGTTGCACCAGGGGAGGTTTACATTGGATATTAGGAAAAATTTCTTCACAGAAAGGGTGGTCAAACATTGGAACAGGCTGCCCAGGGAGTGGTTGAGCCACCATCCCTGAAGCTATTTAAAAAATGTGTAGATGTGGTGTTGAGGGACATAGTTTACTGGTGAATTTGGCAGTGCTACGTTAATGGTTGGACTTGATCTTAAAGGTCTTTTCCAACCTAAATGATTCTATGATTCTGTAAAGAGATGGAGCTCACTTAGAAAATACCACTGTGGGCAAAACCCTGGCACCTCGTCATAGAGGCCACCCCTTCCACTGCCCCGCTGTAAACACCCTGACACCTATACCAAACAAAAATGTTAACAAAATGTTAATTCCTGCAGACAGAAAAGAAAAGTGTACACTAATAAACCACTGAATAAAATGGCGAAAAGGAAGTGTTAAAAGGGGGAAAGTTCAAGGCCGTGAATGTTGATTGAGGAAAAATTTTCCTAAATCAACTAGAAAGAGGTTACACACCATGTATTCACTTCTGTGAGTATGTGTTTCCCTTCTGCGGGCACCTATTTTTCCTATGCACTGTGCCCATCCTAGATCCATGTAGATCACATGAACTTTAAAATGTATATGATCCTGACACTGGAAACAGAATTATATGGAGAACATCAAAGTACAAATTCCAAGCATACCTGATTGCAATCTATTTGCCTGGAATGTTTTTTAAGATTTCTTTGTGGCACTTCTTGGTTCTGGCGGGCTGGAAGGCAATACAGCTGCATCCTGCCCCTCTGCAGCCTTTCTGAATAAGCCTTTCTGATCTTCTCAGTATTTGCTCCATAGTAGAAGACGCCACATCCTGAATGCCGTGTCCCAGGCTTCACTGTTTATGCTTATGTGGCAGGATGGAGGGACACTGACAGCTTTGCCTGCCCACGCAGGTTTTCTCTGTCTCCATCCTCTCTGACACGACCTCTACCTCTGCTTTGTTCAAGGTGGTATCTTGTTTCTTGCTCTTAGAAGTCTGGTCCTCCAAGTTCACTTAGCAGGGATGTGACTGTAGCAGCACATCTCTCTTCTTCCACATGGGGCTTTAGTGACCTTGACACCTCTTCTCTATTCCATACTGTTAATGTGTTTCCTTTCCTGAGATTTAGACTACAAAATCAAAGCAATGTCTTTTCCCTCTTAGCGTTAGGATTCTGTTCTGCTTTGAAATCACGTTTTCCTTCAAACTTAACAGGACTTCTTGCAGGTCATTATATTTCCAAGCTTCTTGTCATATTATATGGATGATGTATTGTAAAAATATTCAGTGTATGGATATCTCACATAACTTACAACCTACATCCTCGTTTTCTTTCCTCAGAGAGACTAAACATGATATTAAAAATACAGATGACAGATATGACATCCATATGTTTATTTCAGTCTTGCCACCTCCTTTGCCATCTTTCTGAATGTTAAAAACTTTCTCATGTACAGACATACACACGCGTGCTTACAGTCCTACTTATATTTTTTATCTTGTTATTTATGATTGTTGATAATAATACAGCTTTTACCATAGATTTCACATAGCTTTCTCTGGAAAGTTGAGGTTAACTTGTAAACCGTACTTAAAAGTATATTATCTTTTCACACTGGAGCAAATACAGCCTAATTTGGAGAAATGAGTGTGCCTATCTGTGAGAGGACTAAAAGAGCTTAGCTGGCTTAGTCAAGCGAGGCTGCACCTGAAAGAAGACATGACTATTCTGTTTATGGTGAAATAAATACTGTGGTGAAAAGATCAATGTATGCTAATGGACAGTGCAGGCATAATAACAAAAATGGTACAACCTAGCTGAGATTATACATATAGTACAAACGAGCACTTTTCTAACTTCTTGATTCTAGGATTCTAGAAAACTGAGTATCTAGCCTTAGGATCAACAGGACTGAGTGACACTTCAGCTTCTAGAATAGTGCCTGACAAGCTTGACACAGTAGCAACGGGGCAATAATACCATAGATCAAAGCAATGGGAGCAAATTTCAGTAAAGGTCAAGGTAGGTTGGCCTTCTAGTCAAAATGCCCTATGTGAGAAAGAATTCAGTCCTAAAATGAAATCTGCCTGTGGTCAGCTTAAGTAATAAAGAAGTGTAGCTCAAAAAAATGTGGTACATCCATTGGCACCAGATGATACAATAAAAAAGATTAGAAAAGGAGTTATGATGTCCTAATTGCACTTGAAAATACTCATGAGGGGATTTCCATGTGTGTGGGACAGTATTTCTCACGTATATTGGACTTCATAGTCATATGAGGACTCATAACTGGAATTTGCATGGGAAAGAAATGTGTTGGCTATGATGACTGACAATGATTGACACCCACCGCTAGTGAGGGACTAGATTTGATGACCTACTACCTACCTATCTTCCAGGCTTTGAGCTGGTCCCACAGATCAGGATGAATTTCAGCCAATGTCAGTTCTTGGTTTATGAGCCCTGTCAGATAGACAAGAAAGAGTTTCTGTGTATTCACAGAACAACGGCATGATGGGTAATTGCCAACAACCTCTAAAGAGAATTGAAACCCTACCCTAGAGTGACTGTCTCTGGGGGCAAGAGGCTGTTTCTCCCTTCTTGTCCATTGAGAAATGGCTTTGGCATTGCTGCTCTGATTGTAATAAATCAACATCTCCCAAGGAAACAAATTTTTGAAACAAAGTGTTTGTCTAAAACTGGATACCTGTTATCAACTGCAGTTCCCTGTCTGCTTTTTTTAACTTTTGTTCTAGATACTCATCTAAGCGCACTCGTAGAACTTAAATTCTTTTTATAGTTGTTCCTACTTTAAGACGTTGCATGCTATCCAAGGTGATTTTCACAGTCAAATTATGAACTGCTGAAAAAAAAGATTTCTAAAGTAAATACTTAGAGATTCTTAAATCTAATGGCAGTCCTAGCTATGGATATTGTACTCAAGAGAAAGCAATATTCTGTTCTGGTAGATAATAATTAAGCTATCGTGTCCATGGTATAGTAAACATTAGTGACCTCTTTTTTCTTTCTGTTGTTTAAATCTTAACATGCAGATTATGATGGGGCAATTTAGTTCATACTCTTCTGGCCATTTTCTTATCATTATCATGCAATGTAATATGATATTTCATTATTATTTTGTCTGAAACTTTAGCAGAGAAGTTGCTGAAATTACCTCTAAATTTGTACTTGAGTTACTGGACTCATTATTTCAAACATCTTGGTCTGAATCAATATCAGTAATGATTCATTCTTTTGATTAAGAAGTGACTCCATCTGTAGATGTCAGATAATTACTGAGATGACCTATAATGAGAACATTTCACAACTCTCTGACTTAAATTTCTTATTCCCTCAACAGCATAATGACTTCCTCCTAGATCTTTTTATAGTGTGTCTATGCTCCTGGGGTTTCTTTTCATGATCAGTCACTATCAGTGGTTGCTTCTATCATCTTTTTTTAGACAAAGAAAGATAGTGGCTCCATACAACAAAAAATGTGCTTTGTCTAGGGTTATATTTTATTTTTTTTTTCCTGCGCATTTCTAAATTTTGTTCTAAAAGCTCTGTTACACTATTGAGTGTTTAAAGCTGACATGGACTGCAATGGTAAAAGATGATAGAGGATACTCTTTGTTATTCATTTAAGTAGTCTTAGGGGAATCAATGTGTTTTTAAATATAAAATATTAAGATTAGAAATGCAAGATATTCTTTTGATCCCAACAGCTGGGAATATGGTATTTAAAAGTTTGTAAGAAGAAATGATAACTTTCACTGTGAGGGTTGCTGCAGTACTTGAAATTCATTGCTATAGCAAAATACAAAGAGTGCTTTGTAGTCAAGTCGTAAATTCAATGTTATTTCTTTTGATTCTTTTGTGAACCATTTCCAGGGAATAGAAAAATTACATCAACATCAGACTCTGCCTTTTGACTCAACACACTGCATATTTTTTACTCATATATATTCACAAATATTTAATAGCTTTCTAATATAATAATGTAAATAGATTATGAATATCTGCTTTTACTAGCAGTCCCTGCTCTCTTCTCTTCTTCTCACTACTTTTACCTGTTCGTTTAACAAATGGATTGACTCAATATTGGCCTTTAATTTGTTTTGTATGTCATCCATGGCTGCCAGCTTCTCTGCCAAGAGAAAAAAAAAAAAAAAGCTACTTTCTTTTGGTTAAAACTGAAAACCAAAAGGTCATATCTATGTAAAATATACCAATATTCAGGCAAGCGGTGTAAGAGAATATACTCCCTACTGACAATTGCATTTTTTTCTGAGTGAAAGAAACTTCAAGCTCATTAATTACTACCACTTCATTCTTTTCCCAAGATTTACATTTCTGTTATGTGACTGGACTTGCTTAAACAGTTGGAAATAATGAAGACCAAAATGACAGGCTTATTTCCCAGTTTCCTTTTATAGTAAAGAGAAAGAAATTTCATCTAACAATAGACCTTGAGTACAGTAGGTCAAAAACCTCAGATACATTTCTATCACAAAATACCTTTAATACTGCACATTTACTGCATCAATAGACATCTGCTTTATTAGTATCAAAAAATGGAATCATTATCCCTTCCTGATGTACATATCAATTTTAGACCTTACATTAAAAATACATGCATGAATGAGACCAGCAAGAACACTAATGAATGAAACCCATCTAACTTAAGAGACCCGGCCTCACTGAATTGGGAAAGAAATCGTAACTGTGATGACAACCCCTTTTGTAATGGGGTTTGTGTGTGTGTATGTGCATGCATGTGCTTTTGATGACAGGAAAAAGAAACAGAGCAAAGATGATCAAGGAGGAACAACCCAGATAAAATTCAGTGACTCTGCTGGAACAGTAACAAGCTGCAAATATTAACAATAAGAACCAGACTTTGTTGCACTGATGTCATAGTCTGGTGGGCCCTCGACTACATCGGATTCCGTACTTCTGCTGTGTTGCCACATGTCAGAAATTGCTTGCCACATTTTATATTATATCTAACCTGCTAACAGATTCATAATCATAATATCAGACGTGCTCAAATCAGATATTTAAGTAGATGGATTAGGCAAAATTTATTAAATAAACAGTTTGAGCAGTAGATAGATATGGTCTTATAAAAATGAATTTAATATACTATGTCTTGAAGTTTCTAGAATGCATTTCATTTTCTTTTCTGGAAAATGGGATATATAAGGTTGTTTTGTGTGAAAATGAACGTATAATAGAGTACAATGCCGGTTTTGATTAATCCGTTTCTATTGTATAGAAACTGCTTGTAGCTTTCAGAAGTATCCCCATGAGTCTTGGTTGGTACTCACTTGCTAAGAAGAAACTCTTAACTTTCAAGATAAAATCACTCTTCAAGAGCTTCACATATATACCTGTCATTACAGAGTGCACTAATTCTTAACAATATTAATTGGGTTAATTTCTCTTAAGATTCGCTTATTTGAAATTTGACCTAGATTTTTTTGAGAGATCAGCATTAAGAATTTTTACCACAAGATATTTTGCTGATCTGGCAAATTACGCTGGTGATTTGAACTCTCAGAAACAGCTGAGTGCTTCTCAGGATCATCATGGAAACACTGTTTAAAGTGAGGACATGAATTTTACTAGTTTTTTCTTGTGAAAAGGTATCTGTAAGCACCCAATAAAGAACAATCCTTTTCCGCAATATAATTGTGTTACAAAACTTCATACTTTAAGCTCATGATGGGGTGCTGCATAGTATGTGTCTTTGAAAGCTGAATGTCCTATCTTGTGGAAAGAGTTTAGACTATACTGTCACAAGTGCTGGTGTAGTTTGGCCTTCTTTCCAAACGCATTCTTCCATGAGAAAGTTTGGCCCGTACAAAAGATAAATCTCCCATTCCTTCCTTACCTTCTGTAATAACCAAGGAATGTCAGTCAATTTCTCTGTAATTTGTGTATACTGATGTCTAAAGTAACTATTTAAAAGAAATCTCTGTGCATATGTGTAAGATTTTCATGAAACACTAGTAGGTTTAGCAAGATGAATCCAGCTTTCCTGAGAGCAACACACAAATGAAAGCCCAACCAAATTCTATGTTTCTGTGACCACTGCTGAGAAAATAGTGCTCTTCAGAGAGATATGGCTAATCTGGAAGATTCTTCTCTTTTTCATTTTTAATGTCAGAGAAAAATATACATCAATTTTTAACAAACAAAATATATTTTTAGAATAAGAACAAAATGTGCCTTGTTTTTGTTTTTTTTTTTTTTTTTAAAAATCCGTCTACAAATTGACCACTGATTTATTAGGCAGTCTACATTTGTCTTAATGCAATAAATTTAAGGTTCTGAAGTAACTTTCTCATGCACTTTTGAACAGCTCACCTGGCCTCCCACCCATTTATTCGTTTCAGCAATGACTTACTGTTCAAAATCTCAGATCAAAATAAACGATGCTGAAAAGATGATAACAACTTGACACTGAAATGTTTCCTCCTCTCTGCAAGTGAGTCATCTCTCTTTTCATTAAATCTCAGGTAGGTAAGAGTCATTCTTGAAACAGCTACAACTTTCTCTTTACATAACAATGAACAATTTAAAGCTTAACATTTCAAGGCTTGAAGGTTTTGATATAGAAATTTTGTATCTTGAGAAGAAGAATTTCCCAGCTTCCCAATGAGACCTAGAATGTCCTTCTGGAGTTGGTAAGGTTAAACATATTAGATTGAGATGATGTTACAATTTAAAGACTGGAGTTGTAGGTCTTTTTTTTTTATGTTTTCCTTATTTCTTGGGAGGCTTGTATATTCAAACAGCATGTAAGAAATGCAAGAAATAATCTTGATAAATTTTCACTTATTTTCTCTGAGTCTGTTTACAACATAGCTGCCAAAGATAAAATACCTAACTTGTTTTAATCTTCCATTCTTACAATTAATTCTCTTAATTTTAAGAAAGGAATTGTAAGATTAGAAATGGCAAAACAGGTGGTCCTGATAATAATTTCTTAATAACAATCTGTGCCATAGTATGGAAGAGTTGAAAAAAACCCCGCCATGTCCTGAATAGCTTTGGAAATAGAGAATGGAGGAATGGAGGCTCTTTCCACCACTCTTTCCCAGCCCCTGTACCATGCTCAGTGAAGCCAGACAGTTACCTAATGGAGAGTATGTTTGAAACAACCTCCTATTTTCAGAAGGAGCTCAGATCCTTCTGCTGAATCTCATAAGAATGTTATCTGGTCTTGTAACCCTTCCTGTTAAAACACAGTCTGCCAAATTGTTTGTCAATTTCTCTCTCTCCTCCCCCCCTCCCTCCCCCCTCCCCCCCCAATTTTCTTTTTCATTCGCTTAAAAAAAGGCTTTGGCCTTTCAAAAATATCTAATGCATGGATTGCTGTCTTTGTAGTCTTTAGGCACTACCAGGCAAAGCCATTATCACTGTAAAACCCAGTGGGGGTTAAAGAGAAGAAGAGAGAGGAAATATTCATTGCTTTTTGCGCAGTGAACCAGAGAAAATTTCGGAATTACTTCCTGATGCTAATAATGATTTTTCCAATTGTAACAGTTAATTACAAAGATAAAGGTAAATGATGAAACAAACAAACAACCAAACAAAACCCTGCTAAATAAAGTTGTAAGTAAGTTTTCCTACTACAAATTCTGCTGAAATAAAAAATAATCATGCTGTGCTGAAATATTTTCTGTTATCAACTGTCAGCAGAGGCTTATTTTCTCTGTTTCATGACATCCAAATGGAAGAGCATTTTGGTACTACCATGGTACCCATAGGTTATAAATTCAAGTATGTAGAAGTTAAATTCAGAAGTTTAAATTAGCTGGGAAGATCCACAACAGAGTGTGTTGGGAGTATTCAGTGTTTGGAATTTATGAAAGCATTGCTCTAAGCAGGTTGACAACTAATGGCATGATTAGGCTGTAAGAATCACTTAAGAAAAGGTTACGTCTAAACAGTTTTCTTTTTCTCAGCCTTTGGCGTCTCTCTGCGATACTTGTGCAAGCTATATTTATAGGTAGGCTTCATGGACTTTGGCCCTAATTTCTCTCTTGTCTTTGCAAACAACTAAACTGCTGTTTCTGTCTTCAAATGAAGCCACGGAGGAAGTTCTACTTTCCTCTTGCATGCTAATGTAATATCTAGATTGCCGGCCCAAGAATATGGCAGAGCTGAGTTCTAATTGCTCTTCAGTCTGAGGGGTTTCAAATGGCATCTTTAAGCTCTGCAGATGAATATGCTAAACACCAAACTAAATTAAGTTCAGACTGTGTTACATTGCTTGTCTCTGTTTCAGTCAGCCACCATGCAAAGGATGTAAGTTTCACGGTCTGAAGGAGTCTTAGGAAGAAGCAGCATGAATGCTGTGACTGCAGGAGAACCCTGCCTGAGTGGGGGGAATCCGGCCCTCCTTCTCACTGCTATAGAAGAATTTTACATTAGAGATTCTTTGGCTGAAGCACTGTCATTGTACATGAAGAGCACTGTAAGCCTATCTACAGGACTAGAGTGTAGACACAGGAAAACTTGTACATGAATCCTTCACAGTCTTATTTGGAAGTCAGGATCTGAACCACCTTGCTCAGCACCATGATAGAGTCTCTGGATATGTTGCAGGAGAACAACTTTCAGAACCTAAGCATGTTTAAAGTGAAAACTAAAGTGACTAGTCTATCTAAATGTCTAGCTATTGTTTTTGTTATAATGTTAAGTGTCTGAATTCGAGCAAAAGTGAATTTTAGGAACCTGCACCCCACCGTGACTGAAATGCAGAATTGAGAATTTAAGAAATTTAAATCAAAGGATGCTTGTGAGAAGGTAATATCTGAATTTACAACTTCACTGAATGCCTAAAAAGTATTAAGTGTATGTAATCCTAGTCTACAGACTCATATCTAAATAATAACTGTACAATAGCTTAAATTTTGAATAGGAATTGGACTTTGCCAGCTGATATATGAAAAAGTATCTCAGATCCTCTGAAATTGTCCCATTTTGGCCACATGGATCTGCTAAAGAAAAAGGAAAAGATGACATTTTTTCTAATTTCACAGTTTAAAACTAAAATGTGAACATATATTTGTGAGAAAAAAACTACATTTATGATTAAATTTGAAGAATAACAATGTGCACAGCACTATACATGTTCACACATGTTGGTACACATACAAAAGGCACCTACATTTATATACTTAGGTATTAACCATCCAGGTTATAAAAACTGTTTGTTTGTCTTCTTGTAACTATGCAGGTTCCTGCATAAACAGATTTCTGACTGGTATTATTCACAAATGAATTAAAATGAAAGGGCTATAGAAAACCAAATATGAAAAGAAAGGGAAATGTCTTCCGAAAGGACAAAGAAACTAAAACAGCCATCACAGGTGAGAGAGAGAGAAGAGAGTCAGACTCAAATTTCCTACTCTGTCTTGAATGTGCAGCCTGTCAAGAAGGGAATTGTTATTCCTGCCCACTCGTTCCTGTGATTAGCAGACTGAAAAAAAAAAAAACAAACCAACCGACATTAAAAATAAATAATATTTTTTTATTTTAAATAGAAAATATTATATGCATTTTGAAATAATGTAAATTATAAAATATTTTCTTTTACATCCCTTCCTCCCCCTACAGACTCCTTCATATTTACTGCAGGGACAACAGATAGAACTAACTACATTAAGTGCATTAAAGAATTTATGAGTCACTGCAGTGAATGCTATATTGAGCATAAAAAAAGCAATCCATTAGAATGTGTGGGGAACTTCAGTAATTGTGAGTGTAGATGTTCTGCAGGGTCTACAACGCCCCTATGAAATTCTATAGCTGACCAGCAAAATGGTGTGTATGGTCCTTTTTAAAAAATCCTAATATAGTAGTACAAATCCGCAAAGCTTTATACTCCTGGGATCAAACACATTTTAGCAAGTGCTGTATGATGCACGGTCTAATTTAATTGCTTGCCAAAGATAAACTTGTAAAAAAAAACCCCAAACTTTTATAAAAGTTAAATCACACCATCAACCAGATCCTCTGCCATCTGTCTTCCCTACGATGTATTCAAAACACCCATCTCCAGGAATGTGGGCATGTGAAGAGCGAGGGAATTACTCCACTTGGCGCTGCACTATTCATAATCCGGTGATGTTGTTAGAGCAACACTGATCACGCTCCTCTTTTTTCCTAATCAATGCCTGCTGTCACTTTTATTTATATACTTTGAATGAAGGCTCAGCACCAAAGCACTCAAAATAGCTGGTCACCACCATTACAGATTAATAGAGCCAGGAACTCAAGTCCTAAAAATACCGAATATTTCTTTCCAGTATGTCACTGCTGCAAAGTCACCTTTAGGTTCATTTAGTGTGCAGCCACCCTCTAGCTATGCAGAATTGTGCTCGTGTTTTCTTCCTGGAAGGAAGTTTGGGTAGCCCATCTGTCACTATGGAAATGTTAATTTCGTATTAATACATTTTCAAACAGATTAAATATTTTATCCATGTGTTCTGGATTCAGTCACTATGACAGATTGTGAGGTTAAGTCTGGGTGTTTCGGGGGGATCAGAAAGAGGAACTAATAACTCGGTTTTGTGTTTCTAAAACTGCTTGAAACTCACCCAGTTTAACAGCATTTGAAAATCATTGCAATGCAATAGCTGTTCAGAAGTGCAGGAGAAATGAATTGATAGCCTAACTGGAAACCTGATTTTTGGTGAACACAGGCAATCTTTATACTATTGCATCTTTGTTGCCTGTTTTATCAGAAACTTGTCTAAATAATAGCTGAGAATGTTCCCTGGCAGTGTCTCCTCTCAGTAGAGATGAAGCTTTCTGCGGCTGGTTTGTGAGGACACTGGTGTTGTTGCATACCCTTTTCTTCATGTACTGTTTAACTGGGGTTAAAATATGAGACAGCTCAAGCTATGATTCGCCAACATTAATCAGAGCTGAATGCACTCAGGAGCTTCGTAGAGATGCGGAGGCTCAAGATCTGAGATTGGAAGCAATTCCTGAAAGTTTTTGTATAATAACAGAGGATCAATCTCAGTGAAATTTTGAAGTGTTCAAAGTGCATCAAATTCCCCAGCTAACACAAGATTCAAGGGCCAGAATATGGTTTGAGAAACACCTATTTTATTCAATGGGTGTGGGATAATGATCTTTCCTAATATTTCATGACCTCTGGCTGTTAAACAAGGTAGTGTGTGAATACAACTTGAAAAACAGGGTAAGGAGAGGCCTGAGAAACCCCTTGAAAGGCTCTATCACTAAGCTGTGGAGGAATATAGCTGCACACACATGAGTTTCTTCATTTATGAATAGGGACACGTGAAGTATGATTCCCATGACAAGCCTTCTGGGAAACTGCCGAAATGAAAAGTGGCAAATACGACCTTTTTACACAACAGCTGTTGACATAGTATAGACTAGATGTAAGGAAGACATTTTTGACAAAAAGGGTGGTGGAACACTGGCACAGGTTTCCCAGAGAGGTGGTAGATGACCCATCTCTGGAAACATTCAAGTTCAGGTTGGACAGGAATCTGAGAAACCTGATCTAGCTGAAGATGTCCCTGCTCATTGCAAAGCGGGTTGGACTAGATGACCTTTAAAGGTTCCTTCCAACCCAAAACATTCCATGATTTTATGATTCTATGACTCTGTATAATGTCTGAAGTTCACACTTATTATAGATTTTGTTTTATTGGAAATGTTTATTAATAATTACCAATTTTTTTAATTGCTGTCCTTGTGTTTTCATTGCTTTAACGATGGAAGTATTTGAAATTTCAGAATCAAGCCCTAAACTAGCAGAAACTAAAAGCTGTCAATGATTGTCATTGTCAACGTGTGACTAGGGAAACAAATATACCTTGCCAATGAATCCACGGTTAGCTTTTGTCCTATAATTTAAAATAAATATTCAGTCACTTTGAAAGATTTTTTTTTTATGTGATGGGTAGAAAATACCAAACACTGTCATTACTAAGTAAAAATGCAACTTGTTTTGTTAGTGTACGAGATAATATTGTTTATCATGTTTCTCTGACTGTCTTTGCTAATGAGCACTGAAACAATGTCAATCCAAATTTCACTGTGTGTGGGAGGATAAAACCTTCCTGACTTCCATGTGGTACAAAGCCCTGAAAGTTCTGAAAAAATAATATACTGTTTTCAGAGTGTACTTGGTCTTTCCCTGTATAAACATGGTTAGAATTCTTTCTAAGAGGAGGGTTTTCATAGCTAGATGCCTTTTCTGACCAATAAAAAAAGAAAAGAGGGAAGAAGGAAGGAAGGAAGGAAGGAAGGAAGGAAGGAAGGAAGGAAGGAAGGAAGGAAGGAAGGAAGGAAGGAAGGAAGAAAGGAAGGAAGGAAGGAAGGAAGGAAAAGAAGAAAGAAAAAGAAACAAAGGAAGGAAGGAGGAAAAGAGGAAAGGAAGAAAGAAAGAAAAAAAACAAACCTGTAGCCTCTGCCTTCAGAGAACCTTGAAGTTACATGGTTAAAAACCCATGTCAGGAAATGTCAAAGTGAAGCCTGTATAAGCAATCTCAATTCTGACTCTTTATAGAGGTTCATTACAATAGTCATTAATTCAATGACCACATACTATTTCTCAAATAATACAATGTAATTTAATGTAGTTTTAGGTGACCTTAGATGCACATGCTTAGCATCTTGGAATACATTTCCTGTTTTGTATGTTTAGTCTGTTTTTTACTGTCATAATGAAACATGCATGTTTATCGACTATGACTTTGATATAATAACAGTATATAATTCTCTCTCTAAGACTATGCCTGCTTTGTGATTCTAAGGTATAATTTAAGGAGCTACCTTCTCTGGCTTTAATCTAGCTAGTTTGGGCTGTAATTGCCTTGAAGATACAGCACAAGATTCAGTCCCTTGAGTACATATAAAGGGATTCCTGGTGGGCTTTTACCTTCAGGTGTTGAAGTCCATGCTCTCACATTTGCTATTGTTATCTGAATTACCTAGATTAAAGCTAACTCAGGCTTATCACTGTGCTGCAATCACCAACTCCTCTAGCTGCTGTGCAGACAGACCAAAGATTTGAAATTTGACAATCTGGGCACAGATTCTTACAGTATGAAACACATTGGAACGACTACTATTTAATATAGGGCTCGGATTTGACTGGACAGATCTACAAAAATAGACCAGAGATTTGGGTTAACAATCATAATTGATACAGTTTATAAAAAAGAACCCATACAACTGTCTTACTGCACTTAGATACAGTTGGGATCGTGCTTTAATTAACTACAAAGCTTCTCAGCTCAGTCTGGAAAACCCTGAAGATCCAGGGAATGAATCCAAATTGTGAGGATCTGGAAACAGAAGAGGGGAGATATAGGCCTGAGACCAGGGCTGAGGAAGGGACAGGACTGAGGAAGGAATAAAGGAGTTGAGGCAATTGGTTGGAGAAACTGGGGAAGAGCCAGGTTTGAGAATCTGACAAAGGATGAGGTTAAGCAAAAAGTAACAGTAAGGAGCCGTGGCAGAAATTAGAGGGCAGAAATTACAAAGAGGAGCAAAAGAAGCCTTCAGAATGCTTACCTTTGTCCAGCAGAACAACTGAAGTAGGTAGTACTAAGTATTAAGTAAATAGTTTTTCTATGAAAGGTTTGAAAAGGGATCATTAAAGCTGAAATGAACCTGAAAAATAAAACACAGGTTGAGGTAATAGGTAGGCAGCTAGTCTGGAGAAAAATTATGAAAAAGATCCAAGAAATCTATTTCTACTTCTTTTAGGCAGTTTGCAGGTGATTGGTATCAGCATATAATTCTTTCCCTTTGGAACATTTTAGACTCTTCGTTGCTCCACACAGGTTGGACATTATAGGCTCTATTTGCCTTTTCTAGATAAGCTTGCAAGCCCTGGTTGATTTCATGCAGGCTTTGAATCATGTACATTTGACTACTTTCCTCACCATAAAATTCTGGTACAACAGAGAAGCACATTTATTGGCAGTTTTCGAACCCCCCAATATTGCTTTGGAATTAAGTTAATGCTTTTCATCCATTTATTGGTTTGCAGATGACCTCATAGCTTTGACTTAATTAGGTAAAATTGTTTTATTAAAAATCAAGAGATAAACTGAGTACCTAGTCCAACATTACCATAATTTGTAGACCATATGAATCGAAATTATGAAAAGCTGAGCAACTACCTTAGTATGGAGGAGAAGAATAGAAGCGTTGTGCTTTGGTTAAGCTGAGGGTGATGATAAAAACAGCGCCCTGCTTCTTGTAGATCCAAAGAAGTAGTCCGGATTAGTGTGTGTATAATAAACATAACAGAATTACTACGCAGAATTTTATGGCATACAGAAACTCATGGACATTGCCACGCTACCATAGCATGATTGGAGTGACCTCATGATCTCTTAAGTAATATTGACCACAAAGTGCCCTGTCAAACAGAATCATGTCTTATTTGGACTGCTGAAGGTATGCTTCCCTTCAGGGAAATATAGTTTGTTGGCCACACTAGACTGTTAGGATTTTACATTTTAACAGGCTGGGTTTTGCTATTTGGTTGGGGTTGGTTTTTTTGGGGGGGAGCGGCGGGGGGAGATGGATTCTTTGTGAGATTTTAATGAACAAAATGTTCAAAACCTGATTCAGTCACGCTGATCAAAACCCAGCGGTTTGAAAGAGAGATGCAGGGTTTGGCGAAAAAAGGTGCACAGCTCCTTTTTCTGCAACATGTCTGTTTTACCATTTCACCAGCCAGTATGACAGGTCAAAGTAGAATTAGGAAGATTATTCTTATAAATCAGAAGGGCTAAACCTCACTGGACATAGGTTTGGCAGTTGGCTTAGTTTTCTACTTGAAATGGAATAGTTTCCAGAATGAACAGGACTCTGAGGAGGTCAACACATCCACAGATGTAAAATCTTGAGGGTGGGTTTAAGCTAGATGACAATGCAACATTTTTTGTCAAAACACATTCCCCAAACTGACAGAATTTCACTAGGAAATCACAGGACCATGTAATTCACCAAGAAGTACAAATGGAATATGGCACCTTTGAGACCTATTGAATGGATGGCTTCAGTCACCCTAGTGAGAAATCCAGTTCATGGTTCAGAGGAAGTTGCTGCACGTTGTCTTCTGTGTAAGCATGGCCACATGCTTGGCCACATTTGGTTGGCTATGCAGGCATAAGGCCATGGGAAAGAGAAAACCCTGCTACTTTCCTGAGTATTTTTCTGAGGTTGTCCTGCACTCATTTGCACAGATTTGGCCTGAGCAACAGGAGACAGAGGCTAAACCCAGTGGACCAGTGTACAGTTACTAGAGAAATATCTGTCTGATGCAAGAAATGTCTTTCATCCAGGAAAGCATTTGTAAGAATACAGGAGGTCTACAGTGGTTATTAATAGTAAGTCCCACTGCATCAGGACTTCTTTGACCTCTTCATTTTTGCCAGAATGTTAGAGCCTCATGGCTGGATTCTTCGTCTGTATTTGACTAAATAATGGAATACAATTTCCACTAATAAGTGCTACTACCATTGCATTTACTGATATCAGTGGGTTGATCCATAGCCAAATCCACCTTCTGTCATAGGAAGTGAGAACTTTTGAAGGAGAGCAAGCGTGTCCTAAAATTCCTGCTGTTAAGAGAGAAAACTTTTCCCTGCTCCCCGCCCTCTGTTCCTGCTCATTCACCAGCTATTGGCTTATTCTCTCCTTTGCTGGAGACAGGAGTCAAAAATACCTGTTATTACTTGTGAAAATTAACGTTTATGGGGTTTTGGGGTATTGTTTTTTTAAAGTCCTACTTCATGATACAAAATCCCCAGAAAAAGTCTGCATAAGATGATGTGACTAGAGAAGGCCTGACTTAGTGGGGACCTCAGGAAGAGTGGGGATTTATCATTTACAGCTCCTTTTGTCAGGAGGAAAAGTGGAGAAGAGAAAATAAAAGCTCATAAGCTCAGAGCTCTAGGGCTTTTTACTTCTGAAAATTGTTAATAATGTGTTTAAACCTTATGGCCTTGAGTTGGATGATAAGATATCATCTGGCAAAGTTGCCAATTGGTGTTCCAAAAGATGGAGTTGCTCTCTTTGGCAATTCACTATGATTTTTGAGAGGGAAGCTACTGAGGCAATGGTATGTAACATCTAAGCATACTTCAGAGCAGGACCCCTTGTTCACAGTTTACAGGATTTGGGAGACCTGAAGAATCTTCACTGTAGACTAACTTCTCATTGACATTATAGAGGAAAGTTAGCTGTGGTACAGCGTTCTTGCACAATTTGTAAGGTTAACAAAAACTCCTCTCAACCCAAACAACAGCAAAAAAAAGAAGAGTATTTGTCCAGTTATTAATTATTTCTAGATTTTGTGGTTTCAAAATAAGAAAAATACCTTAGCCTTGAAAATGTCAATCCAGCAGTCAGAGTTCCAGAAAGTAATAAGCATGGTAAAGGAAGAACTAGAATGGATATTGTGGCATCTTAGATTAGAGCGCTTCTGTAGCTATTCAAGTTATTATTTTTTCCCATACAAATAGAAAACATTGCATAATCCAAACAGTAGCTGAATACTAGATGTACAGGTGGAGGGTATTTTCTTTGGGGTTGATTTTTGGGGTGGTAGCGGGTGTTTACATGTATTTTGACTAGAAATTTTATAATAGACAAAGGTAGCTACATTATCTGTGTAAAATGCATATATTAATGTCAAAATGGATGTTTATATTTTCCTTAAAATCATAAAGCCAAGTCCTTCAAATTAGCCTTCTTTTTAGTTTTCAAATGCTTCACTTTATCTTCATTGCAAAGTGACTGACCAGCACTCATAATGAGAGTAGGAACAAATTACGGAGCAGTGAAGAAATTTGCTGAGCCACACACCTTCCTTGGCTGCCTCTTCTGGAGGGGTGTCTCAGCTTTTACAGTAGAGGAATCTTGGCAAGGAAAGCTACATATGGAGTGAATCTCATAGTTCATGAAAGCCATTTCCTTATAATTTTCAAGCACTAATACATGTGTTTACAGGCTTCTCTCCACGAGAGACCCCTCTTTGAGACATACCTGGAGTACTGCGTCCAGCTCTGGAGCCCCCAACATAGGAAAGACAAGGACCTGTTGGAGTGGGTCCAGAGGAGGGCCACGAGGATGGATCTGAGGGCTGGAGCACCTCTCCTATGAGGAGAGGCTGAGACAGTTGGGGTTATTCAGCCTGGAGAAGAGAAGGCTCTGGGGAAACCTTATTGCAGCCTTCTAGTACCTAAAGGGGACCTACAAGAAGGCTGGGGAAGGACATTTTACAGGGGCATGTAGTGATAGGACAAGGGGTAATGGCTTTAAACTGGAAGAAGGTAGATTTGGATTAGATATTAGGAAGAAATTTTTCACTGTGAGGGTAGTAAGGCACTGAAACATGTTGCCCCGAGAGGTGGTAGATGCACCGTTCCTGGAAACCTTCAAGGTCAGGCTGGATGGGACTCTGAGCAACCTGATCTAGTTGAAGATGTCCCTGCTCATTGCAGGTGGGTTGGACTAGATGATCTTCAAGGTCCCTTCCAATCTAAACCATTCTACGATTCTACGATTCTATGATTCTATGCCTTGATAATATAGTCATTCTGCATTTGCTTACATCATGTTCACTTGTGCTCTAAGGAGCACTCCCAATTTCCCCCATGGTATGTTCTCCCTGGCTTGACTTGGAATGAGACATGGGTTTTGATGTGCTCCAGCATCCGTAGTTCAAACACTCTCCTGTACTTTAACAGGAGCAGACAACTCCATCTGTAAAATACAGTACTCATTCTCTCTTGAGTCGTGTGCTTCAGAGAGACACTAAGAGAGGATACCCCTCTAAATACAAATCAGTGACACAGAGGTAAAACAATAGTCTTTGTTAGCACTGTAACTACAGGTCACAGAAAATATGAAATAAAACTTGGAATGTAGTGAAAACAGATTGCTAAAATGAAATGATACAGTGAGGTATCTGCTGCTCTGCATGTTTGTTGCTTCAAAAGAAAAAAAAAAAAAGATGAAGCTCCCTGAAGCAGGATTTTCTGAGGTACATACCACTGTGGTAGCTAAGCAACGTTACATTTAGCAACATAATAAAATTAACTAAAACATTCATTCTTTCAAGTACTAGCTAGTTCCCTGTTCTCCAGGATATGACAATTATGTAAGAAAGCCTGAAAGGAATTCTATCATCACTGTTGTTTCAGCATTTAATTCCTGTCCTTCAGCTTCAATTAAATCAATGAGAGTTAGACACTTGGATGTTTTTGAAAATCCCATTAGGTGTATCTCTGTATCTTCAGGTTCTGAGATACTTTAAAAATCTGGTTTGTGGGCCATATGGCCACCCAAGAGCTATACATTAAAAACGGATGTGTGGCTTTCATTGTTATTCTGCATTTTGACATATCTTGGAGTAAGAAATTGTAAATTTGCAGCTCATCTTGAATACAAACTGATCTATGCATTATAACTAAAATATGTACACTGGTCTTTTAGACCCTGGCACCCTGTCTCCTGACACCCTGCCCCTGGACCAATGTCAGCCGCATAGGCAGAGTGCCAACATCCTGCCCTTGACCAGGACCGGCAGGATGCCACCCATGTTATTCACGTAAGCTGTGATTCTCTCAAATCACACTACCATTGGTGGAGCCAAGGGGTGGCACAACTCTTACCCACGTTCAAAAGGCATTTGCATGATTGGCTGTTGTAGCCATATGAACTGGACTCCGAGTGTCCCCGGCAGTCCACCAGAGTCAAGACATCGCATATGATCCTGTGTTTGCTATCAGGGATTGGGAGAACTGGCTTATGGACACATTGTTGCTCATCTTTTCTACTATCTTAATGAAGCTTTGTTTTATAATATGTTGTCAGACCCCACTACTGTTTAAACCACAAACCCTCAGATCTTCTGTGCTGATTATATTTCAGATACCTTGGCTGGAGAAATAATTTGTTACAATTTCCCTGAAATCAGTGCAGTTTGATAGTTTACTATTGCTGGGGACCCACCTTGCAGAATTTCAGGTGCATTTGTGTAGTATACTTGAAATATAGTACGAGGAGGTTTTGTTTAGTGAGGATAAACTTACCTTCTTACGTTCATCAATTGGATGAATATTGAAACTGCTGCACGGAATTTCTAATAAGGACACATTTTTTAGGCTATATATATATTTTTCAAATATTCGCATACAATCAGATTTAAGATGTGTTCATTTTTTCCCTATCACAGGGCTTCATCCCACCTGAGATGGACTGTAATGAAATCCTTTGCTGGATAAGTAATTATGAATTCTAGGAGGAGTTATTCACTTAGCCTTGGGTTTTGCTTTTTGTGATAGTCTCTAACCAGCAGTGAGAATATTTCTTTCAATGGTATGGAATGATAGCTGAAACAGGTCCTTCTAAATCCACCACCTGCTCTTTAATTTGCCTTTATGTAGATAAAATATTTTCCTATAAGGAGATGTCACGCTTCTTTTTGATAATGTATTTTATTAAATGCAAAACAGTGAAGTTAAAAGTCTGGCTTAAACCAACAAAAGCAATGAAATTTACCACTCCATTGTTAACTTACTCCATATGCCTAGTTAATGCAGCACATAATAAGAAAGTTGGCAACTGCTCTAAAACCATTGTATTACCATTAGAACCAATGAAATAGGTTAAAAAAATACACTGAAGTGTTGGAGCATTCCTTTCATTTTTGTCTACTTAAACCATTCTCACAATTTGTTGTTTTGTTTTGGTTTGGTTTTTTTTTGCATTTGCTTGTATACATACTGGTTTCTATCACAGCATGCAAATAATGACAAAACTTGTATTTTTCATGACTTTTTTAAACTCAAACCCAAAGCCAGTGGATTAAAACTGATTGAAAATAAATAGTGCAAAATTTCAACATGAACATGAACCAAAACCAAATTTCCCATTTTAAGCCCTCTCTTCATACTTTAGTCTATAGCTTTTTAAGATTTTCCAAACACCTTTGGGTTTTCAGATTCACTTTCTAGAATTCTTTCCCATTAAAAGCTCTATAGAGTGCATTTTTTTCAGTTTGACATCTCTTCTACCCTATTTCATGCCATTTTTTTGTCCATCTTCCTTGATATCTAATTCCTTTAGTTCCCTTTTCTCCTAACTTTCTTCCCTCATTTTTATTACTCCCTTTTCAGCTTAAATACCGTTCTTCATCTTCTGATAAACTCTCTTATGACTCTACACAATTCTTTCCTTAGTCATTAGAGGCAGACTTTCAATCAGCTCATTTTCACCAGCTAAGAATTAAGCATCTAGGTACTTATTTTAATGCTATCTCCAGTGGGTGAGATACAGACATCTCATGGGTGATTTATCCACCTTTAGTGGGCGGAATGTGAAGACTCTCTTCTCCGTTGCCTTCTGAGTGAACCCACCTGATTAGATAGCTGGTTTTCAGAAGACTGAAGGTGAATAACATCTTCATAATTTGCCAAAGGTAACATTGAAATTCAAACCCATTTTCCTGTAGGTGTTTCTGAGGTACCTTTCCAGTGTGGCATTACCATGTACCCTACCCTCTAGCAATTAGAGCCTATTTACAGTAGGTGGGATTGAGATCGTGTGGAGCAAGTCCCAAATCCTTGGTATCTGTTAGTAATGCCTATTACTACGCCTAACACCTACTGTCAATACACAGAAAACCTTTTTCAGAAATGTGGGTTAATTGGGTTTTAAAATCATGCTTCTGTCTAGATCACCATGTTTTGTTTTGATTTGAATTGGTTTCTTTTGTTTTAAACAACAGCAAAAATCCCCAACCACTCCGTCCCCCAAATGAAAAACAAAGCCTTACTATAATCCCTGTCGACGTAAGTAATTCTTCCCATGAAAAATAGTAACTTGCTTCCAGAGCTACTTCTTGTGCTAAAGATCTAGGATAGGAATAATACACAAATCATCACAAATTAACAATTTAAACACTTCTGTTGCCAAATTTTTACTTAAATATTGAAGATAAATTTGAAGGACAGTTTATATCCAAAAAATGCTGATACTTAGCGGACTTTGCATATATATGATTCTACACATAATTGCAACATGCTCCTCAGGCATTTTAATTTGAACATTTGTGGGGGCAGGGTGTGTGTGTATGTATTGCAGAGTTGGTTTGTTTGCTTGTTTTTTGGTAGCAAGAATAGTATTTTGTTTCTCTGCATATTCAAGGGATGAAAAATAGAGATATGTTTCTTGACATCCCTACTCAATGTTTTCTTGTTAGGTCTTTGAGAGGGACTGTTGGGTAAGTAATGAAAGAAAATGTTTTGTACATGACATTTTTAAAATCAGTAGTCTTTAAAATTTTGCGTGTTTAGAAAAAAAATTTTCTGATAATAATATATTTTTCTGAAATTTCATATTCTTTTATAACAGGTATTACCTTCTTTTATAATAGGTTTTACATTCTTTCATGAACTTAACAATAACTAATTTTCAGGTGTGAATTCATGTTTTTAAGATTATTCCTAGTGAAAATAATCTGGTTTATTTTTAAAAGCTGGTTTACATTTCCAAGATTTCCTTACAATATATTGTTTCTCTTGGTTGTAGCCTTACAACTTCATAATGATCTCTGCAGACAGACCTCAGTCTTTTTGTAAATGAAAAAAAAATAGACTACAGTTTTCCAAACTTCATGGGAAAATTAATGGTCCTTTCAGCACTTAAAATATATTTTAACATGGGAGAGATGTTTTATAATTATATAATCTACGCTGCATAGTATTTTTGGCAGATATTTAGATATAATCTGAATGCTGTTTACAAAAGTAGCACGACACCAGTTTTTTGGTAATATTAGGTTACGTTATATGCTTATGTCAGTAACAGCATTTTGGAAAAAATGATAGGAGACCAGATTGTCTAGCAGTTAAGGTAGAGAACATAAAGGCAGTAGGTCAGAGTTATTTTCATACATTTGTGACATGCATAGCCCTCTCTTAACCTCAATAGTACAGAACAGTAAGGACAAGATTTACTTGCCTCATGAGGCAAGTTCAATATTCATTGCAGAAGGGCATAGCCTTCTGCAGGTCCTATGTCTCATGTGAAATCCCCATGCAGATGTCTTGGAGACCTTTGGTGTTCCTAATGGCACTAGGAGCTTGCGTTTAAGCAACTGAATCCCTGCCAAAAGTGGGATTTAGTTCCATATCATGCCTGCACATACATGCCACCATACAGGTCAGGTATCAATGCTTATGTTATGGTTAATGGAGTCAACCAGTCAATGGATTAGAAAGCTATGTGGCTGACTGATGAGTAGATGCTTGTTTTACAATTAGCTGAACTATGCTTTCAGCACCTTTAACAGTATTTACGAGATCTCCATCGATTTTAATGAGAGCTTAGACACTAGCTGATGGGAACTACTCTCTGTGCTGTGCAGCAGGTAATATGTTGCAGATACTAGGGACTTGATTCAGATGCATAAACACGCATATCCAGTACTGGCTGAGATGCCCTAGGGTATGTGAGATATCTGCATAAGAATGATGGACATGACATGGGAACTGTGGGAGATCCATGTCTTTCTGAAATAACAACTGGAAACCAGGCAGGATACCGGGCTCTGTAAAAATCCATAAAAATTTTACAGTTTAAGGGCCTTTTCTGTACTGTGCTTGAACGCTCAATCACTTTATGCTTACAATGAACATGGATTAAAATAAAAAAAAAAAAAAGCAAAGAAAAAGGAAAGGACTATATAAAGAAATAGTGCTAACTACAAGAAAACCTATAAAACAAGGAGTCACACTGGCTTTTGCTCAGTCGGTCCCAGAGCCACCCATTGCTGGAGGCTGGGAGAGAATTTGGAAAAATTATCATCCTATGCTTTGTCTTTTCTTTATATTCTTCTTCAAGCATCCACTGTTGGCCTAAGTTAGGATGCCAGGTTAGACAACCTTTGAGCTTTTCCACCACAAGCGCTGTATGTTCTTATAACTGACGGACTACAGACTTTAATAAAAGAGATAAATATTTCTTTGTGAATGATTTTGATTTTTAAACAGCAACAAAAAATCTATACCAAAAGTACAAGAGAAATACTTTAAGAAGCAATATTCTAGTAAGGTTAAACACATACGACTGAAGCATTTTTGGTTTAATTTCTTCCAAATCCTATATATAATAAAGCCTGTATGTAGAAAAGTCTCAGAGTGATTCCTAGATCTTGTCATTAGGCTAGACATGGAAATATTTTTTGAAAGATCACAAACAAGAGGAATATATTTAGGTTACATACTTTCAAAAAAACTTCAAACCTGTTCACTCTCAGGCAAACTTTTTCAGTGGCAGAGATAAGAAAAGAGAAATGCCATCGAGGGATAATGTGTAATAGAGAAACATTAATCTGACAATAAAATCTTCAGGTAAAAAATAGAATATTCACCATTGTGCAATTGTGGAGCCTTTTAGCACTGACAAGTTGTTCTGGATTTTGATACTGAGGTCTCCTTGGAAAAAACATTCCCACTGGGGAAACTTCTGGTACTACTTTACTGACTTCCTTCCAGCTATTCCATCCTGGCAGAAGCTTGAAACAGTTTCTTTCTGAATGCCACTCCTTGAATCAATGAAAAAGTGCCATAATCACGTTTACAGAATGTACTCCTGTCCGTGGTATCAAGCATATGCTGTGATAAATATTGTACCAGCCATATGGAGGTTTGATACCACAGGAAATGTAACTCATTAGCTGTATCTCCACTTGTGTTTGGATTTAGTATGCACATACGTTCTGCATATTACTGTAGTTGTAACTAAAAGTAGGACACTTAGAGTCTACTTAGTTACTCTACAAGATCCTCCAAGAAAGTTCCCTCCCTCCAGCTGAGCCAGTAGGGGTTCCAATAACTTTGTCTCAGCTGGAAGTTGCTTGTTGCAATAAATCATGGTCATTTCATGCTTTGACGCACTGTAGTGAAATGTGTTCAAAGAAAAACTTTTACAAAGCAAATTCTTATTATAATCAACATAGCAACTTTTTGCTCTAATATCAAAGAAAGAATGTAAACAATTGCACAGTCATAGAAATAAGAGTTTCTAAAAGACTTCTTATATGGCAATAGTCTCGAGCTCTACTTTGTGCATGCTGAAGGACTACAGATTTTTGCTATGTTTTTGAATGTTTCTTTGGCTATGTAGGCAGACAAGGGTATGACATAATTGTTCAGTTACATACACTCAATAATCTTAAAATCAGGGATGTTTCAAAGAAAATGTTCATCATAGTGACATTCAGAAATTTTTACCTTTTTCTGTTTTCCTTGGTGGTAGATTCACCAAAAGATAACAAGTCTGACTATCCATAGATTTATTATTGTTATTCTAGAAATACTTACTGTGTTAGAAATTAAAATAATTGCCAAATATATTTGCAAAACTATTTGTGTTAAGGAATACTTTCATAGAAACTTGAAGAAAAGAAATCTAGTGTAGAGGTAATTATCTGTATTTTCTCAATGGTAAATATGACCTCTGGTGCAAACAGGACAGTCATCGCAAGATTCTTGAGTTGTCTTCCTACATATCCTTGTGGTCCTGACAGATTTTCTCTCCCATTTTGACACACCAGTTTCGATTTTCTGGACAAATGGAACTAAACTATGTGCTCTTTAGCAACAAGGGAAGTCTTGTTCACTTCTTGTCCACTGGAAAGGGACAACTGTAAGTGAAAGAGGGGAAACATAATACAGCAGAACATAGAAGAATAGGTAGGTAGGTAGACAGATAGACAGATAAGTAGATAGATAAAACCAGTCAAAAAGTCTGATTCTTTCAATGTCTCAGTAGTACTCTGATGCTTCCATTCTTGCATGAAAGAGAACTTTCTTAATTATTTGGTAGGTTACAGCAGAATCAGATTCACAGAATCACAGAATCATCAGAGTTGGAAGGGACCTCTAGAGATCATCTAGTCCAACTCCCCTGCTAAAGCAGCATTGCCTAGAGCACATTACTCAGGACTGCATCCAGGCGGGTCTTGAAAATCTCCAGGGAAGGGGACTCCACAACCTCCCTGGGCAGCCTGTGCCAGTGCTCTGTCACCCTCACCGTAAAGAACTGTTTCCGTGTATTTGAACGGAACTTCCTGTGTTCTAACTTGTGCCCATTGCCCCTCGTCCTGTCACTTGGAACCATTGAAAAGAGCCTGGCTCCATCCTCCTTCAACCCACCCTTTAGATACTTGTACGCCATAATAAGGTCTCCCCTCAGCCTTCTCTTCTCCAGGCTAAAGAGTCCCAGCTCTCTCAGCCTTTCCTCATAAGGCAGATGCTCCAAGCCCTTAATCATCTTAGTTGCTCTTCGCTGGACTCGCTCCAGCAGTTCCCTGTCCCTCTTGAACTGGGGAGCCCAAAACTGGACACAGTATTCCAGTTGTGGCCTCACCAGTGCAGAGTAGAGGGGGAGAATGACCTCCCTCGACCTACTGGCCATTCATTTCAAATTATATGTTTCTTTTAGACTATTTTAAATCATTGATAAATTATTTTCCTCAACAGCTTAATTACAATACATACAATATATACATTCAATTTGCATTGTAAGTGTACGCATGTTCTAGAATTAAGTGAAACTCTTTTGATCCAACTTTCCTTGATGAATTAACGACAGCACAAATTATTGTCCTTTTAGTAAGTGCCATTGTTATCCTGGTGTAATCAAATCTGTAGAATATGAAATAATTGGGGGGAAAAGTGCTTTAGGTTTAAGGGAACAGACCAGAAAAATAAAAAACCTCAATGTTCCAGTGGTTGAATGGAGAATTATTGAAACATGAATGTGAAATCACAGAATCACAGAATGGTTGACATTGGAAGGGACCTCTGGAGGTCAGCTTTTCCAACACCCGTGCTCAAGCAGGACCATGTAAAACACATTGCTAAGGACCGTGTCCAGATGACTTTTGAATATCTCCAAGGATGGAGTCCACAACCTCTCTGAGCAACCTGTGCCATTGCTTGGTCACCCTCATGGTAAAAAAGTGTTTCCTGATCTTCAGATCGAGCTTCCTGTCTTTCAGTCTGTGCCCATTGCCTCTGGTCCTGTCACTGGGTACCACTGAAAAGAGCCTGGCTTTAATGTCTTTTCACCCTCCCTTCAGGTATTTATACATGTTGATGACATCCCTCCTGAGCCTTCTCTTCTTCAGGTTGAACAGCCCCAGGTGTCTCAGCCTTTCCTCTGAGAGATACTCCAGTACCTTGATAATCTTTTTGGTCCTTTGTTGGACTCCCTCCAGTATGTCCATATCTCTCTTGAACTGAGGACCCCAGACCTGGGCACCTCCCTTGACTTGTTGGCAACACCGGGAAGGAATTAGGAAAGAAATAGGAAGGAAAAGAGGAAAATAATGAAAAATACAGTTTTGCCAACAGTTTCAAAGTAAGCCAGTAGCAACTTACTGACTGAATTAATCTAAAAATATGTATAGATTTTTTTTTGCAGATAAAGATATGACATATTGAGGGTTAAATTGCAATATAGTTTATTTCTATTTCCATTTATTTGATTTTGACATACATTTAAAACAAAAACAACTAACAACACAACACTAAAAAAAACAACTGAGCTTCTTTCCTTAATTGCATTTTAATACTAATGGTATAATTCTGCTTTCAAAGATAAGTCCCAGTAACTTCCCTCAGGTAAGAAGGTTCATCTCAACTTACAAATTCTAACTTTGAAGAAAATTTAGCTCCAGTGTGTTGCCACTGATTTTCAGGTGTCTGCAAATTAAACTCTTCTGTAATTTTGCTTAAAGTTTTTAGATTGTATTATATATAACCTTGTAATGGCAAAGCAAGCAATAAAATGCGGCTGAAAAACCCTGTAAACAGAAAGAGCACTTTTATTATCGTTCCTCAGCCCCCCGTGTTCCAGCTTTTACATCACCAGCCTGGTACTCATGTTGCCAACATCACTGTCGCGTCAATACAAGACTCTACATGGAGGTGGATACTAATTTACTAATTCACAGTTTAGCTTTTACAGTTCCGTAAGTAGATTGTAATTAGACAGAAGCAGCTTGTACTTTCTGAAAAAGTGTTTCTGAAACATGGACATTGGGTATTCTTAAATCTTGGAAACAATTTTCACGAAGAATATATCTCTTTTTAAGAGAACATCATTCCTCTCTCATCAAATACATATTGGTGTAATTCATGTATCCTAATGTGCAAACTAATGATGAAAAGAATCTTTTAGACAACTAGTAGCATGGCTATACCATGTAGATAATTTTTGTTATGTTTTGTCAAAGAATCTTAAATGTTTCCCTATCTTAACTTCTACAAATACAAATGACGGATCTCTTTCCATATTCTCTGCAATGACATTTGCAGTAAATTTAATTTATAATATTGTACCAAGTATCCACTGCTGCACTGTCATTGAGATTATTGAAATGATAGTTCTGCTAGATAATCTATCAATCCAAACTGCAGGACTTGGACCAATCTCGTCTATATTAAAATTACCTTCCCTGTAAGAAAGACATAATTCTTCTCCATTCTTTCACAACTTTGCCTTCTGTTTTGAGTTTTATGAATAATTGCTTTCTACTGATCAAAAACAAATTCTAATATACTGCACACATGGTCATTGATCACTATAAGCACTAATGTATAAATAAAAATATGTTTATGTTTCAAACTAAAACTGACATCTCTATAATAAGACCTCATACACACAAGCTAGTACATTACTATACCATACCCAGAGAGGCTGATGGCTCAGTTTCTACGAGAGTTTTTTCCAGCTGAAATATGGATCCTATACTAATGAAATATAGAAATAATAGTATATATTTTCTGTGTAAAAAAAATATCTCTATGTATGTATTTGATTGTTAAATTAAATGAACTCTAGGATTCTCCATTAATTAAGATAGTATTGCAGGTATATATTTAAACCAAAGTACATTTACAACTTTGGCTTGGGATACCACTATAAACCAGTTTTTTAATTCTGTTTCAGATGAGAAGTTGTTTGATATTCCCTTCCCAGTCTCTAGTGGGTAATACCCATGCCACATGATCACCATGCAATTTGTGTACAATTGCTCATTGGTTATTGATAAAGGCCATAAATAAATATATGGTAAGTCAGAATTGTGATGCATTAGAAATGCTTTTAGGTCTACTGGCACCTGATAATCTTAAGTAGATATGATGAAAGGGGAAGGGGAAGGGGGAAGGGGGAAGGGGGAAGGGGGAAGGGGGAAGGGGAAGGGGGAAGGGGGAAGGGGAAGGGGAAGGGGAAGGGGAAGGGGAAGGGGAAGGGGAAGGGGAAGGGGAAGGGGAAGGGGAAGGGGAAGGGGAAGGGGAAGGGGAAGGGGAAGGGGAAGGGGAAGGGAAGGGAAGGGAAGGGAAGGGAAGGGAAGGGGAAGGGGAAGGGGAAGGGGAAGGGGAAGGGGAAGGGGAAGGGGAAGGGGAAGGGGAAGGGGAAGGGGAAGGGGAAGGGGAAGGGGAAGGGGAAGGGGAAGGGGAAGGGGAAGGGGAAGGGGAAGGGGAAGGGGAAGGGGAAGGGGAAGGGGAAGGGGAAGGGGAAGGGGAAGGGGAAGGGGAAGGGGAAGGGGAAGGGGAAGGGGAAGGGGAAGGGGAAGGGGAAGGGAAGGGAAGGGAAGGGAAGGGAAGGGAAGGGAAGGGAAGGGAAGGGAAGGGAAGGGAAGGGAAGGGAAGGGAAGGGAAGGGAAGGGAAGGGAAGGGAAGGGAAGGGAAGGGAAGGGAAGGGAAGGGAAGGGAAGGGAAGGGAAGGGAAGGGAAGGGAAGGGAAGGGAAGGGAAGGGAAGGGAAGGGAAGGGAAGGGAAGGGAAGGTCTATAAAACCCAAATCAAACCAAGGCCCCAAAAAAGGAAACAGATCAAAATTTGTTACAGAAAAAACTAAACTGAAAATATTTTGTGGCTTTGGTAAGCTTTGAATATTTTACATTTTTTTAAGTAAGCAATTTTACTGCATCCTTTGGGCAGTGATAAGGTCTTCTCCCCCAAGCTAGCATGCCTCTATAGTATGCTTCTAAGATTAGGCTACCTTCACTGCATTCTGTAAGTGCTACAAGTGTTTTAAGCATTGGTTCAAAGGTGTTCGCCCCGGGGAAAACAAAACTGAATAAGAAAGAAAAACTACACAAAAATAAAGACAAAAAAATCTGATGGAGATTCAAAGTAATTTTTACATACAAAAAAATTGGTTTAAAAAGACTTTATATTAGAAACAGTAACTTGAAATGTGGATAGGCTTTGCCACCTTAACAGTTAAACCTCCAGCTTGTTATAGTAATGACTGTCTGAGGGGAAAAGCTAAGTTTAAGTTAAATACTTATTACTTCAGTGTTTTTTCAAGAAGAATTTGTATGCTTGCATCCATTTCAAGGTATGGATCTATCCCACTATCCCCACCATCCCTTTTATATTTATTTCGCCATTCAAAAGTTGTCCAGAATGTGTGCTGTAAATATTTCCTTGGGTAGGGATATATATCCTACTAGGTAGCTAGTAGGATTTCACCTTACATTTCAGAAATAAATTCAGCAGGTTTCTACTATGCAAGCTACAGTCTGCATAGTAAAGGAAAGACAGATTTTCAGTGTCCTTTCACCCACATCCTTGCACTGTTTGGACTCATGGACTTCCACGCTCCATTCTCTCTTTCTCTCCCTCTCTTTCTACCATTGCCTGCCTCCCCTCATTTTCCACAAAGAAACAAGGAAACTCATAAAAGTAAAGACCATGTTGTATGACTGGCAGGGGCTTACCTGTGTGAGGTGTAACAAGTATTGTAAGAAAAGGACACATTTCCCTCCTGTTGGAGCAGCAGGAAAAGGTAGTATATAGACACTGGAAGATACAAGATACACTAATATAAAAGTGTCGCATTTGTCTCCTGTTGAAGAGTATGTAAGACATTAACTGATAAAAAATACCCTTCTACATTATACTGCATAGACAGGAATCCATGACTGAATCTTATCTACTTTCTTCCTGTTAGAAGAATGATGCCCAAGAGAGCACAGCTTAGTCATGCTTTCTATTTAGTGACGTTATTTTATTGTTTATTATAGTGCTTGCCAAAGTAATACCTAGGTTTCTAATGGACTACTCCTGGGCCATGTCAATTCCTATTGATTTCTATTCTTTCAACAAAAGTGTTCTTCCTAGAAAATCTCTTGTAGTGCTCAAACCATGTCACCGCGATGCAAGGTCAAAAGAATTTGAGTCCTGGTACCAAAACTCTGAAAATAGAAAAGCAGGCCTTCAAGCTCTGCTAGGCGAAAGAATGAGAGGGCTTTTCCTGAGCTCTACCTGGAACAAACTCCCCTGTCACCGTGATGGTGATCTATTCCCCTCATAACCAATGCTCAATGATGATAGAGATTGTTGTCTGACCCCTTCTAATCATTACTAAATCCGTGTTATATCAGAAAAATTTACTTCAAAACACACCTAAGCTGAACAACAGACTTTCCCTTGTCAAAAAAAACACTTGTGGTGTTATGTTTTACCTTCCATCCAGGGTTTGAATTAGTTGCTAAATACGAATATCCACCATTGTTAAGATGTCTTATTGTATACGCTCTCAGCTTCCCACCTCCCCTCCGCAGAGGCAGTCTGTGGTACTGGAGGAAAAGGCCTCGAGTAGTGCCAGGGGAGGTTTAGATTGGATATTAGGAAAAATTTCTTCACCAAAAGGGTGGTCAAGCGTTGGAACAGGCTGCCCAGGGAGATGGTTGAGTCACCATCCCTGGAGGTATTTAAGAGACATGTAGATGTGGTGCTGAGGGACATGGTTTAGCGGTGGACTTGGCAGTGCGAAGTTAACAATCGAACTTGATGATCTTAAAGGTATTTTCCAACCTAAACGATTCTGTGGTTCTGTGCCTTAGATTTCTCAAATGACACTAGAAGCTGCATGTGGGGAACCAGCTGGGTGACCAGCAAAGAGCACTTTCCTCACTCTTGAAAATATACTGTAATAGATTTTAAATCTGTGGCTGGACCTTGCTTTAAACATAGTTAACATAGTGAAGAACTCAGGATAGTTTAATTACTAAGAAGTTTTGAGTCAAACATATCAATATAAATTTATAAGTGAGAATCTTTAAAATATTACTAAGCACTATATTTCAAAGTCCCCAGCCATCCAACTTTTAGGAAGCTGTACTCCATTTTATTTTCCACAATATAAGCATATGGTCCGTTTAAAATTACTTAATTACCTACAGTGGTATTTTTATTACCAACTATGTGCACTACTTATTTCAAATATATTCTACACAATCATTATCCTCTACTAAATAAAACAAATTATTAAAAATAATACAAAATAAAAATTTTACCCTGTTCCTGAAAACATTCTGACTACAACATAATCACCAGTTGGTAACAGATACCTAATTTAGAGTTTAGGTGTATTACAGCCTAAGGTAAAAGCATACATGGGGCATGGGGCCACATTCCATGACAGAAAGGCTCCAGAGAAATGTTTGATCATGCTTTGTGATGCATAAAATATGTCACAGCTGTACTATAAAAGATATCAGCCATCAGGCAAGGCTGTCATTTGCCCTTGCTGGATTATATTGGAAAAACACAGTGTTTGTGTTGTACTTGTGTGGGATTATTGCTCAAAAAAACACAACCTATTTAGTCTGTGTACATATTACCATACCCCTGCTCTATTTCAAAAGAAAGTAGTCATAAAATAAACATGGTAAGGAGAATAGATCTGGTTGATATTTTGTTTCAACATATACCCATTTCATACGTTATAAGTTGTGAATATGTTAAGTACTGGTCTACATTAAAGCTAGGTTCTACAAAAGGATTGCATATTTCTCTGGGGACTAGTTCCTTTCATTTGATTTCTGTTATGCACACATCTTATTTTAGTTCAAAATCTAAGCCTGTGTCACAAATAATATGTATAACAAAGGAACAATGGCAGTAAAAGTAGACCAAAATATATAAAGATTTATTAAATTTCCCATTAACTCACAGATTTTTAAAAATTATATTTATTGAGGCATCCAAATTATTAACATATTCTTAATATACGTAGAAACCATAACTGTAAGAATTTTAGGAGAATTTAATGATTTTGTGTCCACTATTTTCCTCCATCAGGACATAGCTTTATCAAAAATTCATGTCTTGTTATTTATTGGGTAGAGAAGAAATTTCATACTTATCAAAACAAAAATTGCCTGTTAAAATAACTTTGGAGACTGGCTTTTGTGCAAAATTTATTTAATATAAATATAAAAAATAATATTAAATATAAATATGAATTAATTAATATGAAGATGTAGGAAACACACAGAAATGTGCTGGCTAGACCAGTAGTTAAAGTTTATAATGGTTATTGTATCATAAAGTATCTTTATTGAGATGCAGAGATAGACGCTATGCTCTTTTTCTAGTTTAATGTGTTTAGAATTTGGAGTAAAGAGTTTAGTGTTGATCATTTGAGATTTTACTTCAGGGTCTTTGGTTCTCAAAATTACTCTAATTTGCAAAATGAAACAATATTGTTAGTTTAAAAAAAGCCACAAGGAAAACAGAAATGCCAGATAAAGAATATTATCATAAAGGTAAGTTTATTCAGATTCACCTGAAATGATATGTATGATGATGAATAACAATCGCAGCTTTCAAGGCCATTAGAATCAATTTTACTTGTTGTGCAAATATCTTGGGGTTTTCAAAAACTTTTCAAACTTAAACAGACCCGTCTAAATGACAGTTTTAGCATTAGTAGTTTAGTAAGAAAATGAAAGTCATTATTTTTTTTAATTGAGTTTGAAGAAACACTTTTCACAGAGAATTAACATACGGCACAACAGACAAAATCGATTAAGGCCCACCATCTGGCAGAAGTCTAGAAAAGTTGCTGCCATATGTTTTGACCACGACTGCAAAATAAACTGTTTTATACTGTCAGCACCTCCAGTTCTGTTTTATAAATTACATTCGGTTTTATTATATATATGAAAAAGATTAAGAAAGGTTTCATCTATGACTGGCCGCTTAATTGGAAAACAGACGCTATATAAAATTTTAAAACAGGCACAGGGTGAATGGGGCTCAGTTTGAGAGCTATTTGACAGCTGTAAGTAACAAAAGTGCAAGGATTGCTATAAATTGTTTATTAGGCAGATCTTTAATTCTTAATCAGTAATATTTAAATCACTCTGCAATATTCAACAATTGTAGATTTTCTTTGATAATAATTATAGAAGAAAATGTAATACAAAATTCCTGGGCAGAGGGAAAGAATGTTCCTGAAATTCATGGGTAATATTAAGAAGTGGTGAAATGAAAAAAAAAAAAATCCATTTTTTTCTTAAAAGGATATAGTTTCATAAAGAATAGATTTTAAAAATCAGTATATATGTATGTTGCTGTTGGAAAAATAACATATCAGGTTCAAATGAAATTTAGGAATGTTAATCTCTTTTGCAGCTGCTATTTTTGTTTTATGGTATTTTTACAGCTGTTTTTAATTTCTTTTAAGAAATACTAAACCTTTCGGAGTATTCCCAAGTGAAACACCATGGTACAGATAATTGGTTTCATTGCAATTCAGATTATGAACATCATTTTTCAGTTGTTACTTTCAAACTATATACGCAGCTAAATCTGTAAACCATTTTCTTTATTTCAGCTACTATCAAAAAGGGAGAAAATAGCTTATAACATTGCAAAGCCTTAATGTCTTTGTAAGGATTTGTGATGTTTGAAAATATTTACTCACTAATGCAGAATGTTCATGATAAATGCAAAAGTATCTTCAAACATATTTGTGCTTATACGATATATATATGGGAACAGATCCATTATTGTTGGCGTAAGACGTTATAAGTTGACATCTCTATGCACCAGAAAAGCTCTTGTATTCTAAAGAGATCCATTCAAAGGGAATATGGGTAACGAAGAATTTTAATTCAGTTTTGAACGAATTTCATAGAACTATAACTGAAGAGCTGTTAATAATATCTCCAACACTACCTCTGTCCTGTGCTCCGTGCACGTCATGTGCTAGTTTGCTACCACAACTCTTGTAAGAAAAAAACAGGTCAGCTTTTTTTCCCCCCTTCCACTCCCCTGGGCCTCTGGTTAATATGGGGCACAAAGTACTAAGCAACACCTGGATATTTCTTTTTATCCTTATGTTCAACATGTGGTTCCACGTTGTATTTACGACATGTCCTCTAAGCCCTGAAGCAAATAAGCCTTTATTTTTCTTCATAGGCTTCTATCTATGTCATCACTGTAATATCAGCGTGCTTCATAAGGAGTAATGAATTTATTTTCAAAACACTTCTGTGAGATCAGGAAATACTTGAAAGAATATTTACAACGGCAGAACAGAGAGAGGCACTGAGAGCTGTGGTAACATCTCAAGTAAAGGAGAAACAGGTACAGAACGCAGACTGCTCGGTCTTAACCCTTGGCCTCTGTCACAAGACAACTCTCACTTGTCCAGAGGCTCCTGGCTCACTCAGCTGGCTCAAAACCTGACTGATTGTTTGCCCAGTGTGCCCAGTGAACACCTAACTCATAACGCTCTGAATTTGTACGGTTTGATTTTGGCCTGAAATTAAATGGGGAACAAAAGTCAAAAACTTATGTGATCAAAAAATAAAGGACCTTATCCAAACGTACACACAGGGAAGCAGAGTTCACACTGCATGTGTAACCTCAACTTTGTAATTTCCTGACTCCGGGTGCTTCTCTTTCTGTTGCACATTTCACTTAACACTAGGGGTGGGGGACAGTGGAGACATTAAAAAATTTTAAAAGACTGCTTGGAAAACATAGAAAATCCAAAATATTTTGTTCATGGTAGACAACAGTAAATTTTTTGTTCAATGCAATTTTTATATGTACATCACCTTTCTGTCTATACGTATATATATTTACAAACAGTGAGGCAGAAAGGGTTGCCTCATTCCATATGTATGTCTCTTTTAAGTCTTGCTTTCTTCCATATGTATCTTCACATACTTTACAAAAAAAGGCAGGACACCTTCAGGCTCTGTTTCATTCCCTGTGGACTGTCACTCATTTCAGAATTCCCTGTGAGATTTCTCTGAGCTACACACACATGCAGAGAACCACAAAGAATATAAAACAGACAGTTATGACATGAATTACAAAATTCACCGTGAATTCATGCAAACCCTTACCCTGGTTCACACATCAACACCAATTTCATTCCACCACTGAGAGGCCCATGCGAGACTAAGACTAATTCCTATGCCAAATTTCATGTTTTTAGGCAAATACTCTTTGTTATCTTTGTGACTTAGGAACCTAAGTCCTGTTTTTAAACATGAAACATGCAGGAGACTAAAACAAGTCTTACAGACAGTCGAGACTTAGGGTTTATTGAAAGAGACGAAAGTGAGCAGAAGAACAATTGAAAACTATATCATGTTGGAATTTCTATTTTTCATTTAGATTGTGAATTTGTTTGTTTGTTTTGAGGTAGGTAACACCTAGCTGTTGTACAACTTTGGCATATTTTAAAATTATAACTGTACTTCAAACAGCTCAAGTCTTCATTCTAAATAAGTTGTGCCATTGAAATTGTCAAAATAGTACTTCTTAATAAGTACTCACTATCAAATTTCTCAGGAAACCGTGTTCTGAGAGAGAGGGGTTTTTGACTAACAGCTATTTGGTATTTTTATTGATAATATGGCAAAACATTAAATTTTTGATGGCAAAGCTTGCGGGTGATATAAGAATTGGTGAAGTAGTAGGTAATAATGAGGACACCAAGTGATATAAATTAGATATGATAATATACATATTAGGGAATATATATTCTATATTCTATATTCTATGTTTTACCAAGTGATAATAATTACTTGTGGAAGCGAACTCATTCAAACAACATACATTTTATGGCAGACACGTGTACAGTCATACATCTGGCAACAACAAAAAAAATGTAGATCCATAGGATTGGAGGATTATACTTTGGAAATCAATGACATGCTAGAAGATAGAAACAATGGTAAGTAACTGGCTGAACGTCAGCTACCGGTACAGTTTAGCATGGTGATTATGGTGGACATGGTTCCTGGTTATACAAATGAGGCAATAATGAGGAAAATGTTCAACCTTGCTGAGTCAGGTACTGGAGCAGTCCTCAGCTTACTGAGGTGATCGAGGTCCTGTGAATCACCAGTTCCTAAAATAAAGGAATTGTTTCAAAAGGAGCATTTTCTTACACAATCTTAGTGTCTTTTACCATAATATCTTTGTAGAGCCAAAACCTTTATTTGCAAGACAAAATGAGACAAATAAAGAAAACAATATACATTTTATGAAAGAAGTATAATAATGTGAGGAATCAGAATAGAAAATGTGGATTTTCGCCCATCTTTTAGTTATTACAAGAAGTAACATATTCCCATATATTATGTGATATTGTCCAATATTTATAGTAATTACTTCTGGATCAAACTTCTCTTCAGACATATCAATGGTGTAACTTATAAGTTGCGAAATGATTTTCAAGAAGGAGCTTTTTTTTTCCTAAAGACAGACAGATTCAATTTATAAGTCACACTTCATCAGATAAAAAACTTTACCCATCATTGTTAGAAGTAACACCTAGGGTGATTACACCTGAAGAAGATTACAGAATGGAGATATTGTTGTTTGGGTGGGTTTTTTTAAATTTTTCCTATCTTTTCCCTCTGTGCTACTAACAGCATTAGGCATACGGTGTTTCGCATTTTCTCTCGCACAAGCAATCAGGTGGTGTTTCTTTTGTTGTATGAATGTTTGCCAGGGGAATAAGAAACTGAACTCTACCCTCCCTCACAAAAAAAAGTATGAAAATGTAAAAGAAATCATAGGAAAACCACAAAAGCTTGGAGAATAACTCAAGGGTAAAACTCTTCTCTGACTCTGTTTTCCAATAATTCAACTGATTTTCAAAATATACTAGATTCAAAGGCACACTGTCCTTTTAAGCAAAGACCTGTTCCATGCCTGAAATGGTCAAATTGAAATTTATCAGGCAAGGTAATTATAACATAAGCAAAAAACAACCAGAGCAATAGTAACTGTAATGAACAAGAGAGAATTATTTGGTAAATTAAATGTAATATAATGTCAAGGTAAATGGAAGGAAGATTCAAAAGACAAAGTTAATTTCTGAAAGCAAATAAGATTTAGAACTTTACATTAAGACACTGAAGTGAAAGATATACATAAAAAGGGACAGGTTTCAAAGCATAACTTGGATTTTTTTTTATTTTATTGAAGCAGTGGATGACTGCTTCTTTTCTCAGAGCTCGTCTATATTGCCAGGTTCAATGCCAAACCTAAAGACCAAACATCAGGAACCAGCTAACATGAAGTTGGTTCTCTTCAACCCATTTTCTACTGGTCTCAAGCCACAGGTTATGACAGATCACGAGAGGACTTCTGAGGGTTATATTGTTTTTCCAGCTCATGAAATGGTTCATAGTACTCCAACATGTCTTTATTCAGTGCTTCTTCAATTTTGGTGCTTCCTCCACAGGATTAACAAGCAAAAAGTGTATTCTTTCTTCCTCTACCATAATGCTGAGACTCAGTAGTGCTGAGCCAGAAGAACATTTTTTGCAAGATCCTAGCAGGAGTTCTGTAAATTACAAGGAATACTTTAATCCACCAAAGGCTCTTCAGCCTTACTCAGGAGCTTAAAGGGCATGAACGAGTAGAGACTTGCCTAAACTCCTCTTCTGATATTCCTAGCTGTTTCAGTGGAAATCTGCTAAAATTTAAAAGCCACATAGATAGCTCAGTGTCGCGCCTAAACTAACATATTCTTGAAGGAATTGTTTAACTAATCACTGTAATTTTAGTGCCTTGCCACTTCAGAGGACTGGCAGAAAACCTCAGATCTTTCTATATCCGTGCTGTCATTCATATCTATAGTCAGAAACTGCTCTTTCTATGATCTTTCTGTCTTGAGCAAAACATTTCTAAAGCATTTCCTCACATTAAGTTACTATTGTTTGGTACAAATTTTAAACAGTGGAGTTCTTCAGAAAAGATAAAATACTCCTTAATTCCGGACATCACTGTGATTGCAACAGAGGAGAAAATCCTTTCTGATCCTCAAACTGGATTTTCTGTCAGAAACTTAGCGTCTTAGAAACATGATGGCCATACATTTGCACATAGATTGAGAATGAAGAGGGCAGCAATATTGGCAAGATGACTGCTGAATGCCAGGAAAGACAGTAAGCGTGAATAAGGCTCATCTATCCCATCTACTTGCATGTAGGCCAGAGTGCTTTGAGACACAAAGAGACTGCAAGAAGGAATAAACTCTGGCATCGTTTTAAAAAAGTGTATCCCACCCACTATATGTGCTAGATGGCTTGGTCATTCCACAGATTAATCCAGTAAAATTTCATTCAACAAGTACTTTTTGGGTTTATCCTAAAAGACAATTTCCTTTGCTGAAATTAGGTGTAGTGAATTTCACACTGTTTTTTCATATGACAAAAGAACTACCGATTGGATTTGTACTGCAATTTAGCTATTAGAAAGGCTAAATTGTAGAGCCATAAATGTGGTTCTAGAGAATGTGTAGACAAAAGGCATTGTCAAAAACTGGTCACTTAAAATAAAAGAGCAGAACCAGATTAAGATCTGTAAAATTATCTGAACTGCAATATTCATCTCTGCTTACATTTGAGGTGTTCATTCTTGTATGATGATTTTCACTGATACATATAAGTACACTAAAAGGGAGCAAAGATTCCCCTCATGATCAAGAAATAACTGTACCTAAGGAAAAAAAATGCTACTTTTACAGAAAAAACAAATGTTATAATACTAATATAGAATATGACACAAATTTAAAAAATATTTTTTGTGTCTTAAAAAATAAAGTAACACTTACCATTTTTTGCAGTAAGACCAATGAGGATTTGATTTTGTACTTTCATCTTCTCCCCAGACTTTCATTTGGTAACCAAGACACACAACAAGAATCCGTTTAGATTCTTTTTATACTCAGAAATAGCTTACAACAAAAAAGTTACAACAAATGATTTCAAGTTAGACCAAATTTTTCAAATCAGTACATCACAAGCTCACAGATAGCCTCTACTGATTATAGTCCTCGCTTTTAAAAAGGTGTTAACAAATGCCAAGCATATACCGGTTGCTCAGGCACCAAATACTTTATTATAATATATCCTGAATATAAGAGGCATTGCAATTTTGTGTCTGCATTCAACTGCTACAACTCTAAAAGATTGTGTAGTAGAGGAACCTGAACCCTCTTTGTCTCTGCCCTAAACACTGAGGGGAGAAAAGTTGTTCCCAGAGCGGGACTTTGAGACACCTTACCCTCTCCTGTAGAGCTCAGAGGGAAATGTATGCACAAACAGAGTACCCCCTTAAGGTCACCATTTTCCTCATGGCACACTAAGCATAAAACATGTTATTCTGGCAGGGACATTTTGTGCTCTTGTGAAGTGCACCTTTTAAAATCAGACATCAAGATGCCCGTGGCCATAATAGCATCTCAAGGGGGAAAAAATAACACTTTCTTTCTTGGCTGCAAACCCACACATCCCCAGTAAAGCTAAATTGAACAAAACTACCCTCATGTTTTCAGCATTTTCAAAGAAATAATGTAACAGTAGCCTACAGGTGGTAACATTTTAAGAAAAGTGCATCTGAACGGAGACCAAAGATTCCAACACCCGTTGACAGGACAAAAAACAGGACCCAAAGGAAGAGGAGGTACATGCCTCTATTTAACATAAGACCTAGTGTCGAGCTCTTCATCTATAGCGGGAGGCGGCCCCTCCTAAGGCTAAGTGCCTTAAGTTGTACATGCACAGTTTGAAAGTGGGGCTCTCTGGAGAAAACTTCATGAGGAAGGAATAATGCTTTTTCAAAATTTTATTTTCAAGTGAAGTAAAAAGTTTGATTCAATATACAGATGTGAGGAGGGTTTTTTTTTTTTTTTTTCCCCTTTGATCTTTGAAAAGGTCTGGGTAAACACATCTAACAGCTCTCAGCTGCATTTGTTTAGCTTAGGTAGCTGGAATTTTACGACAACAGGCAGTTGGAAGAACAATTGGATTTCTACTGCGATTGTTCTGAAAGAGTTTGAACAGTCTTTTCAAACTAAATAGGACCTCAAAGTACAAATTTACCTGTTGTAAATTTAGATTAGTTGTAATACTGATAATCAGAAGTACTGATGACTTATTTTCTGTAGCTGATTCCAAACTCTGTAGATCAGAAAGGTACAAAGTGATAGTATGCCCAATTTTTTAAGCAGATACTGTTATCTATAAAAAAAAAACAGCAGACAACAAAATTTTGTCCCTAATCACAGCTATATATTTTTCTAGCTGGTCAACAGGTTATATTTAAAGAAATCTCCACAAGTAGCATTCAGATTCTAGGCTTTTGTAGTTACTCCCCAGCTTTCTGCAATGCATCTGATAGCAATACGTAAAAACGACTGTTTCAGTCAGGAATATGTTCTGAAGAAGGAATCATAGTTTAAAACAGCAGTGGTGTTGTAGCAGTGATATGGCGTATCTGAGATGGGTATGCAGGCACATGCATACAACAGATTGAAATATGTGATGTAGAAAGGTTTTTCCGGCAGCAGCTTGGAGTGCAATTGTAAATCATTTCCTCTTTTTAGCACTTAGGCAAGTGTATGAAATGTTGTCTTACCATCATCTGTAGATCAAATACACGGAGCACATTATGTATACATACGTGTACAGATGTACACACACACGCACAAACAGTGAAATAGAAAATGTTTATGGGTAAACCCAGATTGCAAAACTGTGTTTATATGAATTTTACTTTTTCATATAGCCGTAAGTACACCCATACAAACGTACGAATTTAATTGTATATTTTTCCATTGAAACAGAAGTAATTTATTGTGTGTGCATATATGTGTGTGTAGTTACATCTTGTAAAATATATTAAAATGTGCTGCATTAAAGCTGCCTTTGATCCCTTTATGAAGTTTGGCTTAAAATCTATTACAGAGGAAAAGTAAGTCCTCCTTCTTGGTAAATGCTGACAGTGAGCTTTCAGGTGTTGAAGATTTCCTCAGCCTCACCTGATATCATTTAAACTAAAGGACAAGGTGAGCACCTCCTTGTGGAAAAAAGAATGTGTCAATGTGAATTATTCTGAGGTGGTAGAAATATGTCTTCTTTCTTTCTTCTTTAAAATAAATGAAGTCATTGTAGTTTTTCTTAAACTCAAATGTACAGTAATTGATCTTTCACTGTATCTGAGTTCCCTGTAAGTAGATTCTATTGTAAGGATAAAATGTTTGCACTACCAGTAACATTGACCAGATCTACCTCAGCACTAAAACAGCCAGACTGTCTTAATAACAGATCCCTAGCCAAAGCACATGAAAGCAATTAAAAAATAATTAGAAAAAAACAATTAGAAAACCTATAAAGACACAGACCTACATCTAAGCTACATCATTAACTCTAGAATAAATAAAATTAACTATATTGTTGATGCTAAATTTAGAGACAAATGCTGAAGGGGGGGGAGGAAATGAGGAAAGAGACAAAAAAGTATGAACTGGACACACCCTCACATACATTAAATTGATGTGTAAGGTTCAGGTTCATCTTTACCTGAATTCAGTTTTGCTGCTTCTTAACTTCTTTTAAAAATAGCTCTAAGAAGTAAAAAAAAAATCTTAATTGAATGCTGGTTTGCAAAACATGTGAGAATGAGCAGTACCTAATAGTGATTTCAAATGATATCTTTAGAACTCTGGCTATACAATGTCTGTAATTCAAGGGATGAGCAATTGTCAGAAACTGGTATTGGAATACCTACAAAGTCTACTCCTTATTTCAGATATCATAAAGAGGGAAGTCTGCAACTGGAAGGGTGGAAGAAATTTTATCCTTATTCTGCTCTCTCGGTTGTTATCAATAACATCTCCCTTTGGCGGAAGACAGTGAATTGAGCCAACTAATTATTGCAAGGGGCAAACAATTACTACTCAATTAGGCTCAATTAGTGATATATCCGGGAGAATGAAGGCAAAATGGCAACTGTTAGGGCTTGCTGAATCTGATAAAGTTGGGGCTTCTGCAGGTCTGTGTCCCTAGTGAGGCTGAGCGTGTATTTCCAAAAGGTGTACACATGCATGCCTTTATATGCATATACACATACACATACAGCTGACCATACGGATCAAAACAAACACTCAGTGCTCACACAAAACCAAACAGCACCAACAGGTATCACACTGTTCCCTTCTCTGGCTGATCAGGATGAAGGTCTCTTCGAGGGAATGCATACACAGAAGTACAACTTGGATCCGTCAGCAGCTGTGCTTATGCACATGGTCTGCCCGGTAGCTGCCCCAGACCCATCTCTTCAGTTGCTGGCATCAGGATATACAAGCCTCCAAGGCTCCTGGTACTCAGACTCCTCACACTACACACACACACACATGCGCACCAGAGATCCCATCCATAACTGCCCTTAGACCAGCGCTCTGCAGTCGCTGGCCCCTGACCCCCTGCACCTCAGTTGCCTCATGTACATGCACACGCACACATGCAAACAGGTCTTTAATTTGACTCCCGGATCCTATGGTCTCTTTGGCAGTTGTCCTGGTCCTTCTGGGAGCAAATTCCTCCAGGTGCCTTACTTTTAGAGATAAACATGTCTCCCAGGGCACTTACCCTGCTCAACAGTTCTTCTGGTTTCACTAGCAATCACACACTGGTATATGAAACCTCACCTGCTCCAGTTGCTGGAACCATAAACACGTGGATGCCCATGACCCATGTCTCCAGATGCTGTCACTGACACCCCATACACTCACACATACACAGAGAATAGACAGCCCCTCACCCAGGAAAACAGAAATGGAGTTCAATGAGAAGACAGTACAGACTGCAGCGATGAGGGACAGGGCACAGCCAGGCAAGTGCATTAACCAGGCAACGGTTCACACAGGACTGGCCACATTTATCCTATTATCCCCCTATTTTCCTGCTTATTCCTTCCAAACCACATTGATCTCTCCCTTTCCCTGTCCTTGGTTATTCCCCTCAGCATGCTGTAAGAAGGGTTCCACAATCCCAAAATGCTTTTCCCATTATGCATCCCATAATATGTACTGTACCCCTAAGTATAAGCCCCTTGACCTGTGAGGTGGAGCACAGAGCCTTTCAGTTGACTGCTGGGGCTTGGTGTCCTTCTGGCTCATAGCGCTGAGGGTCCCCTGGGACAGCCCTCTGTAAGGTCAGGCAGAGGCTTTGTTTCTCTGACCTGGTTATTTGGATTCCCCTGCCTGCCCATGTACCCCTATGCTTCTCTGGGCTTGAGGACGCAGGTCTTTGATGGGCTGATAGCTCAGCAGAGTATTATTTGGGTTCCCGCAACCTGCCATGGTCCCTCTGTGCTCCCTTGCAGGTGTGCAGGTGAGTTTCTATCACATAACCTAACACAAACCATTTCAGAACCCAACACAAGGAACCAAAAATGTGTTCTTTTTCTCACATTACCTCCCAAACAACCATGGACCTGCCACCCAGTTTACAGGTCTTTACTGACTAGCATGGTCATTATAGATCCTAATGTGTGAATTTCATACACCTTTAACACCCAGCTGATTACAAAATTACGGTAAGGGGAGGGTCATGCATTTATTACATTTGCTTTAAAAGCAACTTGACTGCAGAAGACTTCCATCCAAAGCAACTTGGCCCCTTCCATATTATTTTAAAGCAAAAGCATATAGGAGTTATGAGATGTAACTATAAAACCATATAATCAATAAACCTCAACAGTTCTGATTTCTTCCACTCTTCAAAAACTTACTCAATTACTTACTGCATGGCTGGTACAGACTGGTAAATTATTTAACAAAATGTATCTTAAACCACAACGACTTGCTTCCACCGAGAAGTCCTGCTGCTCAAGTCTTTGCTCAAAGAGATGGGATTGCTGCATAAAATGTGGGTCAATTTGTGCTACTTCCAATCTTGGTCTAGACAATCAAGGAATCATTCCAAGGATATGTAACACCACACAAGATCTGAATTTATTTCATAGTGAACAGAGGTGTCACACAGGTGGAAGCAAAGATTGTTTGGAGCTTTAGTTCAGACACTTTGAATGCCCCAAAATCTATATAGAAACCAATAGAAAAACAGTGCAACTCACAAGAACACAAACAGGTGTTATAACAAATCAGTGCCACTTAGCAGATCACCATGTAATATCCCAATTTAGATATTCATTATGAATATAGGAATTTTGAAGCAATCCATGCTGTATATAAGACATGGATGCTATGACATGGACCTTTATATCTGAAGTAAAGAGTTATGTTATGTTATGTTTCCCAGGAGGAAGCACCCCTGACCGTGACCGTTCAGGTCAAGATGGAGATTCAAGAAAATGCAGCTTTTGCAACCTGTAGCAAAAAATGAGCAAGACATTCCTTAGTCAAAGGAAAAGACATCAGTACTGCTGTATCTTCCTGTTGCATCCTCCGATATACCAACATCACCTTCAGCTTTATGAAGATGTACTTACCCGACTGGATTTCATTCATGCCAAGATATCCCACAGACACTACCGTTTGCAATCCTTAGTGCTAAATAGATCAGGGAAGATAGAGTTATCAAGGGAATCATCAGTATTCAAATGCAGGATGGACATCCTCAACAGTACACTGCATTAATTTGAAATAGTGCATGTATTTTTACCGTATCAAATGACATTAATTCCTGTCTCCAGCTACTGGATCCATAAAAAGCATGGGTTTTTTGTTTTGTTTTTGGAATGCCCTACATAGCACTAAGATAGTACGTTAAAATGAGCAGAATGTCTAAGAAAAACATTAGAAGGATCCATCAACTTTTGTATGAAGTATTTGGTACATTGTGACATATGAAAAAGGACTGATCCAGAGCAATTTGCACCCATCTGCTAGCCTGTAAGACTTAAAAAAAATGAGGAGAAAAAGTGAAGTTTCTTAGAATTAATACAAAATATTTGTCATGGGATACAGAAAGTTTAGGAAAAGACTGAGAAGATACATGGATTCCGGGATTTTTAAAAGCATAGCTGTAACATAAAGGTGCTTATCCTGATATCTTCGAGTATGCCACAGGCATGCACTCATGGCTTACAGAAGAACTTACAAATGAGAAAACACTCCAAAGTGGGGAGCCAGTGTGTTTCTTACTTCTGGGTTATCCCTTGGTACTAATCCAAATGATTAATATCAAGAAGTTAACGTGGCACAGCCACATGCTGTATAATGGTGCCAGATTAAAGGCATCAGGGTGATATAATTATTATAGTCATAAGAGAAAGATTTCAATTAAAGGTACCATAGCAGCATGCCACTAAAAACAGCACAGCAGCATACTAATTGAACTGCAAAAATCTACCGCAAGCAATGTGGCTTATGCTACTTGAGGCAATGAAACAGCCAACAAAGTAGCATAATGGTATCCTAAAATTCAATAAAAATCGTGTCAATAAAATAATGATACAGTATATCATAGCAATAAATAGTAAGGTCAAAGGTTATAGAGTTGTCCTCTGTATGCTATGGACATTCTGTGAACAATGAAATGAGAACTTAGCTTTGAAACATTTTTTACTTTTTATGGTTTTGGGCGAAACCAACCTGAAAGCATCCAAACCCATTATTTTTTCTGTTCTTAGAAAGGAATAATAGCTTTTACAATAATACTTTTATTTTCTCAGCTACCAGAGGAAAATCAATTGTGTGTTGTAGTACCAGAACACCACAGCAGCTTTGACTATTAGACTGAATGAAATACATACAACTAAGCAGGACAATGTCAACTTACAGAAAGCAATGGAAGAAAGTCAGCTAAATGAAATATATTGTCTTCGGATAATCATTTTTGAAATTAATTTCTGTTGTAGAAGCTGTAGATCAATGAGAGGACTTCATCAAGAAGAAGAAATTGAAAACATAGCTTATACTTTATAGATAAACAGGAACAGTTCAAACCTGATGATGTGATCTGAGTGTTGAGCAGCTAAAATTTTGACTAAATAATTTACAAAATAATGTAAGCACTTCATACGTAATGTCAACATTTATGAGGTTCCTTTAACTTACAGTTCAGAAGTGTAGAGTATTTCAGCTCCTACCAACATCACTGAGAAATGAAAAATGTCAGTGCATCTGAGAATCAAAGTGTTAATAGCAATCTACAGGTTCAAAGGCAAGATACCAGCAGGCAAACATACTGAAAATTCCTAAAAGGGGTAAATGTTCAGGATGGAAACTCTTAAAAGCAAGTTAAAGCAGCTCTTAAGTGATTTTAACATAAATATTGGCTGACAGCTGTGGGCGTGTACAAACACTTACTAAAAGTATGGGATAACTTTTACAGTACACAGGCTGATTTGTTTATGATGACAAGTGCAAAAACAACAAAACATCTTTATCCAATATTATTATTTTTTTAGAATTATTGTGTGTCTTTCTTAATAGACAAAAATACATTAGTCTTTTCCACATTCCTAGCTCTGTGCTGTAGGTCTGACCTTAGATCAAAGCACTAGACAAAGGGGACTCAAATATTAAGAAGTTAAATAATAGTTTATATACGCATAAAATAGTGATACAAATACTATGTCAGTAAGAGACTAAAATAAAGATGATTTCCCTCTTTTTTTTCTTTTTGGGGGTTGTGTTTGGGATGAGTGTTATGTTGCTGAGACTGATGGCTAGTCATATAACTGGGAATTTAGCAAATTTAGCAAACTCCTAAGGACACAGTTCTGGAGAGAGAAAACTGTGTGTGTGTGTGTAGCCTAGTGGATCTGCCTAACATAAGCAGTGAGGAATGCAGCAAAGAGGTCTAGGCTCACGTGAAGGGTTTTCAAAGAAAGGAGTTGACCGAGAACGGGACCATGACCCTTCATAATCCATGAATGGACTGAAATGGCTGCTGAGCTGACAGAGCAATATTTGGATGATTGTCATTTCAGATATAAATACACTGGCAAATAATTTTTTTTTGTCTTGATAGATGGCTTGTGCTTTTGTTCACATTGGATGTTTCATGTCTCTGCTCAAAATTGAGAAAAAGAGATTCCTTCTAAATTGTATGTTGTTAGTCTTCTCATATCACAGAATTTTGAAGATGATTAGAAAGGGGAGTTGAGGGAAGCTTAATTACCAGATGTGCAAATAATCTGCTGTTAGTTGTATAGAAAAAGTCATTGTCATACAAAATATGTTCACAGTAAGATATATCATGCTGAACCTGGAGCAGAACACAAAAATACTTGTAACTTCAACAGCAGTTGGGAATACGTTACACTCATGATTACCTTGTGTGTGCAAAATACGGTGACTCGTGAGATGATCCACTTCTTCAATATGGTCCTACTTAGCTTGAAGCAGAACGTTCACACACTCTACAAGGAATTTTGGTTTTAGTTATCTCTATCTCTCCTTATTCCCTTATTACTAATCAAGATTTTTTCCCCACTGAAGATCTAATAGCTTGTTCCAAAAATGAATGGTTGTGTTAGAGCCTTTAAAGCATCTTTGAGACTGTTTTACTGATATATTTGGCTAAAATTAGAACATTAAATCAGTTCTATGGCTTTCTGTATCTTTATGTTTAAATGAATGTGTGGGCTTATGCCACAAGTTCTGTTAATGTCTCTAACATCTATCGTCCCCTGGAATGTATTAATTCCATCAATATACAGATACATGGCCTGGGATAGTCTTAGCAGGGCTCATCTTTTTTGCTAGCCCTTCCCCTAAAATGGCTTTCTTTGTTAATGTCTAGGGAATATCAACATGCCAGTCCTAATGTCCATGGTTTCACTTTAGGCAATAGTTATTCCTTTACAATAAAATCCAATCCCCTTTCCCTGAAATCTCTGCAAACCCTTTCTTCCTGTGGAGGTCCAATATTTTTTCTTGAGATCACTGTACTTCCTTCCTGTCTCTATTTTATATGTTTGCCTGTAATATAGCTACACTGGAAGGAAATATTACGCATTCTGTCTGAGAAGCAACTAAAATTACTTCTGCCAGGTCAGGTTGACCAGCCAATGTATTAATAAGAGCTGTTTGATAGGCACTGTTTGAGCTGTTTGATTCAGTCAAGCATGTTATCAAGTATGCTAAGGACAATTTTCTTATCTTAATCTTTCAAAAATGTGTCTACAGAGCTACATTAGTTATCTGCATTATTCTATTCTATCATCTCGCTTAACGATTTCACACAGAAGCCAATGTACTCAGAACTTAGTCAGCATCTAATGATAGCCTCTGGTTTGGGACTAAATGTCTTTATAGCCTCTGGAATTTTAGTGTCACTGTTTGCTGTCCCCTGAGCTGCCTGGTTTAGTTGCATATTTCCAAGGGCCTTAGAGATCCAACAGGAACAAGAAATGTCCCACTGTAAGGAAGTGTTGGCAGCTTAGGAGTTAAGTGGCATATTCATCACTGGCAATTGACAGACTGGCAAATAAATTGCATGGTTGTGATGGGTTAACCTTGGCTAAGAGCCAAACTTACACCCAGTCACTTGCTCACTTCTAGCCCTCAGCAGGACAGGGGAAAAAATAGAATAAAATGCTCACGGGTCAACATAAAGACAGGGAGATCCCTTACCAATTATCATCATGGACAAAACAGACTCCATTTGGAGAAAATTAATTTAATTTATTGCCAATTAAAATGGATTTGAGTAGTGAGAAACAAAGACAAACATTAAAACAACAGCTTTCTTCCACCCTCCCCCAGGCTGAACTCCATACCTTCACTGCTTCACTCCAGACTCACCTACTCTCACCACTGCCTGAGTGGCTCAGGGAGATGAGAAATAAGGGGCTGTGGTCAATCTATAACAGCTCCCTCTGTCGTTCCTTCCCCCTCACACTTTTTCGCTGCTCCGGTGTGGGCTTTCCCAATGGAATTCTGTTCTTAAAGATAAACCTGCTCCAGCATGGGCTCTCCACAGGCTTCAGTTCCTTCAGGAAATATCCACCTGCTCCATGGACCGCAGCATGGATATCTGCACTGGTGTGGTCTTCTCCACCGGCTGCAGAAAAATATCTGCTCTGGCACCCAGAGCAGCTCCTCCCTCTTCTTCTTCTCTGACTTTGGTGATGCCTCTGCTATTTCTTACTCTTTTTGTTCTCTTGTCCTCTCCTTGTGTGGTGTTTTTCCCTTTCATAAGCACGTTTTACCTGAGACACCACCGGCTTTGGCTGACGGGCTCAGCTGCATCCTGTGGTGAGTCCACTTTGGAGCTGTCTGAAACAGGCTGTTACACTTAAACACCTTCTTCAGCTGGGCAAGGTAGGCAAATATATGAAAAAGCTGCATGGGACATACCAAACTACTGCAAAGAATACATGTACAGGGCATTGCAGAACCAAAAGACAGTAGTATCTATATTTTTTTATGTTGATAATCATTTGTAAAAGCTACTCATGAGACAAAGGTAATGCATATAGGAAGGTTACTAAAGAAAAAGATCTACTAAATCAGAGAAATAAGACATCTCCTCAGATGACATGAGTTTGCACCTTGGACAAAAGCCTATCTCCATGATGAGGAATGGCTTTTAAATGGTGAACACTTGAAATAATAGTTTTAGTTTGATTCCAAAAATGTGTACCCATAGAAAAGTTCAAAATCAAACAAAATGAAATAACCAAACTTAACAGATGCGAGAAGGAAGCTAAGAGTGGTGTCTCAGGAGCCTTTGGGTCAGGTGATTTTCAAAATGTCTTATGAATTTTCTATGTTCACTTCAATCACCTCAAATTCCATGAAAATTCAAATAAATAGGTGCGTATATCATATGAAATATAGATCTTTAAAAAGAAAGACATTTAAGGGGAGTTATTTCTCTCCAACGAATAACACAAGAAGAATAAGGATAAAATCAAGGCTCTGAAAGAGTAGAGCTATTCCTGTTCTTTCCTCATATTTTGCTATTTATCTGCCTAATGACAGTGTAGGAGAACTTGTGAAACCTATTATATGTTTCTGTCCTTTAACTACACCTCAGTTTCTACAGCAGTTGCATGTTCTGCCTACATATAGGAGCAGTGATTCCCTAAATGGTGATTTCTGTGTTGGGATGTCACAAAGATCTGTTCAAACGATATTCAGTGGCTCCTGGGATCACCGCGTATGCATGAGTAGGAGACATTCAAAAGACTGAGACAAGAAACTTTGTTAATACACCACAGACAAAAGCAAACTGATATGTTCACACCTGCTTTGAAGAAGAAGAGCGTCTTCAAATTACTCAGGAGAAGGGCAAGAGGATTTGGCTCATATCAGGTGAGACCAGGAATGCCTGAAGGGATAATGCACCCTCACTTCTATGCTGCCCCGAAAGCATGTTCATGCAAAGGGAGTTAGAGCTACAAAGTGCTACCAGCCATAAAATCCTCAACTGTTTCTCTTTGCCTCCTTTCTCTTCCCATCCTTTTATTACTTTTCTCTTTTTTCTTACCTGTATCCTCAAACCTACACTTTAAGCTCAAACTGTCTCCTTTTATCAGATCCCTGTTATTACCTCTACCTTCAGCATTACCAGAGACTTAATCCATTTACCTGCCAATACTCCCTGCAAAAGTTCCTATGTGCAAGTTCTTTCATATTTAAAGTACTTTGAACAATCCTGAATTTTCTCCTGAATTCAGGTAATATATTCTCAAAAAAACCTCACCCTAAACTTCACTCTTTGACAATCAATCCTGACAAAAGCAGTACTTCTTCATCACAAGCAGAGGATTTATTCAAGCCTTTCATACATTTCTCTACAGTCTACAGTGACCCTCCAGACAAATCATTACTATTTTTCTGAGCTCCTGCAAGAGTCCAGTCAAGTACTCCTTGACCTGGATGATACTAGCTGCAGCATGGGACTTAGAGGTTGTCTGGTACAAATCATGGCGAAGCAGATCCACAAAGAATTGAAAACGATGGGAAGGCTTGTCTATTTTCCTTGCGGAAAAAAAGGGTAAGGGCATGTAAAAAGATGGCGACATCAAATGAGGACAGTCTGTATGCAGGGAGACAAATTCACCTACAAAGAACTAAATCCTGCAGAAATTGGGCCATCTACAATAGCCGTACAATAGCATTGTGTTTCAATTTTGTATATGTGTGATACTTTGATATCAAATAAATAAATAATGGTAATGGAGTAGGTAAAAAAATACTGTATCAGAGCTTCCCTTTCCTGGGCATCTGAAACTATTTTTATTCTTCAAATATGTTATGGATAGTAGCCCTTCACTCCTTTTCCCACAAACATATCCACTAACAAGCCTTGATGTTTAAAACTTATGGCAAAGTAAACCCCCTTAAGTTGAAACTCCTATAATGTTTATTTCATTGATTGCCTGTTATAAGAAATTCTTCTTTTGGGTGGGATATATTTTCCTTTTTGGTTTTCCGTCTTGTGGTGCCTGCTATTTTTATTGCAACTTCAAAAATAGTTGAGCTCTTTTATAAACCTAAGGGCTAATATAAGTAGCTTAAGAAAAAAGAGACTGAATGTAATATTTGAGGAACAGCCTAGATTAACAGCTTTGGTTGAAACTAAAGTTTTCTACCAATTAACAAAGTAGCTACAGTGCAGATGATGGCTGTACAAGTTTCCTATGCTTCAAATCTTAGGTCTGTTCACAAGGGCCCACTTTCATGGATGAGAGGGCAGTTTATTGTCAAGGCACATTAAATTTCTGACATCTCTGCTAGGACTGCAAACAAAGGTACGCTTATTTCAGTAGGACTGTTGTTTAGCATTACAGATATTTCATGAGGAATGCTGTATTCCATTCCTGTGGTTTAAAAGGACTAAAACTCTTTCACATAAGGTAACTCTCTGCAGATAGTATAACATTATATATTCTTAGTATAACATTATATATTCTTACATGACTTGACTTTGGAGAAAAATGAAAATACTACTTTTTTACCTCTTATTGTACATAAATTGATCTTCTGAATGAAGGTGTTGGTGATTATAGAGGCAAGAAAAAGAAGGTACTGGGAAACCAGTAGAGTCGTATTCAAAACCATTAAGAATTATTGGGAAAGACAGGGAATTTTCATTTGCATCCTATATACATGGGCATTCTGAATATTTATTGACTTGTATGTACATGTTTTTATACAGATGTGAAGGTCAAGTCGATGAAATCCTTTTGAGAGACATGAGGATGTTAACATAATAAAAAATGCATAGAGTAAGCAAAGGAAATTTAAAGAAAAAGTTAAAAATTATTTTTCCTTTCCTGTTTGTTCCACTTTTAAGTGATATATAATTCTATAACACATGTATACAGAGATTTTAAGACAATTTCAGTTGACCATATATGGCAAATAAGTATGATTGTCTTTTTCTGAAATGCAACTGGTTGGGTTTTTTCCTTAATTTTTTTTTTTTTTTTAAAGAAGGAAAATGCAGGTGAAATATACCAATTGCATTTGAATTGTCCCTGGTTCAAAGCAGTCTATAGTGCCAATGTTCATCGGTAGGAGGGCTCTCCAGCTGTCAGACATCTCGTTCTATGTGACCTCCCACTGCTTATAATCTTTTAAACAGCATGTTTCTGGTTTAGTGGTTTGTGAATCTTGTGGAAGTTAAGCACACACAAAAAGCCAAGCACATCTTTTTTTTCTTTTTTTTTTTTTTTTTTCTGAAGAGGGGTGGACACAAGCACTTACTCTAATTGTTCTTCCAAGTATGATTTTTAATCACTAAATAATCTCTTCGGCACACTGTTGTCAGAGTTCACGTCAAATAACTTACCTGAAATCTTAAAGGCTGAGACAAAATATTTTGGTTCAGAAGTAGTAATGATTTGGATTATTGCCTTTCACTTTCCAGGATGTAAACTTATTATTTGGAGGGAAACAATCTTCCCATGTCTTTGATACTTTAGTTTATTTGTCTCTAAATCATTTCTAACTGATGGCTACTGACAGATTAGATAAAATGGACTGGAAATTTAACTTTTATAGCAAACTTCGGGTTTTGTTTAGATCAAGTATAGAAAATAAAAAAAGAAACCTCTTCCCTCATATTTTTAAAACCAGATATTTATTTGAAAAAGTGATGAATGGAGAAAATACTTTTATACAATGTTGCTCAGAAATTTTATTTTACAGTGAAATCTAATGAACATTTCAGATACTAGTACAAAAATACAGAGGATCTCTACTTTAAAACTATTTCCTTGAGAAATAAACAGAAAAATGTAATAGCCACATATGAAAATAAATTAATACTTAGTGAGAAAAAAGTGCGCTATTTCAATGATTTAGTGAGAAAAGCTACTATTATGTAGCCTTCATAAATGATATCATAATGATAGTGCTTTATCTGATTTATAGAAAATGATTCAGCTTGAGACAAAAGAATAAACAATCATGAAACTCAACAATCTAAAGTTAAATGACTAAGATACTCCGTGGCAGTTATGTCTGTGCAATAGATGTTTCTTTTCAAAAGACTGAAGAAAATACACTGGGACTGGAAGGTTTAGGGAAGTGGTAATGAGATACAGAGCCTTTCACCTCCAGGTCATTGAGTTCAATTGCATTTCGGGTTGCTACTGACTGAAATTTGCTTCAGCTGATGGCTATTCAATAGCTATTGTGAAATGAGTTGGAGGTCTCAATCCCATCTCTACTACAAAAGTAACCACATGAAATTTAGCAGTCACAGCAATAACACTTGCAGTATGTACACGGGACCCTGTTACCCTGTGTATTCCAAAACAAGCTTGAAAGGCCCCAAATTTTGCTGCAGTACAGGAGTCACGCTAGTAAAACATCAGTTCTGAGACCATTCACACAAAATAGAATTTACATTTGTAATTAAATATGAAAATAAACAAAGCAAGTATTATTGCCTTGATCGTATTTCCTGTGGAAGTCTGATGATCTTATGTTCCCCTGTGTAACTGGTTTTCAGAGTGTTTCAGGATTTTGCACTGTTCCTGCTGCACTGTGCAGAAGTACACCCAACCTGAGAAGGGAAGGGGTAGGGGGGATCACGCAGCTGTGCAGCCGTCACTGGATCAGATGTCCATGAGGACTAGAGTTAGAGATCTGCTATTCTCCCTTTACACTGTTGCCTCCAAAATTTCACATCATAAATTCTCTCTTGTAGATATTCTCTGGAGTACGCTGAAATATTAGGGCATTGTGCAAGGGAAAGTTGAGGCTGAGTAACCTAAGACATAGTGGAAGCATAAGAAACTTTTAAGAATTACAGTGAACAAGCTGTCACTACAAGGCTGGAGAGAAAATAATTCATCTAGATGGTCATGGTGACATGATTCTTGTGGTTCCCTTAAATCTATTAAAATAGGATTTCACTGTTTTGGAGTTGTACAGTCTTGGTTATTTTATTCTTGAATAGGTCTTTTTATTTGTATATGACGTTTGCCAGGATTATTTCAGACATGCCATTGTAATCCTGAAAGATTAATGAACAATTAATATTTCTTATATCGGTTATAAAGCTAATAGCCACTTCAAGTCTAAACGAAGTAGTCTGATATCCTGCACGATATCCTGGTCTCCAAATTGGAGAGACATGGACTTGACAGATGCACCACTCAGTGAATAAATAACTGGCTGGATGATCGCACTCAAAGAGTTGTGCTCAACGGCTCGATGTCCAAGTAGAGACCAGTTACGAGTGGTGTTCCTAAGGGGTCAGTACTGGGACCTGTGTTGTTCAATATTTTTGTTGGTGACATGAACAGTGGGATCAAGTGCACCCTCAGCAAGTTTGCCAACAACATCAAGCTGTGTGGAGAGACAGACATGCTGGAGGGGAGGGATGCCATCCAGAAGGACCTGGACAGGATGGAGAGGTGGGCCCATGCCAACCTCGTGCAGTTCAACAAGGCCAAGTGCAAGGTCTTACATCTGGCTCAGGGCAATCCCAAGCACAAATACAGTCTCGGTGGGGAATGGATCCACAGCAACCCTGAGGAGAAGGACCTGGGTGTGCTGATTGACAAGAAGCTCAACATGAGCCAACAGTGTGCGATCGCAGCCCAGAAGGCCAACCGTACCCTGGGCTGCATCAAAAGAAGTGTGGGCAGGAGGTCAAAGGAGGTGATTCTGCCCCTCTACTATGCACTGGTGAGACCCCACCTGGAGTACTGCGTCCAGCTGTGGAACCCCCAACATAGGAAAGACATGGACCTGGTAGATCAAGTCCAGAGGAAGGCCACAAAGATAATCAGAGGGCTGGAGTGCCTCTCTTATGAGGACAGACTGAGAGAGCTGGGGTCTTTCAGCCTGGAGAAGAGAAGGCTCCAGGGAGACTTTATTGCAGCCTTCCAGTACCTTAAGGGGGCCTACAGCAGAACTCGGGCATGTAGCGATAGGATGAGGGGGAATGGCTTCAAACTGGAAGAGGGGAGATTTAGATTAGATATTAGGAAGAAATTCTTCACTATGAGGGTGGTGAGGCACTGGAACATGTTACCCAGAGAAGTTGTTGAGGCCCCTTCCCTTGAAGTGTTTAAGGCCAGGCTGGATGTGGCCTTGGGCAACTTGGTCTAGTGGGAGGTGTCCCTCCCTATGGCAGGGGGGGTTGGAACTCAATGATCTTCAAGGCCTCTTCCGACCTAAAACATTCTATGATTGTATGATTCTATGATCACAATATAAATATAAATACTAATGAAACAGTCTTGTGAAGCATAGGAGAAAGAAATGAATTTACATTCAATATCCTTATGCTAAATCACAAGAAGAGAGTAGCAAAAACTTATAAGGATCAAATGAAAACTATCCTGGCTAGAGAAGACATAGGTCCCAATGGCTGTGTTGGAAGATACCTTAATAAAAGAAATTGAGAAGATCTGATTCCCTAAACACTCCCAAGACATACCGGCATGAGGACTACACATGCAATCTAAGTCAATATATGTTACCTGAGGAATCAGAACCGCTGAGAAGGATCTTTACTATTGCCTATAGCCTTCACAGTGCATTTTGGTTTTGAAAGCTTTTGTCAATTACTTGCAAAACTATGTCATAAAATAAACATATCCTTTTATGCTAAATTTCTCTACTTATAGAGATTATTGAGCAGTCCAATAATGGATAAATACATTGCTCCTTCAAAAGCTGCAAATACATTACTTAAATATGGGTTGATGAGGCCTGAGACTGGCTCTACAGCATCTGAGCTGCCTCCACCTTCAGGGGGGAAAAATAGAAAATGTTAGGATGCAATTTATCTGATTTATTTTAGCGTGCATCTACCTATTTGTTTCCAACAACCGTACATTGTTGAATAACATTCCATGATGTTCCCCAACTACTGCATAATAATTTGGATCACAGACTACTTTTGGGGGAAACAAAAACTCTGCTCAAAATCTGCTTCAAATAAGCTTCACTTCCACAAAGGTTAGAGGCAAGTCAGTAATGGCTACCCCAGGGACTGATACTGAGGCCAGTAGTGTTTAACCTCTTCATTGATGACTTGGATGATGGGACAGAGTGCACATCAGCCAATTTGCAATGATACAAAACTGGAAGGAGTGGCTGGCAGACCATGTGCCATTCAGGGTGGGTGTACTTCTGCACAGTGCAGCAGGACCTAGATGGGGTGGATAATTGGGCTGAGAGGAGTCTTAGGAAGTTCAACAAAGGGAAATGCGAAGTCTTGCATCTGGGGAGAAATAACCCCAGGCACCAGTACTCTGCTACAACTGGTTAGAAAGCATCTCTGCAGGGAAGGACCATGGGTTATTGAGGGACAGCAAGTTGAACATGAGCCAACAACGTGTCCTTGTGGCAAAGAAGGCTAATGGTACCCTGGGCTGAATCATGAAGAGTGTCAAGGGTCCTTCCTCTGCTTAGCACTGGTGAGACACATCTGGAGTATTGTGTCCAGTTATGGGCTCTCCAGTACAAGAAAGGTATGGACTTAGTGGAGTGAGTCCAGGGCCACAATATGATCAAGGGACTAGAGCATCATTTGTATGAGGAGAGACCAAGACAGCTGCGATTGTTCAGCCTGCAGAAGAGAAGACTTGTTATCAATGTGTATAAATATCTGATGGGAGGGAACGAAGAAGAGGGAGCTAGACTCTTCTCAGTGGTGCCCAGTGATATGACAGGAAGCAACCAGCATAAATAAAAGCCCATGAAATTCAATATGAACATGAGAAAACTCTTTTACTGTGAGTGTGATTGTACACTGGAACAGGATGACAGAGAGGCTGTGGAGTCTCCGTATGTGGAGATATTCAAAACCTGACTGGACATGGTCTTGGGCAACCTGTTCTAGCTGACCCTACATGAACAGTGGGGTTGGACTAGATGATCTCAAAGGCGTCCCTCCTAACCTAAATGATTCTGTTTGATTCTGTGAAGTCCTCCAGCATAAGCGAATAAGAGGGTCTTGAATTGTCAAGAGCTCCTGTGGTATCCTCAGTTGTTTCTTGCTCTTCGTGAAAGACCAAACAAAAAAATCCACAGTTTTGTTTTTCACATCAGCTACAAGACACCATATGTGTAAGATTCTGCTGTCCCTCATCTAGCCAGCTTTTCTTCTGCCTTTCACCTCATCCCTTCTCTCCTTTGCCTACCTTACTTTCTTTTGATGTTCCTCATGAATGAATTCTTTTCTGAAATACCTTTCTGTTATTCTACGTTTCATTCTACTCTGTCCTGACATTTACGTCAATCTTCTTAGGCTCCCAAAAAGTCCTAGATGGTTCCACCTGTGCCCTCAAAAGGCCAACAGCCTCTTCAGAAGGAGGGTAATCCAGTATCAGCAGAAGTATCCTAAAGTCATTACTTCCTCTTGGTGAGAGAGGGCTAGAATTACTGTTGCATGTAGTTCAAGAAGATGAAGTTGGTCATTTTAACAATGAAGAACAGCAATTACACCTGGCACGTAGCATGAGAGAAACGTTCCTTTTATGGAAATGTTGAACATGTCTTCTGGCAGAGATGTCTGAAAATAAACCTATTGATTTGGGTCCTGCAGTTTTAAAAGAGTCCAGAAGGCTTCTGCTGCTGCTCCAAGGTGTCATTTCCTGGACCCAGCACAAAAGCACTAAAAGGAACATTAACTTTCAGGGACAGTTTTTCGTTCACTCACCACCACAGCCAATACCAATCCTTATGGTTTAAACAGGTAAACCACAAGTACTTCTTTTATTTACATGATTTGATAGTGGTATGGGGGAGGGAGCTGGAGAGAGGGGCTTCTGGTGTGAACAGAAGTTATGGGTCAGGTCTACAGAGTCCATGACTACTGTCAGTCTGATCATAAAGGCTGTTATGCCTTTGAAAGCAACTTCACTGAGACTGTGAGCTGAAAAATATTCCACACAGTTGTTTTAGGACTACCTGCTCAACCCTGTGTAAGTGCCAAATTCTACCCCTGTGTGAGAGTACTAATGCAGTCCTGCATTAATGCTAATGCAGTCCTCCTGGGCTTCTGTACAAGGACTGTGCTGTGCAGCCTCTTTTCTCTCCACACACAACAAAGTTGAATTTGAGGTAATGGTGCTGTACACAGCAACCTTTCAGATCTTGTACACTGGATGAGGTTGGAGATATAGAAAAAAAAAATGGGCTTTCTGTGGCATCTTCTGATTTGTCTGTGCATGTCCAGCAGTAGCCTTTGTGGCTAATGACCTGGGACAGGCTTTTTATCGAAATGTGCATCTTGTTGACACTGATTAGATGGCTAAGGAATAGATGAAGAATAAAGGCCTGGATGTTTTATCAAAATCTCTTACTTGAACAGCTGAAGCTGTGTTGAAGGGTGAACTGCTGAAGCCTTAGTGAGCCTGTGCCCGACTGCCCTGAGTGGACTTGCCCACCCCAAAGCAGGTAGCATTGAAAAATGAAGTCAGAACTAGAGAGGATCTCCACGGTGACAGCCAACTCTTTGAGCAGAGTCATCAGCTACCCAGCTACACAGGGACCTAAGCTGCATCTACCAAAACCAAGTTCTATGCTTACTGCTAGTTGTCCCTCATCCAAAGGACAGTGCAGTCCCTCAAGCCCAAGCTCATCTCCCCAACCCAATATGTCAAGTGGATCATAAGGAAAGCAGCTGTAAAGAGTCAAAGAAAGTTACGGTCCATGTCTTATTGCTCAAGCAAAGCATGTCCAGGAAGGATGAAGGCAGTTTAAACATAATGTGCTTTTCGTGTTGCTGCTGCAGGATTAAGTCCACAATTCCCTCCCTATGAGTTTGTCTAAAAGCTAAAATCAGAGTTCAGATTGGACTTGGGCAACCAGTTGGGTGGTCTCACTCATAAATGAACATAAATAAAACAAGCAAGAATAAATATGTTTTTTTCATGTGAGAGGCTTTATACTGTTGATGACTGACTGGGGCAGTAACATACTACTGCAGAAAGCCGAGTGTGGCACTTCCTGAAGAAGCCTATAGTCAAAACCACCACATTTTGCTGAATAACTTTCCTTCAGTCAGCTTCAAAACACATCACTAGTAAGGATCCAGTGGACCAGACTAGAATTAGCCTGAGGAAAACCTTCAAAAAGTGTACAGTGTAGATGCAGGGACCTCAGCACTAATAGCTTAATCAGCTGGTCTGCACCTGCTGGACTACACCAGTTGTTAACACTGACATAGGCTCAGGATTTTACTTCAGGAGGAAATAGATCACTACTTGTCCTCTCTCCACCAGCTGTAAAAGGAATCTGAGTGACTTGGTCGAGGAAGTCTGCACTGAGCAGAATTTAATTTATCACCTTTATTCTTATTCCCCAAAACCTGTAGAGAAGTCTACACCAACTTGCAAAGGCCTACTAGCAAGCAGATAATACAAGTTTCAAAGTCATGGAGATGCATCCTCTTTGGAAAAAATGTTTTAGCTTTGCAGCCAGCTTTTGCTAGAACGTTCAGACCTATCTAGTTGAGTTACTTTTTCCCTAAAGGACTACTATTTCAGGGAAAAGCTTAGACAGCTTGGAGAAGTTTTATCCTATGCTATATAACAATTTCATAATTAAATTGAATTAAAAAAATAGCTCCAAGACTAAATATAGTACAGATTGATACTTTTCAGAAGGGTTGCATCCCTGTAAAATATGTAAGAAAAAGTTTTAATTTCTTTATACATTGATATGAAGGTTAATATCAACATCACTAACTATATTAGGATGTTTTAAAATTGAATAATTACAAATTATATTGTGGGAAGTCTTGACCTAGAGATAAAGGAAAATGGAAGACCACCCATTTAAAAAGTGATTAAAAGCTGCGCTTTGAACATTTATTAACATAGACTATTCTTCCAAAATCAAATGAATTGTTTTCATGAAAGGAAAATCCATCAAGACTATGAAATGCAAAGACATAGCCCAAATTTCTGTTTCTTAAAGATTGTTAGAAGTTGCTAAGAAATTATACTGGGCAAAACACAACTGCATCCTATAGGTGATATAGTCCACTGACCAGACACGGTATACTGTTCTGGACAGACCTGTAGCCTAGCCTTGTACTCATATTGCTCCAAAACTGGGTCCATCAACCCAGTCATCTGTGATTTTGAGTTTTTACATATTAATGATAACTATTTGTATGTATTATGATTGAAAATATTAATAAACTGTCAATTATTTGTCCTATATTATTTGATTTAGCATAGATTCTACATTTTCCATAAGAGTTTGGATCATTGATGAGATAAAATCATTGTTTTACCAGTATGAATTAGATAACCACAGCAGTAACAATGACTTAAAATAATTATGTCAATCTTCAATCCAGGCATAGAGTAAGGTCATTTTAAAGTGGAGCTATAGTCAATAATATGGTTGCAATAGGAGAGGAATTAATGCTTACAAATATTACAACAGAAAAATGGAAAATAAATCAAATACAAGTAGCGTATGTCACTGGAGCGTCTGCAAGACTTACCCTCATTTTGTTTCCTTAGTGTGGACAGATTGTTAATGTTTTTAAGGCAAACCTCCAGCTGATCAAGAATCAAATAAAAATATTTGATCACAATAAAAATGAAACTGTCTATATTCTATTGCAACCCGCAAAACTGTAGCAAAATTAGAAAGTAGCTCTATTTAATTGAGATTAATATTTTCATGCTAAATATGAAATTATATTAGCGTAGACAAAAATTGTATCTTTGCAATGTATTAACAGCTGCAGCAGAACAACAAAAAAGGACCTCAAGCTGCAGTTCCACAAAAGTGCAGGCAGACAATTTACTTTCGTACATAAGGGACAACCTCAAAGACAGAAAAAATCCAAATCCTTGACATTTACTTTAATTGGGTCAGAATTTGGCTTTCAAAATATACATGTGCAAGCCTCAGCCAAAGAACAATAAACATCAAGATACATGATTTCATTCAAGCAGTTTCTTTCTAGGGAAAGAGCCTCTATTTCATATTATTGCCATTCCAGCTGATTAACTCTTACATATCTATTCCATTCACTTTAATTTAAATTTCATTAAATCTGGTTCTCACTGAGTTCAAAGGAACTTTTATTTTTAAACACTTCCACCATGAAACTGATTTGTTCTCATCAATATCATTATTTGCTGTATCTGAGAATGTCTTTCATAAAAGCTACTTCCTTGAATGTTATTTTCACAGAATCATAAACATTAAAAAGATAAAAGACTTATTATACTACACCCAACCTCTCCTGTTTTCAGGGTGTTTCCTCAGGCATATTACTGTATGTCTGAAAAGGGACTTCTGCTAGTTCTACTCACTCCATGGTCTGTCATCCTCACAATTCCACCTTCGCAATGTTACAGTCAATGCTGCATAACTCTATTATCAAATCAATATGAAAAGGTAAATTATGAAGAAGGAACTCATTTTCTGAACACTGAGAACTGTATTGAGGCAGCCTACCACAGTGCCCAGGATAGAGTTAGACACCTCCTGTGGCAGGAATGAACAGTTCACATCACATAGTATTTAGTGCCATCAGATCCCAATCTATATTTAGAATCATAGAATAGTTTACATTAGAAGGGACCTTGAAGATCATCAAGTTTCAACCCCTCTGCCATAAGCAGGGACACCTCCCACTAGACCAGGTTGCCAAAGACCACATCCAGCCTGGCCTTGAACACCTCCAGGGATGGGGCCTCAACAACCTCTCTGCGCAATCTGTGCGAGTGCCTTACCACCCTCAAAGTGAAAAACTTCTTCCTAATGTTCAATCTAAACCTGCCCTCTTCCAGTTTAAAGCCATTCCCCCTCATCCTATCGCTACATGCCCGAGTAAAAAGTCCTTCCCCAGCTCTCCTGTAGGCCCCCTTTAGGTACTGGAAGGCTGCAATAAGGTCTCCCCCCAGCCTTCGGATCATCTTCGTGGCTCTCCTCTGGACAGGCTCCAGCAGGCCCATGTCCTTCTTATGTTGGGGACTCCAGAGCTGGATGCAGTACTCTAGCTGGGATCTCACGAGAGTGGAGTAGAGGGGCAGAATCACCTCCTTTGACCTGCCATACTTCTGATGCAGCCTAGGATACGGTTGGCCTTCTGGGCTGCAATCACACATTGCTGGCTCATGTTGAGCTTCTTGTCAATCAGCACACCCAGGTCCTTCTCCTCAGGGCTGCTCTCCAGCCATTCTGTGCCAAGACTGTATTTGTGCTTGGGATTGCCCCAACCCAGGTGCAGGACCTTTCATTTGGCCTTGTTGAACTGCACGAGGTTGGCATGGGCCCACCTCTCCATCCTGGCCAGGTCCTTCTGGATGGCATCCCTCCCCTCCAGCGTGTCTACCTCACCAAAGAGCTTGGTATCATCAGCAAACTTGCTGATGGTGCACTCAACCCCACTGTTCATGTCGCTGACAAAGATGTTGAACAGTACAGGCCCCAGTACCGACCCCTTAGGAACGCCACTCGTCACTGCTCTCCACTTGGACATCAAGCTGTTGAGCACATCTCTTTGAGTGCAACCATCCAGCCAGTTCTTTATCCACCGAGTGGTCCATTTGTCAAATCCATGTCTCTCCAATTTAAAGACCAGGATATCATGTGGGACAGTGTCAAACGTTTTGCACAAGTCCAGGTAGATGAGATGTAGATTTCTACACCTATGTTAGTAAACTAAGCAATGCTGGGTGGTATTCCCAGACGCTGAGGCCAAAAGGCACAAGATAGCCTGTGTCTATACTATGCTATACTCTTTTATGCTCCAGAAAGGGTCTGCCACATGGAAACTACCTGTAAGGAATTAGTCATACCTACTTCCAAACTGCTTTGTAGGAATGATTTGTGGGAATACAAGCTGGTAAGTGAGAATTTCTCCAGTGATGAATTGGAAATTTTTACCAAACTAAACTTTGGTCTTAAATAAATTATTTATGCTAACTTTAAAAGGCCTTTTCAAAAAAAAAAAAAAAAAAAAAAACCACACCACCTCTTTAGTCCATTTTCCATAGGAAAAAAAAGAAAAAAAAAGCCACCACATTTGCCTTTTCTGAATAGGCAGTAAAGAAGAGGAAGGTATCAGCTTGAATGTGCAACCTTTATCTCCTTGTTAATAACTTGAATCTCCAAATCAATTTCAGTCTACATAAAGGAGTAATCATTCCTGTACACTAATTATTATTGAATGCTGTCTTCATGCTGTTGCTGACAAATCACTAGTCTTTTTTTTCTGAGTCTGATGAGATTATTTTATATCTCTGATGAAAAACCTAAGCGGAACTATGAATTCTTTCTCCAGAATCTTTTAAAAAAGTTCAAACATAAGATCAGAATATTTGAGAAGTGATTTAAACTTTTTTGAATTGAAAAGGTCTTTATTAATATTAATATCTGTGATACTGAATCTAAATGTTAACCTAGTCAATACATATTCAGTGCTGTAGATAATTATGGTGTTTTTCCTCAAAGCAATAATAGACACTAAAATTGACAGTTAGGGACTAATGAGAGTTAATACTGAGAAAAGGGAAATTGAGATGAAGACAAAACTACAGGTAAAAGTTATACTTTCTGTGTGACAACCAAGGTTGAGGGATAAATGACACAAGGAAATTCAAAGCATACGTGACCCAAAACTACAACAAGATATAACTAAAGAGTTTCACAGACTGAAAATAAATAATTATTGAGAACAAAGGGCACAATCTCTGTCATCATTAACTGAACAAAATTCCTATTAATAATGAATACTGGCAGTTTTGTTAGAACAAGGACTGAAGAATTTTCCCTCCAAAGAGAAAGAAGAAAACTGCAAATATGAGAAACACAGTAGAGAAACCTCAGCTTTCCTGTATTAAATGTTGAGAACTCTGCTGTTCAAAGGTCAGTTATTTCTATATGTGCTCTGAAGTCCCAAAGCTTAGGTTCACTGCCTTACTTTGTCGTATGAGTTACAGTTATAGATTCAAATGTAAGTTATCTGTGGAAGAGGTTCCCAGCATGTAGTCTTCTCACTCCTCTTCCACCTTTCCCAGTGTGGTAATCTATCAACATTTTCATTGCATTTTTTGCACATATTTGAACTAAAAAATGCCGTCATATTTGTTATTGGCATTGATGTTTTTTTGCTTATTACACTCAGCCACGACTAGTTCATTAGTGTCAAAATGGTCATTCACAGGATTTATGCTATTGCAATGGTCAGTTAGTGTCTGCAGAGCAAACAAATTAGAGTCTCCTTTATGTTCATATGTACAAACCGAATATCCAGAGTGTCTAACCAAGCAGTGCTCATGTGATAGCAGAGAGTGAAGTTGCCTTTCCCACCCGATGGCAGCGTAAGGCTAAGCATCAGCAGCATCACAAAATCATGTGAGTCTCTTCAGTAGACCTGCACGTGTGCAGCTCAAATCTGTCTTGTTAAAGAAGGAAAAGGGAAGGTGTCTCATTTCTATTTTTAAGAAATCCAATCTCCAGAAAATTTAGATAGCATTTTAAGAATGGAGGAGGAGGGACAGGGGGATGAATTACACATGCAAAAGCTTCCCAGGAGGACACAAATGATTAAGTAACAGGATGATGGGGAGAATGTGAGGGGAGGTGTTTGAGACTGTGGGGAGAGGACAACAAAGGGGAGACATACCGATCCCTTTTTTGTGTGTTTGACATGACTGCAACTGCAATAAAAAACAGTTGTCCAGATTTGGGCATGAGGATGATGTTAACAACTGTAAATTTTAATACTAGCCCTGTATAAAGGAATACAAAAGAGAGGAGGAGCTACTCTTTGAATACTACAAGGAGGACTTGAGGGTGAATTAATTCATTGCAACATAGGGGTAAACAGTTCCTATTTGTTCTGCCCAGGAAAGAGCAAGTTGATGTTTCAACTTTATTGGATTCTTGTTAAATAAAAACAGAGTTAAGATTACATAAATGTGTTCTGTATTTCAATACTTGCCAGGTTTCGAAGTCCGAATCTCAAATACTGCATTTCTTAATTTTCAACTGTTTACATACAGTTGAATTCTGAGCTCTGGAACAACGTGAAACATCATTTCACAGCCTTCCTCATTAACCATTTTTCTTTTCATAATTGAATGTAATTTTAAAAATATCTGGGAAATAAAGATGCATCTTTTCAGTTAAAATAACAACCATTTTAAAAATTATTTTTCCATAAATTACAAAAAATAGATAGTTTTTACTTTTGAGATAGTTTTTGCTTAATTCTAACATTTTTTTTTAAATCTCAGACCAGCAGTCTGTCAAATATCTACCTACCATGCAGTAAACAAACTTTAGATAGTGTGACAAGCTACTGATTAGAGCTTTTTTGTACATCTGCAAACAGTGACTATACTCCAGTCTTATCTGAAGAGACTGCTTCTTGGGAACGCCCATCAGGAACTCTTAAGCCTGAAAATATTTGAGCTTTCTTCAAACATTATGAACCCAGGTGCTTCCCTTGCATAAGAATAACCAGAGGAATTTTCTTTTATCGAGAACATTTCATAAACGGAAAGCTCTAACAAACACCATTTTAAAGAGTGAAAATCAAGCTTTAAGACAGGCTTTCATGTGTCTGTCAAAAACAGTTTCTTCTTCAGTCTTTACAATAACTAGGAGGAGGAAATCAGCTAAAGTAGTATATTTATATTACAGAAATTTCCTGAAATTTGTTGGTATGATCATGTATCTTCAAATGGAAGAAGAATGGCAAATACTAGAAGTAATACATTTTAAGATTAACATTATTTTTTGTAAGGGCATTGAACTATCCAAGTTAGTAAAAAGATACTTTTTTTTTTTTTAAAGACTAAGAATATTCACCACTCCAAGGCCAGAACATAGCCATTCTTACTAATGACTCTGCAAGTGAAAGGGGTTGAGGTGTTTATTTGCTCATTTACACCTATATGCCATGTTACCAATACCTGCAGTGCAGGTGAAGAGAACTCTAGAGAGCCTTTATAACCGCCGTCCCACAGGGTATGAGCAAGCGAGAAAGAAGGGACAGGAAGAGCGAGCCAGGCATTGATTTACCCAACTTCAGCAATTCACTGCTGACATGGAGCGTAAGCACTCAGCTGATTCAATGCAGTGGAGTTTTGTTCCTCAGGTAACTCCTTGAGACATCCTACCTGCGTGGTACGATTACTTAGTAACAATTCTTTAAAATAGTCTCTGACAAAGAAATGAATCATCCAAATGGATCACCTTAGTATCCTTTTCATAACAAGTATTTTTCATGTGAAGAACCCAGGCTCTACACGTAGGGTAACGTAAGCAAGTTTTACAAACACACGGATTTTTCCAGCATACAGTGATATTTTATTTTATTCTGGTGTACAGAATTGGCATAGGCAGCTTTTGTGAAACGGGTGATAGTCTAATTTAATCTGCAAGACCAATCCATACCAAATTGTCCCCAGAAACTCTTCAGGCAGAAATGTCACAAGAAGCCTGTGAAGAAGAATTATATAACTACCTTTCCAAAATTATCTAATTCATTTCTTTTTATAAGGCAAATAGTAACACTTTTTTTTTTTTTTTTTTACAATATTAATCTAGATTTTTCCTTTTTCTTTCATTGGCTATTGAATTAGCTTTTTTTTTTTTTTTTGTGACAGATAGCTTACACCCTAGATTACTGATCAATTTAGCCATGAAAAAAGCCAGCTAAAGATTCTCTCATTTCTTCTGGCTGCTTCTGTCATCCTATCGTAGGCTAAACTAAGGAAAAAAAAAAAAGAAATAAAAGAGTATATTACTGTCAACTGTCAAAGCTCCCGAACATGCAGTCGAACCATGAGCCAGATGTAACATTGCCTACAAGATCAAAGCTGGCAGTCTGCAACCACATCATGGTTCATAATTTGAGTGCCGCTAATTTCTATTGTAAAGGCAACAGATAAACTACATTTTAAAAGCTTTTTGCTTTACTGGCAGGACAGATTACGCTTTCTATTTATTCTGGGACTGTAACTGTAGCTGTTGCTATAGTAACTGTATATCTCTTGAACAGTAAATAATTACGTTAAATGGCTAAATAGCAAATAGGTTTATGGCTACTCTAGTGCTGAGGAACTTGAATATGCTAAATTTTTAACTGTATTTTTCAAGATCATCTGCACAGTGACCGTAATACATCCCATACAGAAACTAGAAATCTTTCCTAATGAGTCTTTTCAGAGAGTTGTGCAGTTGTACACTGAGTAAATGGCTGAGAAATTTTCTGATTCTCAGAAATTCAGGATGAATGTTAGTCTAGTCTAATACGAATTTCTGTTGTGATACCCTACAGTTCTCTCCAAGTAAATATCATAGGAATGTAATGAAAACATATCAAAAGATTTTGTCAGAATTAGGCCCTTAGGTTTAAAGATTAGAGCAACTAAATTGACTGCTGGTGATTTGAAAAACCTCAAAAAGCCATGTAAAAATCCGTGGACTTTGTCTCCAATACATGTTTTCATTAGAAAAATATTTATTGCTACGGGCAATCCAAGCTAACCAATTTATACTGTATATTTCCATAGGAGATTTGGAAGAAAATGTCTTTAACATAACCAGCTACAAGCTCCAACATTTATTTTCTATAAACAGATAACTATTTTATGATTTGATGATTTTATGATTTAATTCAGTCCTATTACACCCCCTTGCCCCCCCCAAAAAAAATATATGAAAAGACAAAATGCAAGGAATAAATTTGCAGTCCTGCCTTTCACAAAGACAAATGAGAGATAATATTTTTGAAACTTCTCAGAGGTAAAGTTTTGTGCTAATGTTTGTGAAATAAAGATATAAACAACAAGACATTAGATCATCTATGAAGAAGTGGAAAAACCCCTGCCTGTTACCAGGTGATCAATCCCATAATGCCACAGCACCTGTTGTTTGTCTGTAATGGACAACACTGTGTTAGATTGTCTTCAACACAGAAAATTTCTGCATTATAATTTTAAGCATTTTAAAAGACACACTGAGTTATGATTTTTATAATTTGTGAAAAACATGCTTACTCAAGCTTAAAACAATATATATCAGATAAAACAGCAAATACTTCAGATATGTTTTGGGAGATGATAATCTTATTAGACAAGTAAATTTAAGCCTTCGTAGTTGGAATACTTTAAAACTCTGCAAGGTTGTTAACTACACTACAATAGAACAAAATAAAAGATATATCATGTTACAGCTAGTCATGACTTTTCACAGAATCATGATAGGTAAACGTTTCACAAGTAGTTAAGCACAATGCCCTGAATAGTTAAGCTCAATCCCCTATAGTGGCTATACATCCTATATGTCTGTACAAATCTCAAAACCTCTTTTTCCCTCTTTAAGTGTGCTATAATATTGGAGTTGCCAAGTGCTTCGGTTTATTTTGTTTTGCTTTAAGATCTCAAGATCAAGTCTGGCTGGCTAATGAGGTACAACTGTTAGAATCTCTTTTTTTTCACAGAATTATCATATATCTGACACAATGTTCTGAAAACAACCATCGAATAGGCAACATCAGAAAAAATAGCAAATATCTTTTCATGGTCCTAGGGAAATTTTAATCTTCTAAAAAAAGCTGTCATGGGAAGCTGGCAGCTCTGGAAAGGTAGAGCTGTGGATGTGATATGTGGATCAGAGTGCACCACCATTGCAGGAGGCTGAGCAAGACTTATGAGATAGTCGGTGCCTGAATCTCAGCATCTTCTAAGGTTGTTGCAAGATTTGTAACTGTTTTCAAGCAGTCATGGAATAGTAACCACCAGCACAGAAGTATAAATTGTAGTTGTCATTAAGATAGTAAAATAGCTCTGGATTCTACAATGTAGCCTACATTGCGCGTAAGAGATGACAGAGACAAATACAAATTTTTCAACAAATAAAGAACGGGAGTGAACAGGCAACACAACCCAAAACAACAAGAAGCCAGACCTTTCTCTTGGACAACAGATAACAGCAATGGGGTAAGGAGTTAGACTAAAAGGAAGTTCACTGATCTAGGCTCCTTGAGTTTACCTTTGGCATCTTATTTGGAAAGACAGGTATAAATTGACAAATCTCCAGGCATAAAATATACATAAATTACATTATTTTATTTAGTAATGTAGCTAGTTTAGTCATTAGTTCTTTAAGAAATCTTAGGTGAATGCCATCTGGTTGCTGCGATTTATTTAAATTCATTTTCTTAAGTTATTCCATCATATGATACCTTCACTACATGTAAAAATCAACCCCTTATGAAGTTATGTCTCCACTATCCTCTGTGAAGACCCATGCAAAGAAATCCTGCAGGTTTTCTGTAATCTCTTTATCGTCTAAGACAGAAATCTTTTCGTATGAATTCCTGATTGCATTCTAAGTTTTCTAGGAATTAAGTTAACACACTTCATTTTCCTGCCAGTTTACTGTTCCTCATATTTTATATTTTACAGTAACTTTTGTTTGGACTATCTTTTGTTCTATATCTGTACAGCACCTAGCATCATAACAAGTCAGATCACAAATCTGGCTCCTATAATCTGTAATAGTAAAGACAACGATTATTAGTTTCAGTTTTATATATTGTTTTATCTGTTATCTTACATAGATATTTAAATTAATCTATCTCATAGTGAGCCAAATTTGCTTTATAAATCTTATTTTGAATGAGATGAACTTATAATTCTTTTCTTTTTGCTTCTTTCACATATTTTTGGCACCTATTGTTAATGTGCTTTGTAGTTTTCCATAGGATTTTTTACTAATTCCTTTGACTTCAGCTAGAGCCGAACCAGGTTCTGAATAAAATATTATTTTTTTTTGCTGCTTACAAGATAAAATTTCATTGCTCCATATCAGAACTAATTCACATAACTTCTATTCATATTATTTTATGTTACTCAGCAAATCCTAGGATGTTCATGAGAAAGTGTGTTTATAGTATACTTAATTTTCCTATGGTATTGTGTTTTGAGGTGACACTTGCCATGTAACTGCAAAAGGGTTAATTATTCCTCTTGTTGAATTTAGTGTGATAACCTGTTTAAAAAATCAGCTTTTAATATCTGCTAAAAGAGCTGTTCCAGCTTGCAGCCCTTTCTCATAAAAACTTTTAAAATGGTAGGACTTAGAGAAAAACTAGATTTTATTAATAGAGAGATAAAAGTGCATAATTAAAAGCACAATGAATCTAATCTGTTTTTTAAAAATGTCCATTGTGAAATGATTTATGAAAAATATTGGAGGCAAGCTATTCCAAATTGACAATTTTTAAAATAAATATTGTCTAGGAGATTTTACCCTCTCTGGTATTGGTGTGGTTTCATAGCTTATATGTTTTTAGAGGAACATTTCATTCAACTGGTGTATGAAATGTATTAACTGTTTGGCTTAAAATAATATGCAACAGGATATTCACTAAATGCTTCAGCAATATTCAGTAATTAATGCTTTTTGGAGAAATTATTTACAATATAACACAGAAAACCTCAACACTTGCACATAAGAGCCGCTTTGGTATTTAAAATAATTTTGAGTAGATCATATTTCAAAGAGGGATATTTTCTTCTTTTTATGTCAGCTAGCATCCGTTGTCAGAGGTAACATCCTCTAATCAACTGAAGAGACTTTCAGGGCAGATACTGCTGGGAAGAGATCAGGCAAAAGACAATGCCAAGTTTACAAAACAGGGAAGTGTGATAGTTTATTATTTCCATGACTCAGCTGGGTCTCCAATGTAAAATTAACTGAATGTTGCAAGTTCAGTCTAGGCAGCACTTTTAGTCAGAACCTGAGAGCTGATCATGGTCTTTCCCTCGTAGCTGTATATATTTACATTTTCAAAGGAGGCTTTATTTTATCAAAGCCTGAACAACCACCCTCTCCTGTTTCAGTTTTAAGTTGTGTTTTCTAGTGTTTGTTTTTATTCTTTTTATCCTCTTTCAACTAGTTTTATCCTGGTGAGAGGTGGAACTTGGATTTAAGGAAGAGCATGCATGACTACTGATTCTTTCCTGATTTCCGAAGAAGATCAGACTTACACATTCAGTGTTATGTTTCTCTTTCTGTCTGTGCACCCACAATAACATTCAAATAAACCTCACAGGAAGTAATGTTCTCAAGGCTGTTAAAAACATATAATTCTAATGAAAACGAGGAGTTGGTTAGAAAAGAGACATTATTAGTGTATAAGACAGAGCCTGTTAAGAACCAAACATGGACAAACTCCACCCACATCTCACATCTCATTAGCCACCATAGAATTAATTATGAAACGTATGTCCATAACAAGCTAAGTTGTTTTTTATGCTACTCTTAAGATTATCTGAATCCTAGACTTTTACATCAATACGACGATCAGCCATGGAACACATAATTCTGTTCTTCATGGACTTCTCAAGTCTTTTTCCTAAAATCCTCGAAGCTGGCAATATTGGCATGTTTGAAAGCACCTCTCTTGATCTTATTTCCTGGGTAAACTCCTACAAAAGTAATGAACAGTCTCTGCCAGAAACCAACAAAGAAGTCATTTGTTTTGTAGCAGATTTTTTCAATGTGCACTATGTGGACTTCTACACTGTTCTGTTTCCAGGGAAGAAGATTAATTGAAAACCTATTTTTCCTTGTATCCAAAACTACCGAAATATAGTAATGAAAAAAAAAAAAAAATGTTAAAATGGCTAACCTATTTCCATATGACCAAAAAGCACCTCGCCCCCAAAACCTTATTTCAAAGAAAGATATTGGCAAGACTACCACAGTAGTCTGCATTACAGTCAATAAAAACCTTTGCCATGTTTGTGGTATTTTCTTAGGAAATAATATAAACACTATTTCTGGCAATTTGCCACTTATAGAGAATTTCAGAAAAGTACCTGAAAGGTTCTCAGTGCCTGCCTAATGCATTAAAAAAATAAATAATAATAAAAAAATAAAACGAAGTATTGAGACTCTAAAGTAAATTCTTAGAGTATTTTAGATTTGCCTTTCTGTGTAAAAACACTACTACAACTTTTGGAAACCCTTGGAAAGTAGGCTTGCTGGGTCCATGCATCCCACTTGTTATGGGCAAGACAACAGCAACAACTCAGAGTGCATCTGGGAACTAGTGCTTATTTAATAATCAGGAAGACTCAAGCTGTTACACTACTTGATTATCTCATGCATTCACTTGCTCACTCGGCCTCCAACATTAAGTTTCCTAAGTCTCTAGTTCTCTTCCCCTCAAGAATTTTGCTACTGGTCAGGAATGGCTGGCCCAAATGTTCAGATTTCGTGCTGGACACCTGCTCAAAGTTACGAGCTTCAAGTGTTACTGCCAAGGTTTGTGGGTCTCTGTAGCTCTCCTCCATTTCCAGGACCTTCCCTCGAGCCTCAAGTTTTATTCATCTAAATACTCTAGATGCAGAAACACAGCACGTGATCAATCTATTAATGCTTGTTCTATCATCTCATGCCTCTTTACTAATTTGAGGATTCAGCGTGTGTCACCCCTGTTTAGCCCAGGTGCCATTAAAGTGTATAACTAATCTGTACTGGTTGTAGCTGTCGAGTGGCAGGCTTCAACTTCAGAGTTCTGGACATTCATCTTTAACTTCCCCCCAAGTAACAAAAAACCCTGCTGCCTGTCAGCATTCATGATTTTACTCTTTCCCTGCCACACCATTAAACTTCCAAGCCGAGGTTCTGAAAAGACAGACTAGCCAACTTTCCTAGTACTAAATAAAAGTTCAAGAATGGGACACACTGCTTTGTAAAAAACAAACCAAACCAAACCAACCAACAAACCAAAAAAAAAAAACAAACACAAAACCAAACAGATTTGCCCTGAATATGGGCATGATCAAAACTTTTAACACAGAAATGAGAATAATAGATAATAAAATCAAATGCTTTGACAAATCGTAATATTCCAAAATAGAAAGTAAAGACACGGGATATTAAGAAAGATTATCTTTTGGTCACACAAAACTTTTCACCTGTGTTTGAAGGAATTTCAGCATGGTTTTCTAGTTATGTAATAATCCCTAAAAGTCACAAATTACGTAATGCAAGTTAGCAGTGATGCTTAAGCATTTTAGAATAAGAACGGTGCTGGACTGGGATATAGGATAGGCATTTATTGGTAGGATATTCTATGTTAGGATACTATATCTTACAATATCAGTATGAGAAAAAACATTTCACATCACACTTTAAAGTTTGGAAGGCTCTTTTTACTAATTTGATCAGAACATTTATGATACACAATAATTTCTAGTAGTTATATAATGGTTTATTTTCCTCTGAAGAAAGACTATTTGACAATTTATGTGAGTGTTCTTTTGCAACATCGTTTGAATACAAATTCACCCTTTTTGCGTAACTACATGAAAATCTGATTTCTTATTTATTCTTTGCTACAGAGTTTTAGAAATAAACAGAATCTAGCACAGTTAGGACCCATAGTCTAACAAATACTGTACCTATCATAAAGTAGCACTATAAATCACATGGTGTCAGGAGAGTGATCCTATAACTAATTATTAGAACTACATAGCCAAGGAAAAATCTAACAAAAAACACTTCAGGAGGATGGAGATTATCTGATGACCCGAAAACATATGGAAAACTACCAAAACCTACTTAGAAAAACTTCACTCACAATTGCAATGTATTTGATATTTAGTTTTTTGTCCTTAGATTTTGTTGTCTCAATTTTACTCTAAAACCTCCTAGAACACCTCATTATATCTTCACTGTTAATTAAAAATGACAAATAGATGTTATCATCATGTTGAAGGCAGTCAACACCATCCTAAATTTCTCTTCTTGTAGACTACTCTGTATCCTTAAAACATGAGGTAAGGAGATAAGATAAAACACAGTTAACCACAATATAAAAGCTTCAGGACAGAATTCAATTGCCCAACACTATAATCTCCAATGTTGTATAAAGAAACTAATGGAGCTATTCAAGAAGAACTCATTAATTTCTGCTAACAGAGTCAACATCTGTTAATGAAGGACTTTGAAGAGAAATAGTGAGTGATACCTCACAATGGATCCGGATCACCATCAAGAACAATTCAAAAATCATTAACTCACTTAGAAGCCTATGTTTGATATTCTTGTTTGAACTAAAACCATCAAAAGTTAAAGAAATGTGATTTATCCACATAAAGTTTAGTAGCAAAGTGAAAGTTTAACACAAGCAGCTTCCAAGAGGTTGCTTTTTAAATGAAGTCTGCATAAAAACTTCCTGAAGAAAAACAAGTTTTGAACCCTTCTGAAGAGACAACTTGACAGCCTCCAGTTAAGTATCCACTAATTGTCATGGATTTTCCAAAACCCAAGAAACATGCAAAATTATGCCACAGGTCGCAAAACTGACTTCCTGCATAATCTTCAAGATTATGCCATGAACCATGCCAAAATCAAATTCAAAAGTAAGGGGAAGATGTTTAAATATCTAAGTACTAAGGGCAAATATATACGCAATGTCAAGTATAATTCTATCCATTCAGTGGTAAAGAATGATGAGGAAGAGCTATATAAATTATTCATGCATACAGACGTATTTTGAAATAGTTACGCCTCAGGAAAAAAAAAAAAAGAGGAATTAAGGAACAATTTAGTTAATGTACAAGCCCCCCCTCCCCCCCCCCAAAAAAAAAAGATGAAAAAATAGGTTCTTACAAAAAAGGAATAAAACCATAACCTCAAGTTAAAGATACTTCACTTCACATGACTTCATATTTGAAAAGAACACACCTAGGCCACACACAAGACTGAAGCACCTTGAATTGATCCCCCCCAACAATAATTAAGACATTTATTGATACTTTACAATTACCACTGCTTCCACTTTTTAAAAAAAGGTCCTACAATAGTCAACACAAAGAAGAAATAAAAGGAAAAGTGTATAAACACATTCGAGTTCATTCTAGTTCAACAAAGATTATTTGAAAATATTATGTTCAAAGATTTCAAATGCCTGTAACAGAAAATTATTTTGACTGCAGTATAATCTAGCTTCATTCCACCAATACTGCTCTCTTCCTCACAACACCAATGTTAGCTCTAATTCGATGAGAAATGTATTTACAGGAGAAATTTTTATCGATCATAAAATATTCCTTAACAGCCCAGAGATAGTGGGCTTATAGATAACTCCATAGAGACTTCTGCAGGTTAGTTGAGAAATTGTACACAGAAGATTTCCATAAACAATAACTCTGATATAGAAGCTTTTCAAATGGAAAAGCCTCAGGGATCTATTCTTAGGCATCTTTTTTTTTTTTTTATTCCTTTTTCTTTGATGTTTTGTTTATTAAATTTTTAAGATAAAGGAACAAGAAAGGACAGACATCATAAGTACCAAGAAATATATAATTATTAGATCAATAAACAATTCAGCAATTCTTAGAGGACATTCAAATAACCTTCGACAATAAAAAGACCACGCTATATATGCAATACAAATCTTAAGAGATAGTTAACATTCCAGGCAAATACAAGTATATTGGTAATGTTGATTTAGCTCTCTTAATTTTGTTCAAAATTACCTCCACAGATCATAGACTCAAAGAATGGTAAAGAGAACAAAAGCAGCACACAACAAAGAAATGTACATAAAAGGAACAGTAATAAATAAAATAAAAACTGGAAAACTGAATAGATAATAAATGAATAAGTAAGTAGAATGGCAATATTCCATCAGCCCCCCACTATGCAAACACTGACTCTGAAATCCAATATATAATATCATTTAATGCAAACAATATATAAAAAATTTACCGCCACTCATCCTGTATTATCATCTCTATGGTGTAGCACTGCATTGAAATAAATCAAATATTATCTATATTTCAAAACCTTGTCACATTTTTTATTTCATGTCTTCTGAAGAAGTGCTCTAAAACCAAAAACCATTCAAGGTGGGTAGCAATATTTCCATATTTTTTGAAAAGTAGTTACATGTTGCAAAATAACTGAACTCCCAGTAAATTTGGCCTGGTGCACCCCTGCACTACAATACCTATTCTATTTTATTGGAACAACCTTCTCAAAATTTTTGTTTGCATGAAAAGAGCAATTAAATGTTAAGTATCAGATAAGTGCACGCGTCCCTTTTTCTGCAAAACAAATTTTCACCAAGTATGTCCCATATGGCCTTCAATTATGTATTATGACATCTTTGATCTGGGTTATCGGCAGTGTCAAGTCTAACTTTAACAAGGTGTCAGGAAGGATAACCAGCAATGAGGTGATTCTAAAATGAAATTAATATCAAAAGGGATCTTTATTTCACCTCCTAGACTACAGAAAAAAAAAAAAAAAAGTGAATGTTCTCTTTTTGTCATGGGTCCAATACTTGGGCACCATATAGTGCAGATCAAAAAAAGAATTTCCAAGAGGGTAGGTTGCTCTGCAAAACATTCTGCTCACCTTCACCTGTAACATAATTGTATATTTAAATATCCCTCTGGTGGCATGGGAGAAGTTGGAATCCTAAGACAAAAATTCGTTTTGTAAATTTGTACTCAAAAAAACACTTTCGTACCACTGTAATCAATTAATTATCCAATCTGGCAAGACTTTCAATAGCTTTAAAAAATTAATATTAGACTGCCTGTATTGAGTTTTAAGTGTATATATATCATAGACTTCATTTGATTTACTCTATCACTTCAAAAAGTCTAAATTTGAAAATGAAGCGATTTTTGTGAGTCAGCTTCTACTAACCTCAAAAAAAGCTCTAAGAATTTAAGATTTCTTTTTAATTAAAATGTGAAAATTTCAGAAAGACTGAATATAGTATTACACTGTTTGTTACTCTGCTGAAACAGAGGCATGTGGACGTAAGCTCCAAAGTAATCAAAGCAGTACTGTGGATTTCCTGCTGTCTACGAAAAATGCTTTCTATTTAAAATTTCTCGTTACAATGTCAACTATAAATATGTCTAAATTATTTTAAAAGAAAGTTCCTAATGTGTTTCTTAGGCAAAACACCAACTATTTTGAAAATATATGTTATAAAATCATGAAACCCCCCCATGTAACACGGTGCCTGTATTAGCAGGTAACTAAATTCAATTATTTAATCTTATGCAATTTGAGAATTTTGTTTCAAGTGTATTAAAGAAACAAGACAGAATCAGAGAACAGTTTTGTGGCATTTTTGTAATGTGACAAAGGTCTGAAAAGCTTAACCAAAGTGAGGAGTAAAAACAATTACAGAATTTTGTCTCATAAAAGAGTCCAATAAAATTCTATTGTAAACTCTTAGCATTTAAACCAGAAAACAACCGATGCATTAAGGAATCTACAGTGCTAAAGCTGTGATTTGCTGTGCACTAGATGTCCTGACTTTGCCAGTGAGATTTTTAAATGAGGTTGCTCATAAGGTAGGTATGTACATCTCCAAATGTTGTTTTGGGCTTACTTCATAGTGGGGAGTTAATCAATACAGACAATGGAATTTTGGGAATGAGTCATCCTATCTTTAAAAGCCTTTAAACTGCTCAGGTTTGTTAGAGACTTAAGTTATGGGCTTTTCAGACTACATGAAGTGACCTATAAAGGGAGCCAACAGGCTTGTGGAAGCGCTTGCAATTAAAAGAAAATGCAGTTCCACATTTCAAGATTGATTTTGTACTGAAAATTTACCTCATGTAACTGTTCAGGTTTTTTAGTAACACCTTTCTATGTGCATGGGCAAGGTGCTTGCAAAGAGACAACAAATTTGCAACAATTTCCCATAACCCTGTGCAATTTCTATAGAAAATGTATTTCTTCTTGTGGACCCATTCCTGCGTTCTCATACTGCGCATCATTATGAGATAGACTCAGGGTCATTCTATTATCTAGTTCATTTCAGCTGTCTTCCTGATGCTGGACAGAATTTGTAGAAATATACAAGAAACTATAGGCTCTAATAAAGCAATCCATTTTTACCTGTCAGAAGAGCATTATAAATGCCATTTAAGATTAAAGATAGAACAAGTATTTAAATTATTCAAATAATCAAAGGAAGGTGAATCTTAGCTGTATGTTTTTATGTATGTTCAGAACTACAGGTATACGCATATCTTATGAAAAATAATGTAGAGGATTGATACTTCTCACCAGCTTAACTTGTTTAGCTATTGACTTTTGAGAAGGTAAATTAGTTTTCATCATCAAGGATATCTTCATAAATGCTATATACAAAAAATACATTTAAACATTGAAAGTGTTAATATGGGAGGTTTGCAAAATCTAAGGAAAAATTCACAAAGCGTAAGAACATATACATCTATTTTTCTTATCTGCAGAGTTCAGGTTTTTTACATTGTACATTATTAACAGGTCTGAAAATTGTACTATGTTTTTACAGGTAACTTATTTATTGTTTGATTATTTGTGCTAATTCAAAAGGACATAAATGTGATGGTAAAAAACCCTTGATAGAATGTTTATAAAGACCTATTGCTGAGCTCCAGATAAAAGATATGGCAGTAAGTTGAGAAGAGAGTTCTTATGAATGCTTTAATTGTATGGGGCCATAGGAAATGAAATCAGATCGGGAAAAAAAAAAAGACCCAATTTTACTCACTTTTGTTCTTTGATCCACTGATTAACATTTGCAACCACTAACTCACTTTCCTGATGGAGGCGACTGTTGTCAGTTCGTGCTGCTTCCAGAGACTGGCGCAAAGTTTCCAGCTGTGGATGCAGACAGATCAAAGCATATGATGGACTCCCTAGAACACACTCTATCTGGAATACTAATAATAGTCTGTACTACTTGTAAAGAATCAAGTCATTTTTCTCCACTCCTTCAAATAATCAGGGTTTCCTCGTACATGCTATTAATTGATTCAATATGCTAGAAGGAATGTCTGAACTTTTCCCACGCCTTACATTTACCCGTTTATTATAATATACACTAGTCTACCTCCAGAGGTTGTTTTAATTGAAATCAGATTTATTTTATAAAAATGAAACGATTATAACTTGCTGCATTTCAGTTTAAATGTTTTATTCTTTCCACTTCTTGTTTTATTTTTGCAATGTGTTTCTTAAAGATAAGTTCTTTGGTCATGGCTCATTGCATTTAGAATACAAAGAATGTAAAAGGGATGGAGTTATTTTGGTATATTCAATATAAAAAAAATAGAGGTAATGCTGAACAACCTAAAACTTGGGAGCTGAATATCAGACTTTCACCTTTATATCTCCAAATGGAATCCAGTGCAAGTCAATGGTGGTGAAAATCTGATAACATCTGATAGATACTCGAGGCCTAGGTAAATTGATAAAACTATTCTGTGGTCTCTGTAGAATCCCTTTTGGGTACTGTTCCTCAGTTTACATCACAAAAGGCATCAAAACGAGAATTCTCTCAGCAGCCAAAAAAGGGCCAAAGTCTGATTTTGTCAATAGTCCCTTCCTCACTTAACTGCCAGAACCACAACTACTGCAAACTCAGAAGAATTCATAATGTTGCAGAAATGAATGTATAGAAAACTAAATCCACTTTAAAAATTTGCAACAGTAACAAAATTCTGAGTGGAGAAGCCTTTTATTCAGCAGATGATAATTAAAGCTTACATGAAGAAGGAACAAGAGCAGAACGTGTCAGTCTTGAATCCATATGGCTATAATAGATTTAGAAACCATTATTGGCCAAATAAAAGAATGTTATAATACAAAACCATATGTAGATTTTTAAGAACAATGTATATATTCATGTTTTTCAAATAAGAACACACACTTGAAATTACCACTTCCTTCAATAACATTTTATCATTGTTAAAACCAACAAAAATTATCATAAAAAGTAGTGTGCCTTTTTGAATGGTGTTCAAAATAGTGGTCTCATTTCAATGACATTTAAAACTTTTGAGTGGAATAAATCTTTGAATACTATGCGTAAAACCTCTTATGGTATTAAGATGAGTAATATATAATGGAAGAGACAATATATATCTAATTAAAATCAAATCAAAATAATACCGGCTTACTCTTGTGAGAGCTATCTGTTATGCATATTAATGTTATATAATAGACTAATTCTGCAAAAGCAATTTACTTTTTTTAAAGACCTTTAAAATATTATCATGTATTATTAAAACACACACAATTTATTTCTGGTTGCTTTTGTAATTATGTGAAATTAGAAAAGAAGGTTTAGTAATTGACAAGTTATGATTACCTGATGTATTGACAAAGCAGACAGAATATGTCAAACAGATGTTGACACAAACAGGGTGATCTGTAAGGTTTAAGAAGGGTTACAAATATGAGTGCTTTATATATATATATACACACACGCATCTATATATGTTGAAGTGACAGTAATTTGAAACAGAATACCCATAAATCACATACCTCTATACTTGCATTATCAAAAATGTTAGAAAAAAATGTTTCATACTTCAGGTGTTCTGTCTTACAAAGGAATGTAAAAATAACAACTGGTATGGATACACAGTGAAACTCAGCAGGAATAGAACTGTGGTTTGCATATTTTTCTCATTTTTATTTAGACTTTAAGTAATCATTGGCAGTATTGTCTTGTTTTTCTTTGCTTTCAAAAAAATGTGAGCAACTTGTAGTCCTCATAAAAATGAAGTTTCGACAAACATGATTTAGGTAGATAAACCACGACCTCTCTTTCACAAGAAAGAGAGCAAATAGCCTTCTAGCATTTTTCACCAGTTGCAATCTGCGCTACATGCTTTCCCATCTAGTCTGGTGTCTCTGCGGAAAAGACAAAGGAATGTGCAAACTCATGCAGTAATTTTGGACCAAACCATATTGTGCAACAAGAAGTGGTAGTTAACAGCTATTTCTCCCTTTCTCTAATGAACTTTGCTGAATCTTTGTTTGGAGCGTGTGGATGTCAGGAGGCTGCTTAGGGATTTATTGCAGCTGTGAGTAAATGGTTAAAGGGCAAGTCTGAGCCCTATAGCCTGTAGGTATAAATTAACCACTTCTATCATGTCAGTAGAATACTGGTTACTAGGAATGGTGCGGAGTTCTGTAGACTTCAAATGGGACTTTACCACACTATTTCTTTTTTTGGGGGGAAACGTAGGTGAGCATGGGATGGTGAAACAGTAAGGAAACATTCTGTTGCTCCTCCAGCTTACCCCTTTCTGAACCCTGTGTCCAGCTACCTGCTGGTAAGTGCCACAGCACTCTCAGCATTCCTGGTCCTCTCATCAGTGTCAGCATGCCATGACCCAGGTTTGGTTTGCATGAAAAGTGGGGCCCAGTGGTTGAGAAAGGAGAAAATGTTGTATACTGGAGCACCGTTTCAATATAGAGTTAGTTAAGGCTCACATCTAAGCCAAGAGCTCAGAAGCACACCGAGATTCACTAATGTAAATGTGAAAAATATTGTACATAATTATAAGAAACTAGATATGCAAACACATACATTCTGACGTGCTTAAGTAGAAAACTAGGATTAAACCATCAAAATTATTCCCACTTGTCTCCTCAGAGAGAATTTGAACCCAGTCCCGCATAAGTGCTTCCTTTGCTCACCCCAGGTACTGAGGTCTTTTACCTGCCATGAGTTAAATTAAAAAGATAAGCAAAAGCAAATCCCAGTCTTAGTAGCAAGCTGCTTTTACTGGATCAAAGGCTTCCATTCTGCAGCATGTGATTCATCACATTTCCTAAATGTTGTCAGCAGTTTCAAGTGGATATATTGCTGTTCTGGAGGTGTGCTTTTGCAACCAGGAGGTATGCAACATTGTCCATGTTGAATTTTATCAGATTTTAAGGTTTTTTTTTTGTCCTAAGGAAAGGCTAGCGCACCCATAGAGTGGGTAGTCACTGAGCAATGTGAATGGATCTGCCTAATATGATAAATCCACAGAAAAATTCAACCTTGACTCCCAAGAGCTCTTGGGAAATTCCATTACTAAAAGTTTTCTTGAGAACTAAAATAGCCAGGTATATGTAAATAGGGCCTCATGATCTTAAATTTCTGATCCCGATAAATTACACAGTCAATATAAGTGTGCTGAAAATATGTATAATTAGTAACAAAGTGTAACTTTGTAAACAAAGTGCAAATGTGACGTTCTGAGGTTGTACCAAATTAATATATTTTGCCTTTAGAGGTGCATGAAGGTATGAATAATAAAATCGTAAATTGACAGTGAGAGTGGTGGAGAATACAGGATATTTTGTCAGTTGTCTATAATGTCTAACCTGTACCTAAAATATCGTATAAAAAACCATCTTTGTTCTGTATTTAAAACAGTTTCATTTTTCGTAGGTCTGATTTTCTACTGTTCTAAAATCTAAAAATTCATAACTTTTCAGGACTTTTCAAGGTTGGGCTTCTGGAAATTATTTTCTATATCTGGCATTATACCCTGTATTGACATGATTTGTTTTCAGTTGTCTAAATGAGATTTCTGAAACATGAACATGCTGGCTTTGGTCGGTCCCTCTGTAGGCATGAGCGTTTCAAGAAGGTGGCCCTAGTTTGGCTGAATACCTCTCCAGACTTGACAACAGAGTCAGTTACCTTAAGTATGATGGGTGAGTGCAGGGAGGTGACGGCAGCATAGCCCTTTTATTCAACACACCTCGTAGAAATTGTGTTTGTGTCCTAATCTTCCTCTTACCTTTTTCTGGAAAATGACTGTAAAGAAGTCATGATAGGACTGCAAAAACAACTTACAATATGTATTAATTGGAGAAGTTGCAGTATTCCCTCATCCCATCCTTCAAATTCTTTATTCTTTTCATAACTTTTTCCTAAAGTATTTTCTCATCTTCAGCCATAAGCATGAGGACCTGTGTCCATAATAAATTATAACCAAGGACTGATTATAGAAGAACATGACTTTTCTGAGCTGAAGACATAGTAGTTTAAAGGAGAAGAAATACCCACGTATCGTAATGTTTCTCTGGACAAAATCTGTATATATAGGAAAAAGAATGACACAGGCTTGAAACTTTGAATATAACCAAGGAAACTAGCTTACATATTGTTAAATCAAGCAGTTATTTTCTCATCCTAAACTCTGCCATAACATACCAGTCAGTTACCAGTCTTTCCAGTAAGGAAACATAAACCTCTTACATGTAATTGAAAAGGAATTTAGTTATAAAAACAGAAAATCGACAAAATTAATTTTTTTAGCAATCATTTGCAGTACATATCTTGTATTATTAAAAAAAAGAAAAGGGTGTTTGAAGAAATGCTACTTACGCCTTCCACAGCAGAAGTTTTGAATTTAGCACAGGGGAGATCTATAGCCTCAGGCCGTCTGTAGACTCAGACAAATGTTACTGCTTTGATTACACGTAAGATTTGCATTCCTGAACAAACAAACACACAAGCAAACAAAACCAACACTTTTTTGTGGTGCAAGAATATTTGTATCATTAGAGTGATATATTGAGTGATATATCAGTTATCCTGGTACAACTCCTCATGTTTTTCCTCATTTCAGGAAACAATATCTTCTTTGTAGTTATGCTTTAAATCTACTATAGAAAGACACAGTATTAATGGGAAAAAAAAATCTTATGCAACAAAAAGAATATGCACACAAGGAGCTAGACAAACATTCATATTTTGATTTACATTTATTTTTAACCTATATTTATGTATATTTCCTATTTTCAAATGCAGTTTTCTTCTGCTTTGTCTAGACATGTATTATTATTTTTGAAGCAAATTTAACATAGTTACATGATCACTAGATACAGTAAGAAAGGTCTTGAGCCCAGTCCTATAATATCTTAGGCATAGCCTTAGAAATAGAATTTAAGTTACAACACTGGTTTACTGTTGTTTCAGTCGTGTTCAGCTCTGAGGTCCCCAACATAAGAAGGATATGGACCTGTTGGAGTGAGTCCAGAGGAGGGCCACAAAGATGATCAGAGGGCTGGAGCACCTCTCCTATGAGGACAGGCTGAGAGAGTTGCGGTTTTTCAGCCTGGAGAAGAGAATGCTCCGGGGACACCTTATAGCAGCCCTCCCGTACTTGAAGGGGGCCTGCAGGAAAGATGGGGAGGGACTTTTTATCAGGGAGTGTAGCAATAGGATGAGGGGTAATGGTTTTAAACTGAAAGAGGGTAGATTTAGGTTAGATATTAGGAAGAAATTCTTTACTGCAAGAGTGGTGAGACACTGGAAGAGGTTTCCCAGAGATGTTGTAGATGCCCCATCCCTGGAGGTGTTCGAGGCCAGGCTGCATAGGGCTTTGAGTAATGTGGTCTAGTGGGAGGTGTCCCTGCCCATTGATGGGGGGTTAGACTAGATGATCTTTAAAGTCCCTTCCAACTCAAACAATTCTATGGTTCTATGATTTTGCAGAGACAGTTATGGAGTGTTCTAGTCAGTGCCGTTTTCAGTTCTTTATGAGAGGAATACATTAATTTTTATTATTCAGGGATACACATCAAAAGAGGAGATGGCATCAGCAATCACTGTACTAAGAAACTTATCCTTCAAAGCTGCTGAAATTTATATAGAAAACATCCTGTACCACTTCACCATAAATGTAGAGCACTTTGTATTCTAAGATAGGAAGCTAGTGCAATTTTAAGATGGTATATTAGACAATATGTGCAAATAGGTAGAAAGATGGAAAGAGCAGCCCTGCAAATTCCCTTAGATATACAGCATTAGTATCTCTCTATTAAATTCCTAGTAAGCGGTGTACCAAATGGACTGGTAATCTTACATTTTACCAGGATTTTTCTTTAGATGATGGCTGACTGCAAAGGAGACAAGACTTTGGGAGGCTTTAAAAGTGAGTAATTATGTGGCATGAAAGAAGAAGGGAATTAAAGAAGAATCATAGAACCATAGAATGGTTTAGGTTGGAAAGGATCTTGAAGATCATCAAGTTCCAACCCCCCTGCCATGGGCAGGGTCACCTCCCACTAGACCAGGTTGCTCAGAGCCCCATCCAGCCTGGCCTTGAACACCTCCAGGGATGGGGCATCCACAACTTCTCTGGGCAACCTGTGCCAGTGCCTCACCACCCTCATAGTGAAAAATTTCTTCCTAATATCTAATCTAAATGGGGGGTTGGACTAGATGATCTCCAGAGGTCCCTTCCAACCCTGACTATTCTGTGATTCTGTAAATCTCCCCGCTTCCAGTTTGAAACCATTACAACTCATCCTATCGCTACATGACTTTCTAAATGGATACTGACTCCCTCTTTTTCCTAGTTGTCTATCTTGGCCAGGTTAAAGGGATGCACAAGGTAATCTAGCTCTACAGCTATTTCTTCTTAAATTGTTTTCAAAACCACAAGATTTCTGAAAGACAATCTATAATTTTGTGGGTATTCATTTTTATCTGCTATTAAATCTTCACATATTCCTACTGTTTAAAGTTCAAGTGTTCTTTCGGTTTTTCAAGTTAAGAATCCAAAACTACAAGTCAAATTTAAAAACTTTGGCCTGAAAACACTTTTTAGAAACACTGTTGCTAAATACAGAATCAAAAAACTTGTAATCAATTACAGAATTACTTTATAAGAAATATAAAAAAAAAACCCACCAAACTTACTTGAAGTTTGAAAAATGTCTTGTAAAGAATTACATAATTTAATTAGGAATTTTGACTCATGTAATTACTTTAAATCAGAAGCCATGCATTACTCATGCTACATAAAGTAATTGCGGAATTAGTAATTCATTACCTACTGAAGTGATGTTTTAAAAAAAAAGAACTAAACCACCCTGATTCAAAATTATAATTTAAAAAAAAGGGTCTAGTAGAACAGACAGGAATGGAGTTGTTTGCTTTAATTTCTTTAAACATTCCTCAAAAGAAATTGCATATGTTCAGACGCTGCCCTTGGGATCATATGAAAAACATACAGCAATACCAGTGCCCTCTGCAGCCCCGCAAACAAGCTGTCTTAGATTCACTGTGATATTTAAAATTGATGCACTGTTCCACTCTTTTTCTGGAGGTTACGTCTTCAGCAGAAGCAGTAGTATAGTGGGGCGCCTGTCTGACCTGGCCACCCAACTTGCAAATTCTTCCAGCTACTGAACTTAAGTCTCATATCACTCATGTGAGGCCACAGGGTAAATAACTTCATCTCAATCTGAATTTTTCTAGAGGTTTGTCACTGTTAAGCATGGGACAGTATCAGGAATGCCGGAATCTTTAATGTGACAGCTAGATTACAGCTTTTGCTGGATCACTGGCAGAGACAGGCTCTTCTTATAGATCACATTCTGCAGGAGCCTGGCTGAGTGCCCCAAGATACCTGGATTCATCCTATCTGATTCTAACTGCTTATCTAATGAAATATGTTCTCTTTAATAACTTTTTTCCCCTGTCTTATGCCTTTAGACCAACAGGGTTATGTGACTTTATCATCTAATTTTGGTGAATCTTATGTCTGGAGACTCTGTAATCTCCCTCCTTGTTCATTGGCGACACATAGAAACACCATTTCTTGATCTTTGAACTGCCCTCTATTGATACCTCTTTCTCTTTACTGGCCATAGAGATAAGCACAGATATCTAAATTCCTATAGGAGAACCATTTAATGATGGCTTAGATTCAGTTAATTAAAAGAATATTTGTTAAACTCAGGTGCTTAAGTTAGTAAATACAGAGAGAAGATGGCACGACTCCTAAATTGCTAGCTACCTTCAGATGTAGCATCAGTGCCACCTCACAGTGGGGTCAGCCTCCTCTGCAATAGATTAAATCAAATTGAGCTACCTGTGGGTTCTCTTAATTACTGCAAGGGAAACTAGCATTTAGATGCACTCCTTAAATGCACAATGAACTTTCTTCTCCCTCTCTTCCCTAGAAGATAAAGGGAAGACAAACAGTTTGTGGCACGGCTGATACAACTGAAAATTGCAACAACTTTCTCAACAGCTCTCTTGTGTTTCAGAGGCAATAAACACAAGAATCTATCTACTGTTTACACTTATTTGCTCTGGGGTTGAAGGTAGTAAATAGTATGCAATGACCTATTAGTATATCAGTAACTGTTCTCATCCTTTTTCTTTCTAACATATGGTAAAGAAAAATGACCGACAGTATGTTGAAGTATATCCTTGAAACCAGACAGTAATCAAAAGGACTCAGTGTTTTGTATTTTAAGCACTTCTTTAATACAAGGTAATTTAATACATTGGAGAGCTTTCTGATTTTGAAACCAAATATTAAGTATGGATCCACTACATCTTGTATAAAAAAAAGGGTGATTTTTCAGTAACAGCCTGAAATAGAAGTTCTTTATTATTAAGACACAGCAACATCCAAATATTTTCAACTTAATTCCTGGATATATCTGTCCTAATACAGCAAGTTTTCTTGAAGGAGGAAGCTTATAGGCGAAAAAGGAGGGGGAAATAAGGATGAGAACCTTTACTTTGGACTCCTCATTCAGCTAATTTCAGTGTTTGTTAAAAAGAAAAAAAAAAAAGAAAAAAAAATGGGATGTTTCCTGCAGAAATATAAAGGAGATGCAAATAATGTGGAGGAAGACCAAAGACTTTTTTATGGGGAAAGGCTGACACAATGGGCTCTGAGAATTTTGGAAAAGGGACTATTATGTTGCTTGTGCAAACCCATATTGTGTGATTTCCCCTTAAACAGTGAAGTTTTTCTTTGCTGCTATGCTTTGGGGAATAAAGATGAAAAGCCAGTAACAATTTGGCTGCATGTCTTTAATAAAATCCAGGTTTTCCTTTGAGGTCACTAAAAGAAGCACAATTTCTAATTCATGTTTCAACAAATCCATAATGCATCAGTAGATTCACCTTCTTGCCTAAGAGAATACCACAGAAAAATCATGCTGTGGGTGCAAAAAAGAAGTGCTATGGATGCACATCACTATGAATAAGTGCATGAATAGAAAAAAACAGTTTTTAGAAATTTCTGGTTCCTGTTTCCTGAACTGTCTGCATGTTTATATTATACAATCGCTGGGAAGAAGAAAAGAAAGATGAAAATTGTTCTGGGAGAAGCGATTAGACTTGATGTCTCCCTGCTTCCTTTTGGTTTGTTTCCTTTTTGGTCTCAGAAGTCTTGTATGTTTGGCAGCAGAGTGAGCTTCAGGAGGAGAGGTGGCGGGTCTGCCCATCCAAACTGCCGCGAGGCTTGGTGTTGGGAGCAGCCCAGCAGGTCTGGCATGGCGGAGATCTGGCATCCGCCCACCTCTCCCACTACCATTAGGTACCACTGCAACAACAGTCCACGCGCTTTAATGCTGTGTTTTGCTTTGGTCTCGGGGCTGTTGTGTATTTTAGGCTTGCTAAATGCAGTTTAGCACCAGTTTGCCTGGATTAGGAACTTTCCTATTTATAGGAAACTTTCTATCCACGTTGCAGGCCAGTTGGGGTATTTGCTTAGGTGGCAGCTCAAACACAGGCTGCACTGAACTCCAGGTTTTAAGCACCGCGTCCCTCAGTGAAAATGTTTTACATTCTCTTGATTTCATTTTGTGGAATGGAAATGCAACGCATTTAGGGATTAAGCATTGTTGAAGCAGAGGCCATACAGTGTAGCAAATGTTGAAAAGGTTTTGAAATTCAAATAGGAAATAAAGTGACCAAAATACTGTTTTCTATTTCAGGGTGTTTTTTTTTAGCGGAACCTTTCAGACAAGAGTGGAACGTGCATGTGAAATTATTCTTGAACAAATAATGAACAAGACAACAAGCAAATATAATTGGTTCAATCAAAATACGGCAGATGAATATGGTGGCAGGCAATTACATTGCTTCTGAAGTAGAAAACTGGTATATTTAAATCCTGATATGATTGCTGAGATAATTTTCCTTTTTATGTATTTTATAGAAAGAAGTTTCACACATTTTCAGACTTTTAAAGTTTTTACCTCTATTTCCCAGCATTTAACTAGAAGCAACATGTCTGGGAGAAACTACTGTACATTTTAATTATTTCAAATCTGTATCAGTGTCACTGATGATCTGGATTACTGTATGTTAAAGAAGAAATATGCCACTGAATTTACTAATTGCTATTCTCCATTATATGCATGTAGCAGTACACAAGCTGTTAAACACACAAGTTAAGAAGCATATGTGGTTAAACTGTCGAAACTGTTTATATGCACAAATGGCATCTGAGTTAAAAAACAATAAGGACATATCGTGCCAACTACCTATACCAAATGATGACACCTCTGTGAATCTATTGCAGGATGGATTGTTAAGAAACAAATAGCGTATTTACCAAAGCAGACGCCTCAAAAAACATAGGCAATGTAGACTCCATGTTTGCATGGCAAGAAAATTTCCACAGTAGCTCAGAGTAATTTAAACACTAGCGGCCACTGCCACCTACCACTTCCCCTCTTATTTCTGCCTCTCATCTGAATCTGCTAGAAACTATTTAAGCCCACACATTTGAGGCAAAACAAAATAGGTTTTGGCTAGGTTAGCGTGCTGAAGCAGGTTGGCACAGTTTGATGCAACCCAAAACCAGCATAGGAGAAGGGTGGAAACATGTGCTTCAGGGGCATAGAACAGGCTGCCATTGCAGCAGCCAGCATGGACATTGATGTAGGCTGCCACTACAGCTTTAGATGTTTAGGTCTGTGTGATGGGCACGCATGTTAAAACACATTTAGCCATCCTAGCAAATTTAACAAAAGTTATGGTAGGACCCATTTCAACCACATGTACCACTGCAGGAGGTTCTTCAAAGAAAACTGAAGAGCTTTTCACCTAAAGAAGCCCATTATTATTAGAATCCCAAATGAGGTAATTGTAATTTCTTTTTTTAAAACACCAGGGAATCAAGATAAGTAGGAAAGAAAAAGCAAAAATAAGAAATGTTTATAATCAGCTTTTCTTGCTCATGGGGCCTTCGCAGGAAGGGTCTGTTTCCAAGCTTGATTTCTAGGCTTAGTCCGTGAACACCACTCTGATCTGCAGCAAACTCCGCTAAAATCCCACCGGTCCCTCGCTAGGGAGTTTCCTTCTGTCTCCTTTGAGGCTTGGCTGGCTGCCCCTGCTCCTCACAGCATTTTCCATCTCTTCCTGAGCTGCAGATTCACAGCTTTATGCAGCGAGTATGCTGCCCACTAGAAACTGTGGTGCTGTGAACTTTCTCTCTGGCTCTCTTTTCAGGGCATACCAAGTTTCCCCAAAAAGGAAGAATCATCTCCCCAACTTTCCAGAGTTTGTGATCTTTCCCAGTCACTCTCATAAAGGAACAATTATTATCAGAAAGAGTAAAACAAAAGAAAAGAAAGGATATTTTTTATTATAGAATAGCACATTCTCAGATTGCCCAGTGGGAAATTGCCAGGGATGTGCCAGGTAGAGGACAACAGTCTTTTTTCAGTGGTGCCCAGTGACAGAACAAGAGGTAGCGGGCACAGACTTCAACATAGGAAGTTCCATCTTAACATGAGGAGGAAATTCTTTACTTTGTGGGTGTCAGAGCACTGGGACAGGCTGCCCAGAGAGGTTGTGGAGTCTCCCACACTGGAGACATTCAAAACCCGCCCGGACGCCATCCTGTGCAACCTGCTGTAGGCGACCCTGCTCAGGCAGGGGGGTTGGACTAGATGATCTGCAGAGGCCCCTTCCAACCCTGACCATTCTGTGATTCTGTATGGACAACGGTAATGGAATAAAAGTACTCCAGGTTACAGCACTTTTTTTTTTTCTGAAAACTACATGATTTATTTTGCTAGGCCTGACGCTCAGGTATGTACCAGAATGGACAATAATTCTAGTTTCTACTTTCTCAAGGAAATTTAGAACAAAGTCTTAGTGCCCTTAAAAATGTGGATTCCTGTGACACGTCAAAGCTCAATTAATACAGGCACATCTTCAAAACCGTATTTTTAAATTAAAAAAATGCTATGGGCTAACTAAAATATCTCCTCTACCTTATTAAAAGTTACAGGGAAAAAAGATGTAATGGTATACAAAAGTATTAAAACCCACAAAGGTTTCTATACTTCGTTTGACTTGGTTTATATTACAGTTACAGTTGAAAATAAAATTTTTCTAATTCATATCATTCTACTTATTTGGGAATCCTTGAACATTCAGGATGTGTCTTTGCTTCATGCACGCAACATTTAGTCATCTCACGAATACATTTAGTCTTCCATCTTCCCATTATTTTTTCCTTCTGTCATCTATGGTTTAAAGGTGTAATTTGCTTCTATCTTAAAACAAATAAAAGCTGCTGAAAAACTCTACCATTACACAAGGCACATGGATAAGATTCTAAAACATAAATGCCATGAATCATAAAATATTTAAAGGCATAAAAGTATTCCATTTTAACAATTTAAATAAACCCATAAACATACAATACTGAATCTCAATGGATTCAAACTGCTACTTGCTTAGTATCAATAACTGTAAAAGTGACACATGACATCTGCTGTTTCTTGATATTCTTTCCCATGATATCTACTCCAGTTTCTAATACAGGAAAAAAAGGAAAAAAAAAAAAGTCTTTTAAAGCACAATCTTTTCTCTGTCTTTTCATATCTGTCTAGGTGAAGTTATGAATTTAAATTTAAGAGAGAAACAATAGGCAGTAGATAGTTACCTTTCAGGTTTACTGAAATACTTTGCTAACTTCAGTGCATTTAGAGCTAAGTAACACTACATTAACAGTTTCAGCTATTTAACACCTTTTAAGGTCTCCTCTTTTCCTGAAGGTTACTAACGCAATATTTGATATTACAAACCTATTTAGAGATTTTTTAATATATTGAAGCTAGTTTTCTTGGTCTGTTTCTTGGCAGAAGTGAGTAAAAAAGGACTCTGCATAATGTTTATATATATAAAAAAAAACTTGCTGTAATTTTTCATTATTTAATTATTAAAGTAGAGCTTTCATTAGCTATCATCCAGCAGTCATAAAAGGCTATTATGGATATCAGAGTGGTGGTCACAGGAGGCCTGGACAGCAGGCAGAAATGTCTGAATGTACTGGAATAAAGGTAATAAGTGATATTTCTCAATTCCAACTCTCCCCAGTCCCCCCCCAAAAAAAACCCCACAACCACATGTGCATGTATATGTGTATATATAGATATAATGCATTTGACGTGCTTCCACTTTTATGCTGGATATAGAGGTGTCTTCAACATGTTCTGAACTAGATTTCTTTTTCAGAAGGAATCTGGCTCCAGTGTCTTTTGTTAACAACTGCCTGTAAACCAGCGGTAGCTGGCTGAATCATAGCCATAACCTCAACAATCACGCTAGGTGAAACAACTTCTGTGAAAAATTTTAACCTACCATTGTAAGGAGTGTAAAAAAACAACAACAAAAAACCCACAAGCCAGTAAATGGATGGGCAAGAAACAAACATCAAGAAAAATAATTTTTCAGGGTCAAGAAGCCGTTGGTGTCAATATGATAAATAAGAGGAAATCGGCCCTTATGCCAACCTGTTCCTCAAACTGTTGTTGTCAACAAAGCCCAATATGGTGGAAGAGTGGGATTTTTTCCACATATTTCACGGGGAAAAAGAGCTTCTTTCTGCTGAGCAGATTAAGGAGGAAGACAGAGGTCTATCTGGACAGGTGAGCATAGGGCAGTTCCTCTTTCTCTCAGCAGGGAAGCGTCTTTCTCTAATTGACTTCAAGGTTCTCATTGACCAAATGACTAACAGCAACTCGATTAGAAGACGAATGAAAGGAAGAAAAGCTTGACTCCATTCCCTCTGCTCTGTAGTGATGCAGTAGAATAAAATGGCTATCGTGATGTTGCTATGTACGAGGTAATTGGAATCATATTGTAGTATAGCTCCATACCAGCTCCCTATAAAACTTGATTTGTCTACTGTCACAAATCCCTATCAGGAAGCCAGCAGCATATAAATTTGTTACAGTATTTTATTTTGTACACTAGACATATTTATTAAAGTGACTTTGACCTGAAAAAATGTAACCAAGAATAACACATTAAAAAACTCATCCTGTACGTAAAGGGCACAGAAAAATACCAGTTTCCTTTGTTTTAGAAGGAAAATTGCTTCCAAAAGAGAGTTGGTTGCCATAAACTCTCTAGTTTTGATTTTAAGAGATGCAACTAAATATCATTTATATGGTAGCCCCATTATTGCAGATACACTGTGAAAGAAATAGCAAGGAACTACTGTAAATACAGTGGTAATGTGGTAATTTAATGTGATTTACTTACAGGGACCACTGAAAAATTGTTAACGATAACCAATCCAATGAAGAAAAAAACCTGCTTCTCACTGGATGTATAAATCAATCAAACTCACTATCAGAACAGTATTAATTGTTTTTAAAATGTGTGTTCTGCAAAGAAATAATTTTGATTTAATATGATTGGAAAACACATAGCACTTTGTGGGTGCTCTTATAATAAATACAAAGAAACAGAATCTATCTCAGTTCTCACATGAACATTCCACTTCTAAAGTTCTACTGACTCAGAAAAGAAAAAAAAAATAGAAAAGAAAACAGTGGTAGTACAAGGAACTGTGAATCATGTGTCAGTGTTCTTAAACGCATTATACAGCTACCAGTTAAGAAATAATTTGAAGCACCAGTCCTATTTAGCATACCATAATTTTTCAGTAAAACACTCTCACTACCGAAACTATCAAACAGCGAGTAGGAAGTGTTGACAAGGTGTAATGTAGTGTTCTTTATACCCCTCAAAAACTTCTTAATGTCAGAGAAAGCCTTTTATATGGGCATATCTATAAATACATGGTTCTGTACTTTGATACATGGATCACAGAGCTATACCGGATCTCATTTTTCAGACAGTATAAGTGTCCTACAAAGGTATTAAGAGCACCTGTTAAAATAAAAAAAGACCCTCCCAATAAACATCAAGAAATATAACTCATTTTTTGCTTTATCTAGGAAATAATGCTCATAACTAGGTTTTGTTTCTCTTGAAACAATGTTGTGAACTTAAAAACAAAGCTTTTAACTATTTTGTCTCAAAAGAGATAGAGTACTAAATTGCTTAAGCATTTAAAAATATTTTGCCAAATATTTTCTAACTTCACAAATACCCTGAAAACCTGAAAAGGTTTTTCAAGCCTACAAATATTTCCATATTTTTTATTTTTTTTCCCATTTCTAAAAATTTTGTAAAAGTCCACATATTTTACTTTATATTTTTAAAACAACTGACTTTCCTATTTGAGTTAAGTCTTCACTAGATCATGTTCAGTACACATATGGAGCTGCTTTCTCTCCTCAGACTTGGAATGTTGCCAAAATACAGAATGGGAGCTTTTCCTCTAGAGAGAGCTAACGTTCATTATGTGAGCATTGGGATATCCCTGCTTCTGCTCTTAATACGTTTGGACACGTCTTTGTTCATCTGTGATTACTGATAGTAGTTTCACTCTCAATAATGACTCCTGTTCAGTCCAGGAAAGAATATGGAGTCGTAACAAAAGATTATTTGACGGGTAATTTTGAGAGACAAAGCAAAATACTATGTCGTCTGTGTTTCACTGTTGGATGTGCTTTCAAGAAGAAAAAGGAAAATCACTGTGAATACTTATCATACTCTGCAAAACACAAAAAAAATAGAATATTTTAAATATGAAATTATGTCTTTTACTGTATTTTATTAGGGAAGTGATAAAGGAATGCCACACAACAACTTTTGCTGTTTTATTTTATTGTTTATTCTGTTATTCACAAAGTTAGAACATGAGAAATTGATACCATTCTTTGCATTCTTTTATAGTTTTCTTCCGTTTTAGGCTTAGAATACTGAGTAAAACTGAAATACTGAAAACTTCCTTACCAGATTTTATGTATTCTCTGCCCCTTTCCTGATGCCAAGATGCGTGTTTCTCTGAGTAGGCCACAATTTCCACCAGCTTATTTGCAAGACTCTTACCCGTTCCCATAGCCACTTCGGTCATGCTACAGAATCTGAATGACGTTGACTCATATGTAAACTTATATTTTCATCATCTTTCTTCTAACCACAGTCAACCCTGTATCCCTTTTGTGTAAGCTACTTTGACACTTAAAAGGAACACCGAAAAGTTCTACCACAGAACAGGTGGAATTATTAACAACAATTGTATCAGCTTAAAAGGGTGGTAAAACTGATAGTTTACTTGACGTCATACTTCTGTTCACCCATCTGTTATTTATTAAAAACACATATAAATTTCCCATACATCAAATAACTAATTAAGAACTTGACTAATAGACATTGCTGACAACAACATTTTTGTAAATCAATTTTTTTCCATAATTAGCCATACTGATCCTTGATGTCCCATATTCAAAGTAAAAATAAAAATGATAATGATGGGTGTGTGCTGGGTCTGGAGGATGGTAACTGACACATACAGCAAAAGTTGAATTCTTTGAAGGGGAGAAGAGTGAGAAATCTTGGAAGAAAAGAAATGACTGATGCTTGTTCCCTGTAAACAGGCAGTAAGACCAGTGCCCGGTTTCCCTTTTTTCACAAGTCATGCTTACTTTGTAAAAGTGTGCCTCTCTCCTTTAAAAGTTGTTATCTTCAATGTCAAGGGTTTTATGCCTTTTTCAATTAGATTAAAGAAACTTTTGCTTTCTGGCATTTCTTTCTAGTGAGTGTATTTGTGCATAAGTGGCCTCAGAATCTGTTTTTTAAAAAAGAAAGCAGATCGAATTAGTCGTCTACCACTGTAAGACACTTTCTGAGTTATTCAAATTATTTTCCAACTCATTGCTAAACTCTTTCACAGAATCACACAGAATCACAGAATTATCAGAGTTGGAAGGGACCTCTAGAGATCATCTAGCCCAACTCCCCTGCTGAAGCAGGATTGCCCAGAGCACATTACTCAGGACTGCATCCAGGCGGGTCTTGAAAATCTCCAGGGAAGGGGACTCCACAACCTCCCTGGGCAGCCTGTGCCGGTGCTCTGTCACCCTCACCGTAAAGAACTGTTTCCGTGTATTTGAACGGAACTTCCTGTGTTCTATCAAATTTTCTATCAATCCCACCAATATCTTATATGACAACAAAATCACTGCCTCCTTTTCCATGACTCCTTTACTTACGCATCAAAAATATAATGTACTCCAAAAGAAATGTGTCACTTTACTTTGTCACTGTGAAGTTACCTTAGGTGTTGACATTGAGTTGCTTGCCCATATGACCACTAGATTATTCTAAAAAGCACTGCTTTACAGGACTCAATCCCTTGTTCTTTAGCTATAGCAGATATCACTTCTTACAGAACAACTTTATTTTATTTACAGTGACTTTATATTTACTTTCAAATAATTGATAAGGCAACTGACCAATTTTGTGTCCTTACCAATCCCTGTTAGAACCACTGCTAATCAATGATGAGAACTGTTTAAATCCAGCATTTAAGGCCATTTGCATGTGTTCTTAATGCTCATTTTTTAGTTAGAATATCATATGTTACCATGTGAAATGTTGCTCAAAGATTTAAAATATTAAAACTACACACATTCTCTGGAAATCAAAATACTAATGAGTGTATTTGACAAAAAAAAAAAAAAAAGAAAATATTTTTTTTAAACAGCACATTCATTAGCTTTCCTTATAATTCCATTGTATAAATGCTATCAAGATTTTCCTAAAGTTACACAAGGCTAGTGTCAAACCAGCTACCTAAGTCAATCTGGTTGCCAATTTTGAGTACTGGAGGAAAGTAAATATTGTGCTATGTTAATGGATTTTTTTCATCAGTATTCCAGGGCTTGAAAAAAATAGACATTAATAACTCTGAGAGGTCTACCAGCTCTTTTACTACTCTGATGCAAATTACTCTGGCCAGCTGATTTAAAAGGTTTACCTCTAGTAGATGTTGTTTAACAAACTCTGCAGTTATTGATGGAGCAGAGAACAATTCATCATCCTCATGTGTTATGAGCCATCGTATCAGTTCTTTCCAAATACAAAAGAAATATTTGTTTAACACTTTATTTTATTTTACTTTATTAGAAGAGTTACCATCTCGATCTACTAAAAGCATTGGAATACTTACTTTTAGAAATAATCCCAAGAATTACTGACCAGCGAGTCTTTACAGTTACTTGCAAATTAGTTGAGTAAAATAATTAGAGTTATAAACACCTAGATGAGTACGATAGGCTAAGAACAGACAAGGAAATTTTTCCTAACCAACGGATTGGTAGTCTTTATTAAAAGCAAACATATAGTAAATAATAGGGAAACATGAGTTACTAGAGCTTCCAAAATAGCTCTGATAAGCCCCTCACCAAAAGTTATGAAGAAAACTGATTGTTACAAGTGAGAGAAATTGTTTACAGATCTGATACTATCTGAGAAGTAGGAAATAAAAGTTGGAAAATATCTTTAATTTTCAACAAGGAAGAAATTTGTAGTGGGATGTCCAAGAATCTAGAATTGAAATCTTACTTAATATATGTATTCATATGTAGGAAAAAAGGATCTGTGAGATGATGCAGGTGTGTGAGTCAAGATCTGGCAAGCCCCCAAAAAATCTGTGCAGGCGAACGGCAAACAATGGACTAAGTAAACTGTAAATTCATTGTAGGCAACTGTTTTTGACTTGGTTTTAATTCTGAAGTTCTAAATAAAT